>NC_138769.1:391403553-392003553 GCF_965119305.1 Pelophylax lessonae | reverse complement strand
TGCATGAAAATAAACACCAGTGATAATGTTCAATTATAAATCAGCCGCAATTGCATGTTTTTTTTTTTTACAATATGGTTAATTTTCATAATATGGACATTTATATATTAATGATGATTTATTCATTTTTGTCACAATCTCGAGCTTAACTTTTTTGATTTGTATGGTGTTCGTCTTACACTTTTAGTAGCTGCTTTTATTTATATATATTTATATATATATATAAAATAATTTTTTTTTTTGCGCAAATTTTTCTTTCTGGTTGTAATATTACAGCTCAATCTTGTTTTATTAGATCTTTATAGAATAAAGAGGGCGGTGTTAAATTTCAGAGTAATAGGATGATCTCTCAGACAGTGCTTTTTTCGCCTGGCCTATCATTTAACAGTCGACTGTGTTCCCAGTAATCTTTCATACTATATAAAACTGTCACTATTCCACAGATCACTTAGCAAAGAGGTGAATTTTATTTTTCTGTTTGCTTCTTCATTCACTCTTTTTATTTTATTCATTTCACATGAAAGTCTCCCTAAACTTCAAAACAATAATTTTATATATTGCAGGTCACCAATCCAAAGGTGTTCTGGCTGCTTTAGTTTTCTTTTTTTCAGACTGTTTTCCCTTTTATTTTACCGCTAATGCTGGGACTAACACATTTGTACCTTTATGTCTACACTTGCTTTTCTATGGTATTTATTGGGGGAGATATGAATGTCATGCAGGCTGGACTTCAAACATGTCTGCCTTTGTTCATCTCTTGATGGGACTGGTAAGGAGTGAGAACTTTATTGATGCTGTCTTTTTAGCTCACAGGAAGTGACAAGGACGCTGCATTTTTGTGCAAGATCAACAGCTATATTCTGTACTTGCTAGAAATGTCTGAAAACCACTACATCTAAAAACTGATAAGCTGCAATAAATTACATTTTCCGTCTTGGGTTTATATACACTTCAGTTTTCTTACTAATGAGTACTCCACTTCCTTTCACTCTCATTATTAACTAAGCAGACCCTTAATCTTTTTTTTTTTTTTTTTTTTATGCAGTGATATTCTCTCTATGGCAGATTTCAAATCATCCTTTAAAAAGAGCAGAGAATGGACCAAGCAATGCAATGCAGCACTACTGGAGCACTTTTGTAGACCCAGCACAGGGCCACCATAACCATGGCATCAGAGCTTGCAGTTCTTACCATGTTTTTCCTCTTTACGAGCGTTATGCAGCTCTGAGGTTAGCCTTATGTGTAGTAGTGTAGTATTAAAGGAACATTTTGACAAAACTGCCATTGCTTTCTGCAAATATTAGTTGCCTGTGCGATCATTCTGACCTTCTTGCTTTATTAATTTTTTACTTTGTCTAGTAGAGACAATACATATTTGTTTGCTAGGCTCTGTCTGATTTCAGTGCTCCCAGTCACTGACCTGGAACAAGCATGCAGCGAGTAAAGTCAGAACTTTTGACGTGCATACTTTTTTTTAGGGTCAATCGCTCAGTTATTTAAAGGAAGATGGTCAACGTGAAAGCCAGGCAAGTTCAGTATTACTTTCAGAAGATTAGAAATGGCATCCTCTATATTTCTATTAAAATAGATTGTGGACCCATTAGAATTTTCGTTACAAAAGTCTACAACAGTTGAGATGCTTATATTAAACATTAGAAAGTAAAAAGAACACATAGCATAGTCCACTGCTACTTTTGCAGTAAAGCAGCACATAAAACAGTGAGAATTACAAACTACATGAAACCTTAGCAATACCAATATTTCACTTTGCACTTGCTTATCGCTGTACTGCTCATTTTCTTCTGTCTGACTTTGGATATACTTGCTAAAACAGTTTAGTGACCCGGAGCAACCACAGTGGGGGGCTTCCATCCCAAAATATGTATACAAAAAAATATTGAGGAGGTCATCATGGGACTTTAAGTGAGGCCAACCACTTTACCAAAATAGGTATATAGAGTACATCCATTAACAAATTGGTTGAAGAAAGAGAACAGTACAGGGAAAAAATAAATAAATTCCTGAATAAAGTATAAATATATATGTATTTATGAAAAGACATATAACAATTCATGATAGGTACAGTGGATACATAATACAATTACATGATAATATATAAATAAGAAATAAATACATCATTGGTATAGACATGATATACTTGAACAATGATAAGAAACGGCAGCCTAATGGGGGCCACAGAAAGATAAATGCACTTTTGTATTAAGGACCACCTAAGGAGTCCGCAATACTAGTTTCACCACTGAGTCTTGGCAAATTATGACGTTTCAGTGAGAAAAAATTGAAGTCAGCATGTGATAAAAGAAATGGCAGGCTCAATTAAGTCGAGTGCGGAGGGATGCTGGGAGTCAGCGGATACAGAAAATAATGAACAGCCATTTACATTGCTGGCTGTAGCTTTGAGGTCCCCCATGCTAAAGTTTCTGGCTATGATGTATTGTTCCCATTTGTAATGTAATTTCATTCACTGGTAGCAAATAGATAACACTCTTTTCACAGCCAGATTTGTTAAACCAGATTAGGAATGTGATTTCTGATGCTCTCAGGTAGATGTTAAAATGGCAATGTTCAGGCTTGACAACCCAAACGAATCAAAAATGCAATAAAAGATGATGCCACCAGAAATGAGCTGGGGTGAGGGAAGAAACTATCTGACAGCCTGAAATGTTGGTCTTTGAGATATTATGATAAAGCCTGTCACTAGAGGTTAGTGTCTTCCTGCTGATGAGGTCAAACCCAATAGTCTTCCACTAATAGGAACAGCAACAGCTGATGCTACACGAAGCAACTATCCATTACTCCTGTGACAGTAACTAAGAATCGTTTTTGTAAAAAAGACAGCTCGATATATTAAATATGCATATACTTGTGAGTATTAAAATATCCAGCAGCCTTGATAATAACTGAATAAATATTCACAAATCGTGCACAATGTGCCATCATCATGTACAGTAAAGCAGCATTAAACCCAAAAGCAAACATTTATTAGATTGCAGCTTACCAATTCTTTGGTGTGATGGCTAAATACATTTTCTTTTTTAGGCTTTCTTTATCTATTCTATTATTACCTAGTAACCTGGCCAGTAAGTCTGTTGTTTTTCAAAAGCACAAGCGCTTTAGCAGAATGTATCAGTTTACATGGATGAGACAAACCATTTAACACTAGCAGTGTTAGCATAAAATTATAAACTTTTATTTATGTAAAATCTTTATACTAAAAGGGAACAAAATGTTTCTCTTATGTCCTCCGACAGTTGCAGCCCCAAATTAAGCCTTCACGAGTGGGTAATGGCGCCCTTTGCAGGAGCAAGCTAGGCAGATTGAAAGGTTAATAAAAAACTTTCTACACTTAGACACACCTCCAGGGGGCCGTCCTTCAGCCATTATCCTGACACAGTTACTACTGTCCTTCAGTTTTATGCTGCCTAGCGTCAGGAGTAGGCTAGGTCTTCCCAGCTGGGACCTAGTGTCTCAGTTGCTTTATGTTTTTTTCTTTGAAAATAGCCTTTTTATTTTCTTTTCTTCACTCACTATCGCTAGTTAGTCAGGGGAATTTCTGGAGGACTACAAGCGACAGCAGAGCTGGGCCTTGCACTGGATGATATAGATCCTTATGGAGTCCCAGCCTGCCAACGAGCGTCGCAGGTCATTCAAACGCCCAGACCTTGCAACGACAGTGCCCCTTAGGTCGGGGACGAGCCTGTCGAGACCCGTCTTCGCCGGGATGTCTCAACTCCGGAACGCCCGTAAGTTGCTAGCATCCTTGCTGGCTGACGGCACCCCCGCTCAGGGTGGGAGGTGTTCCGTATCAGAGCAGTACCCGCGTTCTCTACACTGGTGACCGATCTTACCCCTGTGTCCCTGGGACTACTATCTGTGGGGGTGTTCTATGAGCCCACTCTTGGGGATGGCAGTACAAGGTGGCTTTTGTGGGATCTCCTTACTGGCAGGTTGGTGCGGCCCCCTTCTTCCCTGTCCCTGCTGGGGACACCCTGCCGTGAACTCCGCTAGGGCTGGGGGGTGTGGGGGCTTGCTGCATTTCGGGGGTACTCTCTGGGGTTCCCTGTGGTGGCCAGCGACTGTGTTTTTTACTTTATTTGGCGCCGTTCGCACATCTGCCATTTTGGGTGAGGGCAGGCTGTTTGGCATCTTTGTGTGGGCAGCAGCCATTTTAACTCATTGTTTTTGCGCCGGTTTGGGCGCCCTCTTTGCTGTGCGCGACCGCCTAGTAAGGGCGGCGCCCATTTTGCTAGTGCTTCCTCCCATAGGTTTCTATCTGGCACCATGATTCTGTGGCTCAGGGCGGACATAGGCCTCTGGTACGTGAGGTCACTTCCTCTTTTCTCTCATCTTCACTGCAGCAGCGTGTGGTTGGCAAGTACACTGTGACACTGTGGGGTGATTTGTACCTGTTTTTTTGGGCATTTTCTTGCAAAAACTGTTTTCTTCTTGTGGCTATAGCTGTATTTGAAGGGTCTCCATGGGCAGTGCAGTTTTGCGGGGCTGGGGGGGGGGAGGGACGACCGCGGGAGCCGCCGTTTTAAAGGGCTAGCGTCACAAAAAAAATGTCTGCAAAATGGAGTCCCAGGATAGCAAATTCCCCACAGACCATTTGGGTGCTTCAGGAACTCGTGAATCCTCTTCCATGGCCTCATTATCTGCTGCTCTTGCGACTTTGGCATCCAAAGTGGATCTGCTGATGTCTGAACGCACTTCTCAAAAACGGCGGATGCCCTCTGTCTTCTGACTCTGGGCCTGATTTGGTTGCCACAGACAACGTCCCCCCTGAGGGGTCCCATTCCTCACATTCCGATGGGGAGGGGGAAGATTCTTCCTCAACGGCGGTGCATGAACCCGCAGCAGTGGATGAACTTATTAGCTCTGTAAAGGAGACTTTAAATCTTGACGATGAGCCCTCCCAGTCAGGTAAGTGGGCTGCCTTTGGGTTCCGCAAAGCTCAGAGGTCGAGTCAGGTTTTCCCCTGCCCCAAGGAGTTTCACGAAATAGTGAACAACCAATGGCGTTGCATCAAACATATGCTGGTGGTGCCTAAGCGGTTTAATTACCATTATCCTTTTGCGGATTCTGTAGACAAAGGTTGGACGGTGTCACCTAAGGTGTACCTCACTGTTTCTAGGTTGAATAAATCCACCTTGATGCCTGTGGAGGACTCCCCAGTGTTCACGGAATCCGGCAGACAGGCGTGTGGAAATGCTTTCCTGCCACATGTATTTGGTGGCGGGCTCCCTGCTCAAACCGGTGTTTGCTTCGGTGATGGTCTCTCAAGCTGTCACGGCATGGTCCAGGGTGCTTTGGAGCACCCTGGTGGCGGAGTCACATGGTGGATCAAATGACCCAGGCCGCAATGTACCTGTGTGACGCGGCATTGGACCAGGCTTCTTTGGTCGCACGGTTGTCTGCGGTTGGGGTGGCGATCCAGTGCATTATTTGGCTGAAGAGTTGGTCAGCTGACCACGCTTCCAAAAAGAATGTGTCTCTTATGTGGGTTGTCGTCTTTTTGGGGACACTCTGGATGAGTTGATCAAGGGGCTTACAGGGGGTAAGAGTTCTTTTTTTCCCCAAGCCTCTAAGGGGAAATCCCCCCGTGCTAGGCGGGGTCCTTCTTTCAAGGCTCATCGTGGGTCCTTTCGTGCCTTCGGGTCACAGGATAAAGGAAAATCCTTCAAGACCCCAGGTGGTCACAAGAAACCATAGTTCGGTAAGCCAAAGGCAGGTCAGGCTGGTCCAGCGGCCCAGTCCGCCTCTTCCTGAAGGGACATCCTCACCCGTTTCTGGGGTGGGGGGACATCTGCGTTACTTTCAGGAACCCTGGTTGTCCTGAATTCAGGACAGGTGGGTTCACAAACTGATTTGTTTAGGGTACATGATCGAGTTTCACTCTCACCCCACAGACAGGTTCTTTCCATCAAATCTCCATCTGACTCCCGATCGTTTGAGAGATCTCAAGGGGGCGGTGCAAGATCTTCTCGCCCAAGGAGTCGTCGTGCCAGTCCCTCCACGGGACAGGTTTCGCGGTTTCTATTCCAATCTGTTCACTGTGCCCAGAAAAGAGGGCAAAGTGCGTCCGATCTTCGACCTAAAGTCTCTGAACTGCTTTGTGAGGGTACAGAAGTTCCAGATGGAATCCATCTGTTCAGTGGTGGCATCGTTGAGTCCAGGGGATTTCTTGGCCTCCATCGACTTAAAGGATGCGTATCTACATGTTCCTATCTACGAAGGTCATCAGTGGTATCTCCGCTTCGCAGTAGCGGAAGAGCATTATCAGTTTGTGGCGTTACCTTTTGGTCTCGATTTGGCTCCCAGGGTATTCGGCAAGGTTTTGGCTCCGGTGCTGGCTTTGCTGTGTTTAAAGGGGATTGCAGTCCTCGGTTATCTGGACGACCTCCTGTTAAGAGCAAGCTCGTGTGCCACCTTGACCTGTTGGTCACGGTTCAGACGCTCACAGGAGTTCGGGTGGACCATCAACTTTCAGAAGTCTGCTCTGACCACTTCTGTTCGGCTCAATTACCTGGGGATGGTCCTGGACTCCGCTTAGATGAAGGTCTTTTCCGAGGACAAACTCCAGACCCTACGGGACGAGATCAGGTCCCTCAGAGACAACAATCTCTCCTCTCTATGGGCCTGTATGCGGGCTCTGGGTCTGATGGTTTTGGCCTTCGAGGCTATCCCATTTGCTCAATTCCACGCGAGAATTCTGCAAGCAGAGATTCTTGCCAGGTGGGACAGAACGCCTCAGTCTTTGGACAGGAGGATTTCTCTAAGCCTCCTTGCAAGATTGGATCTTTTGTGGTGGCTCCTGTCACCAACTCTGTCACTGGGCAAGTCCTTTTGGCCTCTGCTGTGGACGGTGCTCACCACGGATGCCAGCCTGTTGGGCTGGGGTGAAGTTCTGGGCTCACTTTGTGCCCAGGGGTCGTGGTTTGCGTAGGAGGCCCCTTTACCGATCAACGTCTTGGAGCTCTGAGCAATCAAGCTCTCCTTGTTCCATTGGACAACTCCTCTTCTGGGTTGCCCAGTTCAGGTTCATACAGACAACGCCATGGCGGTGGCTTACATCAATCACCAAGGGGGCACCAAGAGTGGCCGGGATTCTGTCTTGGGCCGAGACGCACATTCCGGCGATTTCAGCTGTTCACATTCCGGGTGTGGAAGACTGCGGACTACCTGAGTTGCCAGACTCTGGACCAGGGAGAATGGTCCCTACATCTGGAGGTGTTTCGCCTCCTGTGTGCCCAGTGGGGGACTCCGGAGTGGATCTGTTCACGTCCCGTCTAAAAAAAAGGTGGGAAGGTTTGTGGCCAGAACGGACGTGTTGTTGGTGCCCTGGCACCGGTATCGGATGATTTATGCCTTACCTCTGATTTAACTGTTATCCAGGTTCCTCAGCAGGTTGGCGTCGGAACGGGTGCAGGTCATTCTGGTGGCCCCAGACTGGCCGCTTTGGTTTTGGTACGCAGACATCGTCTGGATGGTCGTTGATCCTCCCTGGCGGGTCCCGCTGAGAGACGATCTACTGTCTCAAGGGCCACTCTTCCATCCTGCTTTACAGTCTCTGGCTTTGACGGCATGGCTTTTAATAGCCAGGTCTTGAGAGACGAGGGCCTACCAAGTGCTGTCATTCCTACCATATTGAAGGCTCGGAGAGCTACCTCTAGAAAAATTTACTATCGCACTTGGAAGGTATATATTGCCTGATGCGAGTTACAAGGGTTTCCTTCCCGCTCCTTTTCGGTGGTGAGGGTTTTGGCCTTCCTGCAGGAAGGTGTGGAGCAGCGTTTGGCACTGGCCACAACTAAAAGTCAGTTGTCGGCCTTGGCCATTTTTTTCCATCATCCCTTGGCGACTAATTCCTTGATTCGCACCTTTATTCAAGGGGTGCGACATCTGGCTCCCCAGAGGAAGGCTCCTTTGCCTCCATGGGACCTGAAATTGGTTTGGTCTGTTTTGCAACGGCCTCCCTTTGAGAACATCAGAGAAATACCTCTGCCTGTGTTGTCCCAGAAAGTTGCCTTTCTGGTGGCTGTCACCTGTGCTCGCAGAGTGTCTGAGTTGGCGGCTCAGTCTTGCCGCTCGCCTTATCTGGTTGTTCATAGGGACAAGGCAGTCTTGAGACCCAATTCGTCTTTTTTTCCTAATGTGGTGTCTGCCTTCCACCTCAACCAAGATGTTGTCTTGCCTTCGCTTTGTGCGAAACCCAAGCATCCCAAGGAATTTGCCCTACATTCCTTGGATGTTGTCTGGGCAGTCAGGGTTTACCTGTCCGCCAAGGAGTCTTTTTGGAAGTCTGATTCCCTGTTTGTCCTTCCTGAGGGACCTTGAAAGGGTTCAGCTGCGTCCGCGGCAACCATTTCTAAATGGATCAGACAGACGATTGTTCAGGCCTATTCAATCAAGGGTCAGGTTCCTCCTTTCCCTGTCAGGGCTCATTCTACCAGAGCTGTAAGTGCCTCTTGGGCGTTTCGCCATCAGGCTTCTGTGGCTCAGGTGTGCAAAGCGGCAACCTGGTCGTCTGTGCACACTTTCAAAAGATTTTACAAACTTGATGTGATGGCATCCTCGGATGCTTCCTTTGGCCGCAAGGTTTTGAGTGCGGCGGTTGTTTGAAGAGACGTGTTTTTTTTCCGGTCTCTTCCTGTTGGGGTTTTTTCCTATTCTGGGTTAGCTCCTGTTTGAGCTTTTGTTGCCCTGTTGGCTCAGTTGTTTTTTTTTCTTCAGAGCCTCTGAAGAAGAGGCGCTGCCTCGAAACGCGTAAGCCTGTACAGCTTCAGGGGACGATCTAATCCCGATCTTGTTGCTGAGGATTTTATATCTATTTGATGTGCTTTTTATAAAGAAACTCGTTTGTGAGTATTTTTAATCTATTATTTTAATAAACTTGTCTAAAAGATAATGCACTAGGCCGGTGCGCCCTTGTGTTTGTTGTCGTTTATAGTGTTTAACACAGCCGCCGCGGCCACATACTGGAGTCTAGAGTCAGGACAGTGAGTGATTCTCATACAGTACAGTCACAGTGCACAGTGTTTTAACACCGCCACTATGGCCACATACATACAACCACCCACAGCTGCCCGGTGCCAGCCAGCCAGCCACCAACACACCCACAGGCCTGTACCAGCCAGCCAGCCAGCCACAGGCCCTGCCTGTACCAGCTAGCCAGCCACAAGCCCTGGGCCTGTACCAGCAAGCCACCCACCAAAGGGTGTCAGCCAGCCACCACACCACAGGGTGCCAGCCAGCCAGCCACCCACCACCACAGGGTGCCAGCCACAGCCAGCTAGCCACCCACCAAAGAGTGCCAGCCAGCCAGCCACCCACCAAAGGGTGCAAGCCATTCTTTACCACAGGGTGCCAGCCAGACAGTTTTTTTTAAGACTATATTCAATTTCAGTAGTGTCTTTAAAATTTCAATGGAGATGGATGCAGATAGAAAAATTAAAAGTTTGGTCTGGGACTATTTCTCATCTCCATCTCCAGGAAAAGCAGCATCAGTGTGCAACACGTGCACAAACAATGTAAGCATGGGATCAATAACTGCAAAAAACAAAAATACGTCAAATCTTTGGGCCCATCTAAGAGTTCATCATGTTAAATTGTATCATGCAGCACAGAAAAAACAAAATGAATCACAAGGTGAAACATCACTATCCCAAGCAACAATAACTGATATGTTTCAGAAAAAAAACATATGGCTAAAATCGGATGGATGATCCCAACTGCTGGACAGAGTAATCACAGAGATGATGGTCACTGATAACCAGCCATTTACAATGGTGTCTAAATCTGGATTCAAGTGGTTGATGTCTATACTTGAGCTAAGGTACACACTGAAGAGTGACAAGTTTTAGACCCCGTTCACACTGGTCGCCTGACAGGTCGCCGTAGGTCGCCTGCCATAGAGAAGCTGTGGACCCGTTCTAATAGGAGCGACACAAGTCGCTCCGACTTAGAAAAAGGGTCCGGAGCTTCTTTGGGGCGACCCGGAGCGACCTGCATTGACTTCAATGATATTAAGTCCGTGCTGGCCGCTCCGAGGTCGCGGTGCGAGCTGCGCACCGCGACCTGTGAGGTCGCCCCGGCAAGTAGCGTCGCCACAGTGTGAACGGGGTCTTATGGAACTGAAATGCTGGGAAAGATTCACCAAAAGGTTGTTGAGAAAGTAAAGGCTATGCTGAAACCAGAGAATGCTGGCAACTCACTCTCATTCACAACTGACTCCTGATCCATCCCTTGAAGAAGTCACATGATATCGTGAGGTAACATGTAGGAAAGCGCACACCGGAAGTGACGTACGGGGCATTCAAACAAATCCTGCGGGTAATATCGTAGAGCAGATTATTGCGATCTTAACTGTAAGATACTATATTTCTTTTTAAATAAAACTTGAATATACTACACCATGATGGCCCAATGTTTCTCTGAGGCCATAGTAAAACTGCAAGGATAGTACGATACAGGACATCCTGACAGCACCCCGCAGTACCCCAGAGGATTGGATAGATGTACCCACAAGTCACGCAGAGAATGAAGTAACAACACTGGAAATAATACTTTAAGCGTATTATTTGCAGCAGTAAGGTGAGTGGTTTGCACATCTAGAAGTGGTCATACACTGAAGAGCACCAGCACTTAAAGAGGTGGTTTAGAGGATACAGTAAAGTTTATTGGGACACTACCACATGTATAACATTGAAGCACCTTGAATAGTTGATCTATCTGAAATCAGAAGAATATATGGCCTTGTTTCTCAGCTTACAATATGTTTACCAGTTAAACTGACAATTTTGTGATCAGCTCTAACACTTTGTTATATTTTCACACCCTTATTTTTTAGTTGGTATTGAAGTATTATACTCCTTATGCACTGTATAACTTTTATTATTCTTGAAGTTCACATGATGGTACAGCATTGAGGGAATCTAAGCACATACAGTTTATGCACTTTATTTTTAACCAATAATGTTTTCATATATTGCACAGTATTATTGTTCATATTACTATACGCACTTTATAATTATTACTATTGCACTGTAGTCACTGTGCACCTTGTAATATTTTCATTTGCATACTTCTATTGCACCACAGTTACTGTGCACCTTGGATTAATGTGTTCAATATTGATTATTTATGCATATTTAATATCCAGTTTTTTACACAGATTGATATTGATGGTCCATAGTTATTGAATTGATTTACTTATTTATTTTTTAATTTAGATAACAGTTATATATTTAGAGTGTACTGTTCATAATATAATATCCTTGAAGCGCAGTATTTCCCCCCTTAACATACATTACATTTCTGTCTAAAGGTTTCAGTCACTATACAAGCAGCATCAGGGATAAACATTGTTAGTATTGATTCTCCAAGGCAGCGCAGGAACCACACACCAAAATAATTTGCACTGACTGCGCTGCGTTGTGTATTACTTGTACTCACTTTTATAGGTAGGTAGGAGCGCCCATGGAAGAGCAATTGAGACTCTAAGGAGGCAGCCAGGCTGAGCCAGCATTGTACATCTGCTTCAGTGCTGGTGCAAGGATTTTTGACACCCTAGGCGAAACCTCATTTTGAGGTTCCTTGAAATCCTTTGAAATTTCCTTGAAATGCAAGAAAGAGGTCCCTGTCCCATTTTTGAAATTGTGGCCCGCATGGAAGCCGCAAGTGCAGTGCGGCTCCAAGAGCAGGAAGCGGCTGCTGCTGTTTCAACTGTGCGCCAGTGCCATTCGGATTAATGGCATCCGCATGCATCTCCTGAATGACAGCCCATTTTTCTGTGTGGATGGTTGTGGCTGTGGGAGCAGGTGCTGTCCCGCAGCAGCAATCACCTGCACAGGTATGAACCTAGCCTTAACCCTCGTTCACATTGAATGCGGCTTTGAAATTGTGCGAGTTCATCTGAACTCACGCGATTTCAAAGCCGCATTTCAGTCCGACTTCAGGGGCGACTTGAGAGACATCTGTGCGGGTTTATGCACAGATGTCTATTGAAAATCGCCCCCGAAGTCGCCAAAGTAGTGCAGGAACTACCGATTGGGATGCACCAAATTGCCTGCAATAGGCTGCGATTTGACATGCAATTTGACCTCTAAAATCACATGTCAAATTGCGCCGATGTGAACGGGGGCTCAGTAAGGATGCTTGTTGTTACAAAGTGACAAGTAGTGGTGGACCTGCTAAGGATGTATGTGTGTGATCCCTGACCACGGATCCATTTCCATGTGATGCTGATCAGATTGGATGTCTTGTAGACTGAATAGGGGGATCACTAGGAGGAGGGCATCCCCATGCATTGAGAAAGTTGCTTACTGTGTGGTGGAGGAAGGGAATAACGTTTGCCCTGTCAGAGCTCCTACCTGTCTGTCATCACAAATCCATGTCAGTGTGTGAAGATAAACGACAAGCTCCAGCAGCCAGCAGGAACAAATCAATCAGCAGCATCCAGGCCAGGGAACAGCCATGTGTTCCTCAGTGAAACTCTGCCTGTCTGCCGATCCTCCAATCACCACTCACCTACTTCTCCGCCCCCGCCCTGCCCTCTCCAGAGCTGTGTGCACGACTCAAGTCATCTCTGCTTGCATCTCTCGCCTTGCTGGCCTGGAGAAGCTGGAGGGAGGAGGTGGGTGGAGCCAACACTACGCGCGCTGCAGAGGAGAAGGAGCCTCCACTCTGAATGCTGGGGCTTCGCTCTCCTCCTCCTCAGGCTGTCATAAACATCACTGGTTGCTAGATGCCAAGCAGCAATAGCAACCAGTGCACTGCAGAGAACATATAGGACAGCTGTGAAGGCGGTACAACAACAGAGGATCTTGGCACTACCGCCACCGCTGCTGTCGCCCGTTGCCCCCCCCCCCCCTGGATCCGCCACTGCTGCAGCAGTAGTTCACTGACTCCCCACTGTCTAGCTTTTTTTCTAGCAGTTTTGCACTGACTGCAGTTAGTGATTTAAAATCAGTGCAATGAGTGCACTACTGCAGCAGTCTAGCTGTTTGTTGTTGTCTAGCTTTTTTTCTAGCAGTTTAATTTGCACTGACTGCAGTATTAAAAATGTTAATAAACAAACATTAACATGTTTAGTAACCGATTTGTGTAGAAAATTTTGTTTATTTTGCAAAACTTTAAATGTTCAAAATATCGTAATAGTGCAGCTTGCTGTTCACTGCTTCACCATGATTTGTGCCATCAACTGAGTATGTATTCTGAATTTCTTTGCACCTTCCTGGCATCCTTCTGGCTCCTCTGACTCAGGAAATGTCTCACCTGACTTGTGCAGCAGGCAACTGTGAATAAGCATTTCCTCCTATAAAAGAAAGGGGGTGCAAGGGTTCTGCCATTTAATTTACTAAAACTCGAACTCGAAGTGCAGTGCTAAAAAAAAAAAAATCTTAGCAATCATATAGCAAATCCTAAATGAATGTGAAAAAGTAAATGTTAATATGAATTTATAAATATATATATGAATATGATTATATAGTGCCCATAGAAAAACTCCCAAATAAATCAAAGTCCACAAAGTATAAAAATTGTTCTAGCAATTGAAATGTCTTCTGGTTGTGACACTTCCCAGTGCAGCAATAAAAAGTATAAAGTGACTCCAGTGCTCTTCTTTCACCAGTACGCAATCCCTGAACGCTATTGATAAACCGCATTGGGCATCATTCCAATCAAGTAAAGCCCGAGAGGTGATATATATAGTGTAGTATATTTATTTAAAGGTTTGCATATTAAAACCGCTTTCTTAAAAAAATCCATATGGTGTACACCAAAGCAAAGTAAATACAGTGTTGGGCGCTGATCCAAGCCTTGGCCATGACGTCAGCATGTAAGGCCCCTCCCAACTCATTTTGTGCGCTTGCACATCTTCAGGGGTTACTATTTCATTTCCTGTAGAAAGAGAAAATGCATGGTTTGGTTGGTAGCTGCTGTAGCATTAGCAGCTTCTTACAATTCAATAACTTTAGGTGTGGTTGAAGAACACCAGAGGACTGCAGCAGGAGCCCCACACTGGTGTCATCTATTATTTGCAAACTGCACTGGGCCAGGCAGAAACATATTAAATTACCTGTTCTTTAGCCTAGGAAAAAATATGTGATTTTCAGTATCACAATGTAATCTCCTATGGGGTCAGGGCTATGTAGCATCTCAGGCACTGAGTGGAGGCATAGAAAGTGTCATTTTTTTCCCCCCATAACAAGATGTAGCGGATTTATCTTCAGTGTTCTGGTGGCATATTAGGGTGGCCAGGAACAAGAGGGAAGAGATGTAATACCAACTTCCTGTAAAATTAACCTGTTGCCTAACCAGTGATGATAAAATGCAGGTTTTATTTTAAACTGGTAGCGCAGTAAGATACAAAAAAACATCAGCGGGGTGTGGGTGTGAAGGAAATCTGCTAGCATCGCTGCAAACATTTAACCAACATGGCCGAGTGGAATACAGAAAGTAAAAAACAAAAAACAAATTTGCTGCCTTGTTTTGTCTGCATTGACAATGTAACATGATCTTTAAAATTTGAGATTCAGTTATGAACCATTGCATCATTATTTATTTCCTTTCCCAGCTCCACTGCGGCAATACATCAGACACTGTAATTAAATACAAACAACTGCAAGCACAACTTTAATATTTCATGAAGATGTTTGTTTTGTGATTGTCTCCTAAATTGAAAGTCTTAATTGAATTATTATTGCACTGTCCCTTTCTTTGCTTGAATCATTATCAACTATTTAATATTGTAGCTGAAAATCCCTTTCATAAACAAGTGTTCCTGAAGCAGTAGGACATTTAATGAACAGTATATAGCATCTTTTTTATTTCAATATAATCACAGAATCCCAAGCATTACCATTACCAGTTGATGCACGATCACTTTTTCAAGGAGTTGCAGTTATGTGTGAATTTGATACCTAAATATAGAAAGTTCTGTACTCCTATTCACCCCCTTTAATTATGGTACTCCCTCATGCTAAACCCCAAGCTCCAGCACTTGACAAGTTTTGCAAAGGTCCTATTATGTGGTTTATGGGGGCTGGGCACTCCTGCCACCAACCGGCATTGCTAGGTAAGGTAGGCCTACTCCCCAACAGGCACCTAAGATCTGGAGTCAGTCATCATGGAGGAGTGGAAGAAGCTCTGGTGAACTCCATGCCCAAGAGGGTTAAGGCAGTACATCAAAATAATGGTGGCCACAAAAAATATTGACACTTTGGGCCCAAATTGGACATTTTCACTTAGGGGTGTACTCACTTTTGTTGCCAGCGCTTTAGACATTAATGTCTGCGTGTTGAGTTATTTTGAGGGGACAGCACATTTACACTGTTATACAAACTGTACACTCACTACTTTACATTGTAGAAAAGTGTAATTTCCTCAGTGTTGTCACATGAAAAGAAATAATAAAATATTTACAAAAGATGTGAGGGGTAAGCGAATTACAAAGTGCTCCTGAGATGGTATATGGTGCCGGCGCGACTGGCAACATATGTACCGGGTGTGTCTCCTTTGCGTTTCTGTGGTTGTGGTCAGGAAGGAATGATGTACCATATCTGGTGGCAATGCCACAAGGTAAGGCGATATTGTATAAGGGTGTATAATTTTATGTACACTCTAATTTAAGTTAATTTGACTAAATCCCCACAACAGGCCCTGTTGGGTCTTAAGGTAGAGACTGCCACGAAGGCCCAGAGACAATTCAACACCTTTATATTTACATCTGCAAAAATTACAATAGCGAGGTCCTGGAAGTCGCCTGCCCTGCCGTTCGAACAGCTCAAGCACAAACTTTGTTGCATTATGGTGAATGAATGTATGTCTGCAATGCTAAATGATAAAATTAAGATGTTTGATAAAGTATGGGAGCCATGGATCAGATATCTAACTGGTGACTCTTAGGCTCCATGTACACGGGACGTTGGAAATGGCCGTTTAGGAGCAGTTGGGTGTTTTCAGAAGCCCCTGAACGCAGCTCCATGTTATCTTATCTGTCCATGTACACATGGTCGTTTACAGTCATATGCAGGCAGTTGCGTTCAGGGACTTTTTTTTTAACGCAATTATTTGCGTTCGAACGTGTGTTTCCCGGCGTTACAAACGTGACCGAACGCGATGACCCACGTTTAGCGTTTGCGTTTTTCCATTTTAAAGGGCAATAATTGTTTTGACCTCTAGAAACGGTTCTAAACGCAAACGCCCGCTAAACGCGGGTGCAAACGCAACCTAACGGACGTTTCAAACGTCCTAAAAATTCCAGCATTCAAAGGGACTTTTAACAACGTCCCGTGTACATGGAGCCTAAGACTTGTTGCCAACAGCCTGGGTCCTGGGATGGTGGGGTTCGGAGTGGGGGGTCTGGTCCAATTCTTTTCCTCTCTAATTCAATTTTTACTCTTTTCCTTCTTTTCTCTACTCTAAAACTCAGAGGTTATCCTTACTGGGTTATCCCAATTGTCAAGCCTGCATGTGGGAGTGATACCTATCTTTAGGGATAGGGTACTGACATGAATCAATATAATTTTGTTTTCTTGCTAAACAACGAAAGTTTGATGTGCCTTATTGTGTTTTATACGAACGTAAACATTTACTCAGCATAAAAGTTATCCCTCAAAGTTGGAATGTTCCGTACAGTTTGGGAAGCTTTTTCATTGCCTCAAGAAGAATACCTGGCATGTATTGGGGGGCTTGGAATTTTTTGATATATGTTGGACAATTGGGGAAGACATGCTCTTTTTGTTATTTCATTGAATTTCCTTTGTTCTTGTGAAATACTTTAATAAAAACATTGAAACAGAAAAAATGTGAGGGGTATACTCACTTTTGTGAGATACTGTATCGTGGCACATAGTGTAAACACTGTCGTTCAGTCTCTTTACCTTCAGTCTCAGTAAGCTATGACTTTTTATTTTATTAATTGTTATATTATGACTAGCCAAATGACTCTGGCAGGAGGAAAACTGCAAAACAACTGACCTGGGGGAGGCAAATATAAGTCTGACCCTGCCAGTCACCCATGATGATTAATGACAAAGCAGCCCAGCATCCTCAAATGTATGAGGGAATATAGTGAAAATACTGCGCTAACAAAAAAGTGATAAAGTGAAAAATAGCTGCTGACACTCCAATAGACTGTGATGGCATCCAAATGTAAAGTAAAATAGTGCAGCGCTCAAAAGTGAAAAATAGGTACAAACAAATGAACACTATGAATCATAAATAAACAAAGTCCAATAATGTAAAAAACTTCAAGTTTTTTACATTATTGGACTTTGTTTATTTATGATTCATAGTGTTCATTTGTTTGTACCTATTTTTCACTTTTGAGTGCTGCACTATTTTACTTTACATCCTCAAATGTATGTTTGCATGGAGACAGATTTGTTTTCTTCTGAATTTCTTTGACAAAACTATGGATCTGTAGTGTGTTCTGATTTTCCAAAACGATCATTGGCAAGTTTTTCTCTGATGTCTGTTTTTAACTACAGTTTGGTGACTAGACACTGGTTCTCATGAAGTGTCTTTGGAGTGCTTTTTTTCCCTACTCACCTGAAGTGTCCCATGTCTTCATTAATATTCATTGTATTGTAAATGAGTAGGGTTGAGCGGACACCTAGATGTCCGTGTTCGACGGGTTCGGCCGAACTTTAAAAAAAAGTCCGGGTCCGTGTCCCGGACTTTTACCGAACTTTTCCCGAACCCCACCGAACACCGAACCCCATTGAAGTCAATGGGGACCCGAACTTTAACCACTTCCATACCGAGTCATGTAAAATGATGTCGGCAAAGTGGTTGTCTAGATCCGGGCCGCCGTCATATGACGTCGGCCCGTTCTAGCTGCTACTGCGCGCCCCCGGCGGCGCGCAGCGGCGCGATCAGGGATGAGGCTCGTCCCTCGGACATAGCCCATCCCTGATCAAGGTAAACAGCCAATAGAAATTGGCTGTTTACCACGTGATCGGCTGTGTCAATCACAGCCGATCACATGAGCGGCTCCAGCACGAGCCGCTCGTTCTCTCTGCAATGCCCGCCCCCGGGGGGCGCGCAGAGCAGCGATCGGGGACGAGGCTCGTCCCTCGGACAGAGTCGATCCCCGATCTAGGTAAAGAGCCAATGAAATTGGCTCTTTACCACGTGACCGGCTGTGTCCAATCACAGCCGGTCACAAATGTCAACAGAGAACACGGTAACTAGCTGTCACCGTGTTCTCCTCCTCACACACTGATCCTGTGTGAGGAGGAGATTGTGGTAACAGCTAGTTACCAACTACAGTGCACCCCAAACACACTGATTGCCCCCCCCCCAATAAAGAGCACCTGTCACTAGCTCATCAAAGTACCCGAGTACCTGTCATCAGCCCATCAGGTACTCAGATGACAGGTACTTGGGTACTCTGATGGGCTGGTGACAGGTATTCGGGTACTCTGATGACAGGTACTCAGGTACTCGGGTACTCTGACGGGTACTCGGGTACTCTGATGACAGGTACTCGGGTACTCTGATGACGGGTACTCGGGTACTCTGATGACAGGTACTCGGGTACTCTGATGACAGGTACTCGGGTACTCTGATGACAGGTACTCGGGTACTCTGATGACGGGTACTCGGGTACTCTGATGACAGGTACTCGAGTACTCTGATGATAGGTACTCGGGTACTCTGATGACGGGTACTCGGGTACTCTGACAGGTACTCGGGTACTCTGATGACAGGTACTCGGGTACTCTGATGACGGGTACTCGGGTACTCTGATGACAGGTACTCGGGTACTCTGATGACAGGTACTCGGGTACTTTGAGTACCTGTCAACGGAGTACCCGTCATCAGAGTACCTGAGTACCTGTCACCTACCCATCAGAGTACCCAAGTACCTTCCACCTGCTCATCAGAGTACCTGACGCCTGAAGTACCCAAGTACTTGCCGCCTGCTCATCAGTACCCATCACTACTCATCAGTACTCATCAGTACCTATCACGTATCAGTACTGATCATCAGTACCCATCAGTACAGTATCACCTATCACCTATCAGTCAGTGAGTACTACTCATCAGTACCTATCACCTGCCTGTCACCTGCCCATCAGAGTACCCGAGTACCTGTCACCTGCCTATCGGAGTACCCGAGTACCTGCCACCTGCTCATCAGTACCAGAGTACCTGTCACCTGCCCAACAAAGTACCCGAGTACCTGTCACCCTTCATACAGCCACCATGTCCAAGTCCAAAAAGGTTTATATACGTCCTCCGTTTAAACCTAAATACCGGTGTTATGGCAGCAGATAGCTGCCATAACCCTGGTATTTTTTTAAACGGTGGACGGTTGGCTTTCCGATAAGGGTGGTCCCAGCGGCGGATTCGCCGTGGGATCACCCTTCCGGGATGGCGGAAGAGGCGCCCCCCCCCCCTCCCGACGCGTTCCGGTCCTTTTCCCCGCTTACCGGACCCGCCGGCAGCGGGGAAAACGATTCGGTCCCGAATCCTCACAGACAGGATGTCGAGTGAGGGCAAGCTTGCCCTCACTTGACTCTATGGTCTTGGAGGACCGGAGCTCCGGAAAATGTTGTTGCCTAGCAACCGGTTTAAAGGTCCTTTTTTTTTTTTTTTTCATTTTATATTATAATTATTTATTTATTTTTTTTTTTTTTCTATCTTTTAGTGTACTTGTGAGATCTGAGGACTTTTTGACCCCAGATCTCACAAAAAAGAGGTCCTGTCGTGCCTATTTCTATTACGAGGAATATTTACATTTCTTTTAATAGAAATAAAAATGATCAATTTTTTTTTTTAAACGGTGTAAAAATAAAAAATAATAAATAAAATAAATAGTAAAAAAAAAAAAAAATTAAAGCGCCCTGTCCCCGTTAGCTCGCGCGCAGAAGCGAATGCATACAGAAACCCCGCCCACATATGTAAACGGTGTTCAAACCACACATGTGAGGTATCGCCGCGATCGTTAGAGCAAGGGGAATAATTTGAGCCCTAGACCTCCTCTGTAACTCAAAGATGGCAACCTGTAGAAATTTTTAAATTGTCGCCTATGGGGATTTTTAAGTACCAAAGTTTGTCACCATTCCGTGAGCGTGCGCAATTTTGAAACATGACATGTTGGGTATCTATTTACTCAGCGTAACATTATCTTTCACATTATGGAAAAAAATTGGGCTAACTTTACTGGTTTCTTATTTTTTAATTAAAAAAAGTGAATTTTTTCCAAAAAAATTGCGTTTGGAAGACCGCTACGCAAATACGGTGTGATAAAAAATATTGCAATAATCTCCATTTTATTCTCTAGGGTCTCTGCTAAAAAAAAATATATAATGTTTGGGGGTTCTAAGCAGTTTTCTAGCAAAACAACTGATTTTAGCTTGTAAACACCAAATGTCAAAAATAGGCCTAGGCAAGTGGCTAGGATGCATGATGATGCTCCTTGGATGTTAGGCCCCTCTATATGGTTAGGCTGTGAAAAAGTCACACATGTGGTATTGCCATACTCAGGAGGAGTGGCAGAATGTATTTTGGGGTGTCATTTTTGCTGTGTACATGCTATGTGTTAGGAATATCCTATAAATTGACAACTTTGTGTAAAAAAAAAAGTTTTCATTTTTTTCCCACATTTTCCAAAAACCTGTGGAAAAAAATGATATGTTCAAACGACCCATAATGCCTCATAGAATATATGTTGGAGTGTTTGCTTTCCAAAATGGGGTCATTTTGTGGACTTTTCCATTGTATTGGTGCTCTAGGGCCTTGAAAAGTGTGATAGGTAGTAAGAAAGTTTTATGTGTATTTATGCTCCTAGAACGCCTGAATGTGCTTCTTGGACGTGGAGTCTCTTTTTGTGGCCAGGCTGTGTAAAAGTCTCACACATGTGGTATCGCCATACTCGGAAGGAGTAGCAGAATGTATTTTTGGGTGTAATTTTTGCTGTGTACATGCTATGTGTTAGAAATAGCTTATAAATTGACAACTTTGTGGGAAAAAAAAGAAAAAAAAAATTTTTTCTTCATTTTCCCAAGAATTGTGGGAAAAAATTACAACTTCAAAAAACTCACCATGCCTCTTACTAAATACCTTGGACTGTCTACTTTACAAAAAGGGGTCATTTGGTCGGTATTTGTACTGTCCTGACATTTCAGGGCCTCAAGAAAGGAGATAGGCAGTCAGTACATCTGGTGTGATCAATTTTCAGTAATTGGTACCATAGCTTCTAGACTCAATAACTTTCACACAGACTAAATAATATACACTAATTTGGGTTAATTTTACCAGAGACATGTAGCAGTATACATTTTGGCCCAAATGTATGAAGAAAAATTTATTTTTTGCAAAATTTCATAATTGAAACTAAAAAAAAGTGTTTTTTTTTTCAAAATTTTTGCTCTTTTTTTGCATATATCACGAGAAAAAAAAACCCCAGTTGTGATCAAATACCACCAAAAGAAAGCTCTATTTGTGTGAAAAAAATGATAAAAATTTTGTTTGGTTACAGTGTAGCATGACTGAGCAATTGTCATTCAAAGTGTGAGAGTGCTGAAAGCTGAAAATTGGTCTGGGCAGGAAGGGTGTCTAACTGCTCTGTATGGAAGCGGTTAAGGCACTAAAATGGCTCTAAAACACCAATGGAAAGGGCTAGAGTGCTGCAAATGGCAGCAAAACGTAGTTAAGAGCATGGCAAGTGTTCTGCAAACAAATGTGGATAGGGAAATAACTTAAAACAACAAAAAAAAAACAGAAAAATAAAACAATGTTCTTCATCTCTGAAGGACGAGGCCCATATGGAGTAGGAGGGAGGTTGAGGTGGTGGTGGATGTGGCGGTGTCATAGGCGTGCGCACAGGGTGTGCCTGGTGTACCTGGGCACACCCTAATCACCTAGGGCACATAGCATTATCGCTCTGTTTGCCAGTGAGGAGATGGGAAAGATCTCCCTCGCACCTGCTCTGCTCTATTTCTCTTTGCCAGCAGGGAGAGTAATGTATCGGGGCCATGTACATGTAGGCAAACACATGCATGTGTATTTCAACTTTGGGGTGCACACCCTAATGCAATAGGCTGCGCACACCTATGGGCGGTGTAGGTGGAAGCGGCGGTGGAGGAGGACCAGGGCCGGATTAAGAGCATCATGGTCTTGGTGCTGAGGATTTTGAAGGGCCTTAAGGGCCGTGCCTTGGCATGCACCCAGAGGAGGAAGGGTGCAGCCATGCATGCCTAATTCAACATGGGATGCTGTCTCTGAAGCCCATAAACACATCCATGCATCGGCAACTGTCCCTCCTTGTCCGGCCTTCGCGCTGTGTGGGGAGGTTCTGAGGGTGCTGCCTGGGGAAGCGAGCATAGAAGCCAGACTTCTGTGTTTACAAGTGACAGAAGAGCGGTCACAGTGAATATGGCCAACCCGGGGCCTGTATAAAAGGTAGGGGCCTGCATGGAGCTGCAGCTCCAATAGCCCCTACGTTAATCTGGCCCTGAGGAGGAGGACGAGGTAGCCAACACTGCTTCTTTTCACAAATTTTAAATGAGGGTACACCCCAAAAGAGTGAGAAAGAGCAAAAATGGAACAATGGCTGGGTAAGGTCGGTATCCATTGCTATTCTGCACAAGGTACGGAAAAGTCCCGTGGGATCCATGCCTGGTTCATTTTAATGAACGTGAGCTTGTCCACATTGTCTCTGGACAGGCGGCTGCGCTTGTCTGTTATAACACCCCCAGCCGTGCTAAATACCCGTTCAGATAATACACTGGCTGCAGGGCACGCCAGCACCTCCAAGGCGTAAAGGGCAAGCTCAGGCCATGTGCCCAATTTGGAGACCCAGAAGTTGAAGGGGGCAGACCCCTCATTCACTACATGTAGGCGTGTGCACACATACTGCTCCACCATGTTGGTAAAATGCTGCCTCCTGCTAAGACGTTCCATCTGAGCTGCTGGTGCTGCTGTTTGTTGTGGCGTGCTGACAAAGCTTTTCCACATTTCGGCCATGCTAACCCTGCCCTCTGAGGTGCTGGCGGTGCCCTGGTTGAGTTGGCGACCTCCTCCTCCTCCTCCTCTGCCTTGTGCTTCCACTGTGGCCCCGCTGTCAGATGGGAATGCCAGCAGCATCGCATCTACCAGCGTGCGCTTGTACTCGCGCATCTTGCGATTGCGCTCCAGTGAGTGAATTAAGGACGGTACGTTGTCCTTGTAACGGGGATCCAGCAGCGTGGCCACCCAGTAATCAGCACAAGTTAGAATGTGGGCAACTCGGCGGTCGTTGTGGAGACACTGCAGCATGTAATCGCTCATGTGTGCCAGGCTGCCCAGAGGCGACGAAAGGCTGTCCTCTGTGGGAGGTGTATCGTCCGTGTCCTCTGTATCCCCCCAGCCACGCACCAGTGATGGACATGAGCTGGCCTGGGTGCCACCCTGCTGTGAACATGGTTCCATCTCCTCCTCCAGCTCCTCCTCCTCCTCATCCTCCTCATCCTCCAGAACTGTGCCCCTGCTGGACAATTGTGTCCCTGGCGTTTGTGTGTGCAGGAACCCACCCTCGGAGCCCCTTGCGAATGACTGCCCTGAAAGCCTTTGAAATGTTACCTCTTCATCCTCCTCCTCCTCATCCTGTGCCACATCCTCTTCCATCATCGCCCGAATTGTTTTTTCAAGGAGGCATAGAAGTGGGATAGTTAAGCTGAGAACGGCGTCATTGCCACTGGCCATGTTGGTGGAGTACTCAAAACAGCGCAACAAGGCACAATATATGCAAATGTCAAATATGCAAACTATGCCGCAATTTAATGTTTTTTACACCAAAAGGGTGTGTATTGAATAGCGGAATAGGATAAAAAACTGTGTATCTCACACGTACAAACACAGACTAGGCCCGATTAAATTTTTTCCTACCCTAAAGGGAGGATAGGGAAGAGGAGTATGGAACAGGCAGCACCTTCAAATCTTCAGAAGTATGAGATGAACCCCAAAAACTTGGAAAGGTGGATCTCACACGTACCGACACGGACTATTCCGCAATTTAATTGAGCCACAAAGGTTTTTATTGAATAGCGGAATAGGAAATATGATCAAAAAAAAGTGTATGTTTTTCACACGTACAGAAGCACACTAGGCCCCAATTACTATTGTTTGTACACCTAAAAGGATGGATGAGGAAGAGGAGGAGGAGGAGGAGTATAGAACAGGCAGCACCCTCAAAGCTTCAGAAGTATGAGATGAACCCCAAAAACTTGGAAAGGTGGATCTCACACGTACCGACACAGACTATTCCGCAATTTAATTGAGCCCCAAAGGTTTTTATTGAATAGCGGAATAGGAAATATGATCAAAAAAAAGTGTATGTTTTTCACACGTACAGAAGCACACTAGGCCCCAATTACTATTGTTTGTACACCTAAAAGGATGGATGAGGAAGAGGAGGAGGAGGAGTATAGAACAGGCAGCACCCTCAAAGCTTCAGAAGTATGAGATTGTGTTCACTGTACCCCACAAAGATTGTGTTCACTGTACCCCACAAAGATTGTGTTCACTGTACCCCACAAAGGTTTTGTTCACTGCATCCCACAAAGATTGTGTTCACTGTACCCCACAAAGGTTTTGTTCACTGCACCCCACAAAGATTGTGTTCACTGTACCCCACAAAGATTGTGTTCACTGCACCCCAAAAGGATTGTCTTCTCTGCACCCCACAAAGATTGTGTTCACTGTACCCCACAAAGGTTTTGTTCACTGCACCCCACAAAGATTGTGTTCACTGCACCCCACAAAGATTGTGTTCACTGTACCCCACAAAGGTTTTGTTCACTGCACCCCACAAAGATTGTGTTCACTGTACCCCACAAAGATTGTGTTCACTGCACTCCAAAAGGATTGTCTTCTCTGCACCCCACAAAGATTGTGTTCACTGTACCCCACAAAGGTTTTGTTCACTGCACCCCACAAAGATTGTGTTCACTGCACCCCACAAAGATTGTGTTCACTGTACCCCACAAAGGTTTTGTTCACTGCACCCCACAAAGATTGTGTTCACTGTACCCCACAAAGGTTTTGTTCACTGCACCCCACAAAGATTGTGTTCACTGTACCCCCCAAAGATTTTGTTCACTGCACCCCACAAGGATTGTCTTCACTGCACCCCACAAGGATTGTCTTCACTGCACCCCACAAGGATTGTCTTCACTGCACCCCACAAAGATTGTGTTCACTGTACCCCACAAAGATTTTGTTCACTGCACCCCACAAAGATTGTGTTCACTGTACCCCACAAAAATTTTGTTCACTGCACTCCAAAAGGATTGTCTTCACTGCACCCCACAAAGATTGTGTTCACTGTACCCCACAAAGGTTTTGTTCACTGCACCCCACAAAGATTGTGTTCACTGTACCCCACAAAGGTTTTGTTCACTGCACCCCACAAAGATTGTGTTCACTGTACCCCACAAAGATTGTGTTCACTGTACCCCACAAAGGTTTTGTTCACTGCACCCCACAAAGATTGTGTTCACTGTACCCCACAAAGGTTGTGTTCACTGCACCCCACAAAGGTTTTGTTCACTGCACCCCACAAAGATTGTGTTCACTGCACCCCACAAAGATTGTGTTCACTGTACCCCACAAAGGTTTTGTTCACTGCACCCCACAAAGATTGTGTTCACTGTACCCCCCAAAGATTTTGTTCACTGCACCCCACAAGGATTGTCTTCACTGCACCCCACAAGGATTGTCTTCACTGCACCCCACAAGGATTGTCTTCACTGCACCCCACAAAGATTGTGTTCACTGTACCCCACAAAGATTTTGTTCACTGCATCCCACAAAGATTGTGTTCACTGTACCCCACAAAGATTTTGTTCACTGCACTCCAAAAGGATTGTCTTCACTGCACCCCACAAAGATTGTGTTCACTGTACCCCACAAAGGTTTTGTTCACTGCACCCCACAAAGATTGTGTTCACTGTACCCCACAAAGATTGTGTTCACTGTACCCCACAAAGGTTTTGTTCACTGCACCCCACAAAGATTGTGTTCACTGTACCCCACAAAGGTTGTGTTCACTGCACCCCACAAAGGTTTTGTTCACTGCACCCCACAAAGATTGTGTTCACTGCACCCCACAAAGATTGTGTTCACTGTACCCCACAAAGGTTTTGTTCACTGCACCCCACAAAGATTGTGTTCACTGTACCCCCCAAAGATTTTGTTCACTGCACCCCACAAGGATTGTCTTCACTGCACCCCACAAGGATTGTCTTCACTGCACCCCACAAAGATTGTGTTCACTGTACCCCCACAAAGGTTTTGTTCACTGCACCCCACAAAGATTGTGTTCACTGTACCCCCCAAAGATTTTGTTCACTGCACTCCAAAAGGATTGTGTTCACTGCACCCCAAAAAGATTGTGTTCACTGCAGCCCACACACAGAAAAATGGATGTGGATCACTGACACCTGCCTATCTCCTATCCCACACCACACAGCAATATCGATTGTAGTTTGTAGAACACACTTTCCCTAAAATTCAGCAGACTCTGTCCCTAACAGGATTGAGAAGAGATCGTAGATCAGGAGAACTAAGTGCAGACCCCACCCCACACAGCAATATCGATTGTAGTTTGTAGAACACACTGACCCTATAATTCAGCAGACTCTATCCCTAAAATGCCTACAACTCGCCCTGCCTAAACACTCCGACCTGTCCCTCAATTCTATCCGGACACAAATGGTTTTTTCCTGCCTATCTTTCCCTAATCAGCAGCCAGCACGTTGATGTGTGCTCTGTCCCTGATCTAAGCAGCATAATGACGCCGCTGCGGCTGCCTCGAACTTATAAAGACTTGGTCACATGCTTCAGACGGCCAATCACAGCTACTGAGACATTTGCAGGCATGGCTGGGATGGCTTAAGGCACACCAGTTAAACGATTGTTGATTGGCTGTTGAAAGCCCGCCATGAAAAGAGCGCCAAAGCATGCAAAACCCGGAATTAAAACGACCGAACACAGATTTTTACCCGAATATACAGTAAAGTGTTCGTGTTCGTGTTCGGGTAACAAAAATCCAATTATTCGGTACGAACACGAATAATATAGTCCGTGTTTGCTCAACACTATAAATGAGTCATCAAGTACAAGAAGAATTTTGCCTACCCCATCACTTTTTAAACTTGTTGCATTTTGATATAAATAGTCTTTGAAGTCTGGGTAATTAAAGCAAAGTTATAAACAACAACACAGAAAAGAAAATTCCAAGAATAATGGCAAAAGCAGTAAAAAGCTGTTAGATTTAATCCTTGTAAATCCTGTATTGCCTTGATCTCCAAAACTGCAAAATAGCAACTTTTTAGGTGAATTACATTTTCTGCATATACAGAAAAATAATTGTTGGTCCTGTCAGAAATCCAGTATCCGTATTATGTCCTATGTAGTGTTGAGCGAACACGGACTGTATTATTCGAGTCCGTACCGGATAATTGGATTTTTGTTACCCGGACCCGAAAACTTTACTGTATGTTCGGGTTTAAAATCCGTGTTCGGTAATTTTATTTCCTGCTTTGTATGTAATGGCGCGCTTTTAATGGCGGGCTTTCAACAGCCAATCAACAAGCGTTTAACTGGTGTGCGCCATCACAGCCATGCCTACTAATGTATTAGTAGCTGTGATTGGCCAGCTGAAGCATGTGACCCAGGTCTTTATAAGCTCGAGAGACACAGCGCGGTGCGTCAGTCTGCTGTAGTGTAGGGAGAGAGCACACAGAACGGTGCTGGCTGCTGCTGATTAGGGACAGACAGGGTAAAACAACATTGTGCTGAAAAGAATACAGGGACAGGTTGGAGTGTAGGCAGGGAAAGATATTCGAGCATTTTAGGGACAGGCTGGAGAGATTAGGCAGGGAGAGATGAGGAGACACAGGACAGAACAATTGTCCGTTAGCGATCTACATTGATTTTGCTGTGTGGGGGGTGGTGCAGTGAACAATCTTTTTGCCCTCACTTGAGCCCACTGAGGAGGAAGAGGAGGAGGAGGGAGAAAAAAATATATTTTATCAGTCTGTTGTGTGCAGCGTTCCGCTATATTTTACTACAGATTGCTGTTCTAATCTGCTATTTAAAAATTACAAATTTAAAGGGGAATTTTTTTTTAAGAGCACTTGCCATGCTCTTAACTACATTTTGCTGCCATTTGCAGCACTCTAGCCTTTTCCATTTGTTTTTTAGAGCCATTTTAGTGCCTGAAAGTTGGGGTCCCCATTGACTTCAATGGGGTTCGGTGTCCAGGTAAAGTTCAAAAAATGTCCGGGACACGGACCCGGACTTTTTTTTCAAGTTCGGCCGAACCCGCTGAACACGGACATCCAGGTGTCCGCTCAACTCTAGTCCTATGTACTGAACTGAAAGCCTAAACAATGTTGTCAGCTTTCCCAGCTATCTTCTGGGAATTTACAAAAGTACTCCTCTCTACATCATGGAGATTTGGGGAGAGGGAGGTGTTTGTACTCCAAATCAGGACAGCAGTAAAATAAATGAAAATAAAATGCCTTAAAAAAGGAAATGTATGCAACGACCACATCTAAGGGCAGCTAAGTTGCAATATATATATATATATATATATATATATATATATATATATATATATATAAGGATATCACTTCTATATGCACAAGGTTTTTCAAAACAAGTATCAAGACACTACATCAGGATATACTACATCAGAATATATATTATATTATAAAAATGTTTCCACTAAGGCAGGCCATAGATTATGCAATTTTCTTTCCTTTTAGCATGAGTGAAAATCCCTCCTGCAGCACTATTGTGTTCTGCAGGGAGTCTTCCCTGCAGACAGAACACAATGATTAGTATTGCTGGCTATAAATGGTGGTACCAAACCTTTGGGAAAAACTGACAGGCTGCTTGTACACAAGTGGATCAATAGATCGTCTTGTGTACAGCCAGGGATCCCATTCATAGATCGAAATTTGGCTGGTCCCTAATGAACCAACCAAATTTGGTCCATGTACAGTATGGCCGACTTTAGGCTTGGTTCACACTATAGCACTATGTTGTTTACCTGCGGCTGCAATATTGGAAAAGGTGCAGGGACCTTTTCCCTGCATTTTCCTTCTGTAATTTAGCCAATTTTAATGAATAGGCTGCTGTGACACTCAAACAGGGTCACAGGGAAACCGACATAATGTGAAACTAGACTAAGGCCAGCAATAGACAGAGCAAATTTCTTTTCTGCAACCATGGGATAAATTTGCTTGATTCCCCTATCAACACAGACAGTGTTGGCTCCCACAGAGGCACTGCCTACCCCCGCCTGGAGAACACAGTGATTATTGCTAGCGACTATCACAGCTGTTAGCAATAATTGCATTTAAAATCTGGCAAGCTGGTTATACCCAAGTTGATTGATTGATCAACTTGGGTACTTTCAGCCTGCCCATACATGGTTTTGAATCTTGGCCATTGCCTGCTAAACCGGCCAAGATTTGAACCGTCTATGGCTGGATTTAGAAGGGAATCAGTGCTTTTTGAAGTATTTAGACATCTGCACGTCCAAATTTCTCTTTGTAGTGTTCTACTGTACTTTGTAAACAGATCCAAATAACTGGAGTTCTTTTTTTAGTATCTACCATACAGGAAATAGAGATACACCCAATGAACAACAAACTCAGAGGAAGTGATAGGTGACATCTAGTATATATTTGTAGTTGGTTTTACTTGTGTGTACATTTGCACTTTTTTAAGAGACAAATTAGAGGGTATAGAAACCCAAACTTCATATTTTTTAGGTAAATGCAATATTATTTAGCAGACGATAGGATTCTTGAAATATACCAGCTCATCATTAAAAAAACAAATAACAGCGTAACATTTTAATAAGTTTTAAATAAGATTTTAACAGTTGAATGTTGTTATGGCTTATGTTGGTACATCAAAAGTCCCACTATGTTATATTGTGTACAGTTTATATAATAGGGATGTTGGTACTCATTATTGCACACATACAATTCATTCTTAAGATGTTTGTTGGTGTATTCGTGTACTATGTACTTAGTTTACCCACTCTGGTTCCGTACACCAAAAGCAAAACTGGTAGATCTGCTCATTATAAAAAAACAAACTAAAATGTGTTTATGGACATTGTCTAAATATTCCACCCATCTATATTCTTACGTGTATCTTTGTGAGCTTTGTGTATTTGTTTTCCAGATCTGTGGAGGTTCAGTGTGAAACCTTGTCTTTGTTCAAGAGCTTCTAGTAATAAAGACCAGTCACTATTACTCTATTTCCTTGCACAGGGTGACTGGTCTTGTATCTAAATGCAAATAAAAAAAGGTGCAGTGTGTCACTTTAACAGATAGCACCGTGATAATGCAAACGAAAATTAAATCTAACAATAAGTCCATATCATTTAAAACACCCAGTGCTATTCTTCATGCTGATACTTCAATGTGCCATTGCTCTGTAACATATAATCAGTGTAGTCCTTTCTTTTTGTAAATCTCCACTTCCAAACACCACCTCGTGTGCAGTTTGTGATCCCTATCCCTTTAGATGAAACACTCACCAACTCCAAATGCCTTCCATTCTCATGGTTGGCAAGCCAGCTTTTTTTGGTTGAAATTATCAACTCAAGGGCAGATGATTTCAACCAGACATCAACTCAAGGGCAGATGATTTCAATCAGATGTCAGACAATCACTCCACACAATGTAAAATGTCAGATATCATGTGGAAAAAAAAAGGAAAACTTCCAATGGCATAGTACCCATTCCACCACAATTTTATTTAAAAATATAAAAGAGCTGCTTACATTGCTTAAAAATAGTTTAGGTGTTATTGATATAAATCACATAAAGTGTTTGTTTTCATATCAAATCTCGCCCCCGATGGATGCTGCCAATGTACATTCCAGTGTCTCCCCTGGTTCCCATGTAGCCATGCGCCGACGCGTTTCATCACTTCCGACTTCGACACAGGGGGTCTTGTATCTGCCCACTCCTGTAGTTTTCTAAGGTGGATCTGTAGTGAATGTGCCTGCTGGATCCCTCCCACAGCAGTTTCTGTGCAAGTGATAACACTGCTACATTTATAAGGTAATAACTGGGTAGCAAAGGCATTTGGTGCACACAAAGTGGATTTAAATCCTTTGTGGCTATCGTGCAATATTTAAATCAAAGTTCTTGTTCTATACATTCAGCTTAAATTAATTAATTACATGAACAGTAATAATGAGTCCTGAAAATGAACATAACAGGATGTTTGCAGTACAAGTGAGACATTTAAATGTACACTAACTGTTATTAATGCATTTTAATAGATATCACTTTCTAGCAATGGTATAAAATGTTGTACTCCCAATTGGTCCTGCATCTGATCCTCTGAACTAGACTTCACATACATTTTTTTTTAATTTTACTTGATTATTTCTACATTTTTTGGGGGTGGGGTGGTAAATCACTTTTGCTCTTTAAATCTACTGGAGAAGATTTCACTTGAATAAAGGAAAAAAAATCCTGTCACCTTGGTTTTAAATATCATCCTAGACAGAAATGAGTGCACTCCTTAACATCCGCTCCACTGGTGATTTGTTTAATTCCCTCATATAATTTACATTTTTAAACATGAGCTTGGTGATGATACGCACATTATCTGTTCAGCCAAATGCAATTAAAAAAAATATATAAATAAAAAAATTCTAGCTTCAATTAAATATGTATGTAAAATTAACATGACCCCCCAATACCATCTACAATGCTATGCAGGAAGAGAAAAACAAACCAAAAGCATTATAGTCCTCCCTAACCCATGCTAGGTCCATGCTGGGACACCTGTTCATTAACTGACTGCGTTTAGGGTTCAAGTTAGGGGAGAAAATTTCACAAACATTCACTCCGGGTTTCTAGACCTAACCAAAATTAATTACTTCAATCAACAGTTAACATTGCAGTAACTATGGGGTTGATTTAAAACTGGAGAGTGAAAAGTCTAGTGCAGCTGTGCATGGTAGTCAATCAGCTTCTAACGTCAGCTTATTCAGTTGAGCTTTGACAATAAAACGTGGAAGCTAAATGGTTATGTAGCACCACCCCCGCAGGAGCTGCTGATTAGATTATTGGGTCTACGTCCTGCCTTCCAACCCCTGAAATTGGCTCGAACCCTCCCTAGGCACAACTGACACGAAATGGGACTATAATACCAAATGGCTACAGGAGAACACAGTTCAGGATATATCACCCCAATAAGTAATAATAACTTGTTACCTTTCTCCAGCCGCAGTCCCTCTGGGTGACACAAGGTGCAACACACAGACTTTTGCTTAACCAAAGTAGCTTTACTGAGAGTTAAAGTACAAGTTGACTCCAAAAGACATCACAAGAGTCAACTAAGAAAGATAAAGTTATTGACACAATAATAAACAATATGATTAAGATAGCTATTTTTGTATACTTATGCAACTAAAAGATAACTCATAGGCTTTCTTTTACCCAATTCAGGCTATACTTTACACACGTCTAGTCTCTTGTATCAGGTAGGCAGAACCTATTTGAATCCCATACACAGTTCCTTCCTTTTGGTTTGGAATCTTCGCTAGCAATCGTTGGTGCACAAGCTATTTGTAATCCAAAAGTAAGGATATATAGTCAAAAGGGGTGAGAAAAAAAAAGGTTACAATCACCCGCAATGTTACTGCGTAATTGGGCGTATTAATCTTCTTAGTGGTGCATATATAGGCCCCTGACACCTTATGTACTTGTGTTTAAATGCTTAGTCTCCTGGAAGGTGCACTAGGCCGCTGAGTGTACTGCGTACTATCTGAAGTGTAGTTAGCACCGGCTAAAGTTACTTTCTTCCAAGCGAGAAACAGATTTGGGCATGTGCCCTGCTCACCAAACGGCCTCTTTCTTCCCGAGCTCTCCACCTCCGATTTCTGTCACCAGCCGCGCTTGTGGTTAGACGTGGGCAACACCAGTCTCTGCAGAGCATCAATGGGTTCTCTGGGAAGGCTCCTTTACTGCAGATGAAATGCTTCCACTCCGTCACTTCAGGCTCAGGCTTCAGGCCTAGTCCGCAGCATCAGCCCACAGCACTTGCTTCCTTCTAGCTGTTGTGTCAGGAGACAAGAGAGAGAGCCTGGCTCCTCCCTTCCTTTATAAAGCTTCCCCCAAAAGGCTGTGCGGTGAAGCAATGCACCCTGGTGTTCCCACTGAATTGTGGGTATCGTAGTATCTGATGAACATCACCAAGCTGCAGTGTGGCAGTTTGGCCACTAGAAACTTCTGATGAAAACCACCAAGCTGCAGTGTGGCAGTTTGGCCACTAGATGGAGCCGAGTTCCTTCAAAATGTTATACAGTCTACTAATGAACAATTGTAAATGGGAGGATGCCCGCTACACACTCCCCCCACTTTAGAAACTTTGGTCCCCAAAGATAACGACAGCATGTATCCTGTCACATACGTTGGAAAAAAAACAATTAACTCATGCACAACGGTAAACCATGTCCCTTATCAGAAGCAGAGTTCAAACCCAACAACTGCACATTAAAACACAGGGCCGACAGCGGAACCTCCCACCAATTGTTGGGGGAGAGAAGGTGGTTCTGTTCACAAACCCCCGACACTTGAGTGGCTTGTACAGATGTGCCTGGGGGTGAGCTAGGGTTGTCCTCCACTAAATCTGCAGTGGAAGAACTAGGCTGATCAAGAGTTCTCTTAGAAGTAAGGACAGCTTCTTCCGAGCATTTCCCCAATTGGTCGTAAGTTAGTCTTTTGGGTGGGTGAATGACTCTTCTTTCCCTCTGTTCTTTGGGAGTCACAATCTTAGAAGTGCTGGAACCAGCCGCTCTTGGGGATTCTTCAAGAGCTTCCTCCTCTAGTCCCAACGCATTGGACTCTGGGGTTTCAGAAGCAGTTAATTCTTCTTCAGAGAAAGGTGCAACCTCCTCCTCAGGATCTTCACCATCAGCTACTTCTTCTGTAAGCATGTGGAAAGGCACAAATTCAGGAGCTTCTGCCCGAAGGGTTCCTCTTTCAACCAGTTCGGATGAAGACAGGTACTCAGTCGTGGGTTCTGGTAACTGAGATGACCACATCCAATCAGGTACCTCCTCTTCATCTTCCAGATCTTCAATTGGAGAATCTCCATCCCTCACATCTGGAAATGCTGTTTGAGATCTGGTAACTGGCCTGTGCCCTTGAGACGTTGAAGGGACTTCATGTGAGACTGGGTCAGGAGGTAGGCGAACTGCTTCTGAGAGAGGTAATAGGTGGTTCCTATGCCAAGTCTTCAGTGGGCCCACTCTCCCTTCCGGCCTAATCTGATACACAGGAAGGTTTGGCAGCTGCTTACAGATGACATAGGGCTGGGATTTCCAACGGTCAGCCAACTTGTGTTTCCCAGGGATACCCAAGTTCCTCAACAACACTTTATCCCCTGGCTGCAAATCCTGGATCCTAACTTTCAGGTCAAAGTTTCTTTTATTTCTCAGCCCCCGTTGATCAGATGAGACTTGGGCTTTTTCGTAGGCCGTTTTTAGGCTCTTCCTCAACCGGTCCACATACCCCTTGTGAGATGCTGCTGAGGTGTGATCAGGTGATATGCCGAAAGCCAAGTCCACTGGCAGCCGAGCCTCCCGCCCGAACATTAATCGGTATGGGGAGTATCCTGTAACATCACTGACAGTACTATTGTAGGCATGTACGATGGCAGCTACATGTTTACTCCAGTGCTGTTTCTTTTCTGAGCTCAGGGTCCCCAACATGTTCAAAAGAGTCCGGTTAAACCGTTCAGGCTGAGCATCCCCTTGTGGGTGGTAGGGAGTAGTCCTAGTCTTTTGGATGCCTAACAAGTCTAGCAACTTCTTAATCAGCCGGCTTTCAAAGTCTCTTCCCTGATCTGAATGGAGGCGTTGCGGTAAACCATAGTGCACAAAGAACTTTTCCACTAATACTTTGGCCACTGTTGTGGCTTTCTGGTCTTTTGTTGGAAACGCCTGGGCGTATCTGGTGAAATGATCTGTTACCACAAGGACATTCCCTTGACCACTCAAGTCAGGCTCCAGGCAAAGGAAATCAATGCACACCAGTTCCATAGGCCCCTGACTTTGCAGATGGCCCATTGGGGCTGCTTGACGTGGCAAAGTTTTCCTCTGGATGCAGCGAGCACAAGAACGACAGTATCCTTCAACTTCACCCCGCATACAGGGCCAGTAAAACCTGTCTCTCACAAGTTGGAAAGTCCTTTCAGGCCCCAGATGACCATGATTGTCATGGAGAGCAGCCAAGACTCCTTCCCTGAATTTAGCTGGTAGGAACAGTTGCCACTTCTCTTCCAGATCATCAGAGGGGCCCCTTCGGTAGACCACCCCTTGGCGTATCTGTAGCCGGTCCCATTCTTTATGCAACAATCGGGCTTCCCGAGGGGAGTCTGTTAGAAGCAGCTCAGGGCGCTGAGTCTCTATGGCCTTCAGCAAAAGTTTCCCCAAAGGGTCTTTTAACTGCTCCTTCCTCAAGTCCCCTTTCGATAGCCTAGGCAAACCTTCTTCAACCTGGGTCACCCTGCAATAACACCTGGGTACTCCAGCAGCTGAGACCCCAATCTCTTCGGCTCTTGCTCCTCCACTGGATCGAAATTCCGTTCCCTGACATAGGGCGCGCACTCCCTCTGAGGTCAAGTGAGCCCATTCTTCAGTAGGATCGTTGGGGGCATGAGACCTTCTGGAGAGGGCGTCTGCATCCCTATTCCCAACACCTGGTCGGTATTTTAAACTGAACATAAAGCTAGAGAGAGCGGCTAACCACCTATGTCCTGTAGCGTCCAGTTTGGCAGTGGTCAGCAGGTAGGTAAGTGGATTATTATCCGTTTTGACTATGAATTCTGCTCCATATAAGTAATCTTTCAGTTTGTCTACTACAGCCCACTTCAAGGCCAGGAATTCCAGCTTGTGTGTGGGGTAATTCCTCTCGGAAGGTATCAGACTTCTGCTCACATAAGCAACGGGCCGCAGGTGACCGTCATGCTCCTGGTACAACACCCCACCTAGCCCATCTCTGCTGGCATCGACATGTAGTTCGTAGGGTTTTGAGGGGTCTGCGTAGGCCAACACAGGGGCAGTGGTCAGGCTCTTCTTCAACTGAATGAAGGCTTCCTCACATTTCGAGGTCCACTGATCCTGAATAGATTCCTTGGGCTTTCTAGGCCCCATGGCGGGTTTCACTGGTTTGACTAGTTCTGGAACATCATCTTCCCCTTCGGTTCTGAGTAATTCATTGAGGGGTCGGGCAATTTTGGCAAACCCTTCCACAAATCTCCTGTAATAGGAGCAGAAACCCAGGAATGATCGGAGCTCAGTCACATTTGTGGGCCTCGGCCAGGAAGTAACAGCATCCAGCTTCTCTGGGTCGGTGGACACTCCTTCTGCAGACACAATGTGACCCAGGTAATGGACCGAGGACTGGTAAAACTGGCACTTCTCCGGAGAAAGTTTCAGGCCTTCTTCATATAACCTCTTTAGGACCTTTTCCAACCTCTCTTCATGCTCTTCTAGGGTTCTGCCGAACACAATAATATCATCCAAGTATACCAGTACCTCTATCAGGTTCATATCTCCAACAGTTCTCTCCATCAGTCTTTGGAAGGTGGCTGGGGCTCCTGACAACCCTTGAGGCATGCGGTTAAACTCAAAGAACCCCACGGGGGTGATGAAGGCTGTCTTCTCCCTATCCTCAGGGTTCATGGGGATCTGGTAGTATCCGCTCTTCAAGTCCATCACACTGAACCACTTGGCCCCTGACAAACTTTGTAAAGCGTCTTCAATCCGGGGGGTGGTATACTGGTCTGGAATAGTCCTTCTGTTCAGTGTTCGGTAGTCGATACAGAGCCTCAGGGACCCAGTTTTCTTCCGGACTACCACTATTGGAGAAGCGTACGGGCTCCTGGATTCTCGAATAATCCCTGTTCTCTTGAGTTCCCCCAACTGCTCCCGTAGATCTTCTAAGTCACCCAAGGGAACCCGTCGGACTCTCTCCCGAAAGGGTTTATCTTCATGTAGACGGATATTATGGGTGGCACTCTTTGCACACCCCACATCGAATTCATCTCTAGAGAATATTTCTTTCCATCGAATCAGTTGGGCCCTGGCTCTCTTCTTCCATTCCGGTGGGAGGGCCGTATTTCCAGAGCAGAGCTCCTCTATGGTGATTTCGCCCCCGTCTTCCCTCTTCAAATCTGATGGGGCAACTGGGGTGGCCGGGTTCACCTGGCCCAACAGCACCCTGGCCGGCACCTTCACCGGAGTAGTAGCAGTATTTCTGACACTCACCAAAACCTTCCCATGACTTTTCTGTAATGCCTTCAATGGGATCACTTCGGGGATCACTTCTATCCCTTTCTGTGCCTCCGATGGGCCTGATTCAAGAACCATGAAAGGGCCTGGCTGCTTCCAAGTGAGCTTGACAGAAGCCCTCAAGCAGGTCACCTCTCCCGGCTGCAACACCTTCTCTGTTTTATCCAGCTTCCAGATCTTTCCAACTCCTTCGGCAGGGGCCTTCTGTTCCAGACCTAGACGTTGATAGGCCTGCCTTAACATGGGATGAACTTTCAGAGTTGGGGCATCCTGTCCCTGGACTAGTTGTGTCAGCAATCGCCTGACTAGGTCAGTGTTGGTCCCTATAATGAGGGAACTCTTATTGGCCCCTGGTGGGCGAGGGCATACCACTGCTAAAGTATCGAAGGTTTCAGCTTTGCCGGCCAAGGAGGGGTCAAAAGTTAATTTGATTGGCAAATACCCGTCATAGGGAAAACTTTGTGTTCCAATACCCCATATCTCCAGGTCTTCCAGCCTCTGCAGGGGCAGATGTTTGAGGTGTCTATCGTAGAAATCCCTATACAGGAGAGTCACCTGGGCTCCTGTGTCCAGTAAAGCCTTTGTATAAATTCCTTCCACTTGGATTGAGACTACAGGGGAAGGCCCCACTAGCTTGACAGGAAATTCTTTTGGAGTAGCCCTTCTGCCGGGCTCAGCTACCTGCACCCGTACTCCTTTCCTTTTTGAGTTTCTACCGGGCCTCATCTCCTCCTGGGCCTGGTGTGCATTGATTTCCCGCCTCTTATCGGCCCAAGTCGTGGAATGAGAGGCATTTAAAGAGGGCCTTACTCCCCGACTGTGGCTCTTAAATTTAAGGGATCTCTTGGAGTCCATTAAAACTGTTGGGCGCCCGGTTGACTCCTTCACCGGAGCCCTCTGAAGTTTTCCGCCGGCTTGCGGTGTTTGAAGGCAGCCTCCTCTGGACTGGGACATACTCCTCTGACATGCCCTACCCCTCCACAATTGAAACAGGTTATCGGCCTCCTAGGTTTCTGTTCTGGTTCAACACTGGAACTAGGGTGTTTAGCAGGCTTCTCTTCTGTGTTTCTATTAGATAGAGCAGATGCCTGACTGTTCAGGATGGATACCATTTCTATTAGCTGTGACACCTGAGTCTTTAAGAGCTCAACTTGTGAGTCGCCTTCTTCCGCACTTATCACTCTAACTCGGGCGGTTGTTTCCCGTTCTTGGCTCTTCCTTTTGTTATCCAACATGACCTCTTCTTCCCGGACCATCCTGATCAGATCAGGGTACTCCAGGATGCCACCGTCCTGGCGAGTTCGCAACAGTATAGCAATAGGGTCTAGAGGTTGAGCTCCCCTCAGCACCTGTTGTGCTCGAGTCTCATCCACCTTCCGGGGATCCAACCCTTTTTTTAACAGAATCTGATGTATGATCCTATCCAGACGCCCGATGAATTCAGACAGTTTTTCTCCTTCCTTCTGGTAACAGTGCTCCAGTTGGTAAAGAAGTTCAGTAACCTTTTCTGTCCGGCCAAACACATCTTGTAGAATATCCAGATAGTCTTGTGCAGTACAATCCTTCTTGCTTAGCTTGAGGTTGCGTACAGCCTCCAATGCAGGCCCCTTCAAACTCTCTGTGATTCGCTGCTTCTTATGCTGTTCTGGTATCTCCCACTCCTCCAAGGCCTGAGTAGCGTTATCTAGCCACTCCTCGAATCCATCTTCCACTGAGGGTACAAGTTGCTTCCCAGAAAAAGTCCTGAGCTTCCTGTATCCAGCCATCAGATAGTTTGGAGGATCCTTGTTACATTTGGCTACTATTTCCCCCAGGACAGCGCATAGTTCTGAGCTAAGGGTAGTCAAAGGTGGTGCACTGAATCCCTCCTTTTTGGCACTTTCTTCTGTGCTCAGTCCCCCTGTAGTAGTGGGTATAGGGTCTTCCTCTTCACCTTCTGGATGTATCAGGAATAACTCTACTTGATCTATAGTTTTTATGCTGGTGCCCTTGAAGTGATCTGGGACCCCCTTCTTCCATTCACACAATGCGTAGGTGTGTTGATTGGTGGTATCTGTCCTCATGTCCATCACCCAAAGTTTCCTGTCCTTGGAATATGTTCTCAGAACTGAGAGTAGTTGTTCCTCTGTCCAGTTCTCTCCCTTGATTCCAATCACCAGACCATGGCCGATAAGGACATTTTCTTCTCTGCACCACCGGGCTGCAGCGGCAGGGTCCATTTCTGTGCGAACAGCGATTTTGTCACTGAGAGGGAACTGTTGCAGGACCGTAGATATCCCGGACGAGCCTCCACGTGTAGCACCACCCCCGCAGGAGCTGCTGATTAGATTATTGGGTCTACGTCCTGCCTTCCAACCCCTGAAATTGGCTCGAACCCTCCCTAGGCACAACTGACACGAAATGGGACTATAATACCAAATGGCTACAGGAGAACACAGTTCAGGATATATCACCCCAATAAGTAATAATAACTTGTTACCTTTCTCCAGCCGCAGTCCCTCTGGGTGACACAAGGTGCAACACACAGACTTTTGCTTAACCAAAGTAGCTTTACTGAGAGTTAAAGTACAAGTTGACTCCAAAAGACATCACAAGAGTCAACTAAGAAAGATAAAGTTATTGACACAATAATAAACAATATGATTAAGATAGCTATTTTTGTATACTTATGCAACTAAAAGATAACTCATAGGCTTTCTTTTACCCAATTCAGGCTATACTTTACACACGTCTAGTCTCTTGTATCAGGTAGGCAGAACCTATTTGAATCCCATACACAGTTCCTTCCTTTTGGTTTGGAATCTTCGCTAGCAATCGTTGGTGCACAAGCTATTTGTAATCCAAAAGTAAGGATATATAGTCAAAAGGGGTGAGAAAAAAAAAGGTTACAATCACCCGCAATGTTACTGCGTAATTGGGCGTATTAATCTTCTTAGTGGTGCATATATAGGCCCCTGACACCTTATGTACTTGTGTTTAAATGCTTAGTCTCCTGGAAGGTGCACTAGGCCGCTGAGTGTACTGCGTACTATCTGAAGTGTAGTTAGCACCGGCTAAAGTTACTTTCTTCCAAGCGAGAAACAGATTTGGGCATGTGCCCTGCTCACCAAACGGCCTCTTTCTTCCCGAGCTCTCCACCTCCGATTTCTGTCACCAGCCGCGCTTGTGGTTAGATGTGGGCAACACCAGTCTCTGCAGAGCATCAATGGGTTCTCTGGGAAGGCTCCTTTACTGCAGATGAAATGCTTCCACTCCGTCACTTCAGGCTCAGGCTTCAGGCCTAGTCCGCAGCATCAGCCCACAGCACTTGCTTCCTTCTAGCTGTTGTGTCAGGAGACAAGAGAGAGAGCCTGGCTCCTCCCTTCCTTTATAAAGCTTCCCCCAAAAGGCTGTGCGGTGAAGCAATGCACCCTGGTGTTCCCACTGAATTGTGGGTATCGTAGTATCTGATGAACATCACCAAGCTGCAGTGTGGCAGTTTGGCCACTAGAAACTTCTGATGAAAACCACCAAGCTGCAGTGTGGCAGTTTGGCCACTAGATGGAGCCGAGTTCCTTCAAAATGTTATACAGTCTACTAATGAACAATTGTAAATGGGAGGATGCCCGCTACAGTTATTATGCAGAGCTGCACCAGATTTTGCACTCTCCAGTTCTAGTAAACCATCCCTATGCTTCTACTGTACAGGAATGTGCAAATTTCACAGGATTCTGCTCTTTTGTTACTATTAGGCTTTCTATGAGATTCATTTTGACCAATGCTAGATATCCCAGAGAAAAGATGCCTCCCACATCTTTATGGCTGTTTCAATTAATCAGGGTCAGAGCATGGAACAGGGAAGATGGACAATATTGGATTTTGTACTTATAATACCCAGCAAGGCTAACAGAACAAAACTGCAACCGAAGTGCTAAAGCACTAACCATATTTCATCCAGGGATCAGAAGGATGTAAAGAATACATAGAGGGCAGCACTCATAAACTCTACATCAGTGCCATAGTCCCGCGGTTTTTTCATATAGTGTTCGCAAGTTTAAAAGGATCTTTCTTCAGACAATTTCTGAGACATAAAGCATCTGATAATTAAGGGAGAGGATTTACAGTATCTCACAAGTGAGTACATCCCTCACATTTTTGTAAATATTTTATTATATCTTTTCATGTGACAACACTGTCCCCTCAAAATAACTCAACACACAGCCATTAATATCTAAACCGCTAGCAACAAAAGTGAGTACGCCCCTAAGTGAAAATGTCCAAATTGGGCCCAAAGTTTCAATATTTTGTGTGGCCACCATTATTTTCCAGCACTACTTTAAGCCTCTTGGGCATGGAGTTCACTAGAACTTCACAAGTTGCCACTGGAGGCCTCTTCCACTCCTCCATGACGACATCACGGAGCTGGTAGATGTTAGAGACCTTGCGCTCCTCCACCTTCCGTTTGAGGATGCCCCACAGATGCTCAATAGGGTTTAGGTCTGGAGACATGCTTGGCCAGTCCATCACCTTTACCCTCAGCTTCTTTAGCAAGGCAATGGTCATCTTGGAGGTGTGTTTGGGGTTGTTCTCATGTTGGAATACTGCCCTGCGGCCCAGTCTCTGAAGGGAGGGGACCATGCTCTGCTTCAGTATGTCACAGTACATGTTGGCATTTATGGTTCCCTCAATGAACTGTAGCTCCCCAGTGCCGGCAGCACTCATGCAGCCCAAGACCATGACACTCCCACCACCATGTGTCACGTACCTTGGTTGGAGGCAAAGTTGACAAGGTACAAGGCTCAAAGGAGCACCGGTAATGGTATAGCTTGATATCAGGTGACTGCCAAGCATGGGTGCCGGTAGCTTGGTAGCAGGTGATTGCCACAGTCAGGGACATAGTCAAAGTGAGCCAGGATCATACATGGTTAGACAGCAGAATGGACAGGAGGCAGGCCGGGTCAGTATCAGGGAAGCAGCCAGAGCAAGGTCCAGTAGCAAGCTGAAGTCACAACCACGAGATCAGGCAGAGAATAGTCAGAGGCAAGCCAAGGTCAGGATCCACAGAGTGAGGTTAAGAACAAGCTGGGTCAGTAACGGTAAATAAGCCAGCACAGACAAGAACACGGGAACACGGATCAGAGGAAGCTGAAAGAACATCCAGAAGCTAGAATCCATCAGGGTCCCCTTTTAAATAGGCCGTTTGTCGGCAATGAGCGAATACATGCGCGTTGGTGTACAGAGATGTGCCTACCTGTCAGTGCACGCTGGACATAAGCTTAAGCTCGCCTGTGTGCTGGTGCGCATGAATGAGCATATGCAGTAGCTGAAGATGAATTAGCATTCGCTGCACAAGGAATAGCATTAGCTGTATGAGAACTAGTAGTAGCTGAACTAGCTTTCTGACACCATGCTTGACTGTAGGCAAGACGCAATTTTCTTTGTACTCCCCACCTGGTTGCTGCCACACACGCTTGATACCATCTGAACCAAATACGTTTATTATCTTGGTCTCATCAGACCACAGGACATGGTTCCAGTAATTCATGTCCTTAGTCTGCTTGCCTTCAGCAAACTGTTTGTGGGCTTTCTTGTGCATCATCTTTAGAAGAGGCTTCCTTCTGGGACGACAGCTATGCAGACCAATTTGATGCAGTGTGCAGCGTATGGTCTGAGCAATGACAGGCTGACCCCCCCCACCCCTTCAACCTCTGCAGCAATGCTGGCACCATTCATACGTTTATTTTGCAAAGGCAACCTCTGGATATGACGCTGAGCATGTACACTCAACTTCTTTAGTCAACCATGGCGAGGCCTGTAATGAGTGGAACCTGTCCTGGTAACACGCTGTATGGTCTTGGCCACCGTGCTGCAGCTCAGTTTCAGGGTCTTGGCAATCTTCTTATAGCTTAGGCCATCTTTATGTAGAGCAACAATTATTTTCTTCGGATCCTCAGAGAGTTCTCTGCCATGAGGTACCATGTTGAACTTCCAGTGACCATAAGAGCGATAACACCAAATTGAACACACCTGCTCCCCATTCACCCTTGAGACCTTGTAACACCAATGAGTCACATGACACCGGGGAGGGAAAATGGCTAATTGGGTCCAATTTAGACATTTTCACTTAGGGGTGTACTCGCTTTTGTTGCCAGCGATTTAGACATTAATGACTGTGTGTTGAGTTATTTTGAGGGGACAGCAAATTTACACTGTTATACAAGCTGTATACACTTTACACTCACCACTTTACATTGTGCAAAGTGTTTTTTCTTCAGTGTTGCCACATGAAAAGATAGAATAAAATATTTACAAAAATGTAAGGGGCATATTAACTTTTGTGAGATACTGTTTGTGACGAGATGAAAGACCTGCAAACAAATTGAGTCTAGTGGAATCTGGTATACAAAAGTCGAAGGCTTTCCCATTCCCAAACCATGATCAACAATTAAACATCTGCCCCCACAAGCAGAGTTTGTATCCAAAATGCTTGCTGAACACCTGGGCCTTGTAGGTTATCCCTCTCACTACCCCCATTCACTAACTTTCAGAATTACATGCCACAATCAACTTTGGCATCCACTGTCTTGAGCTTCATCACATATATCTTCTCTCGTCTGACATTTCTCTTCCATTTCCGTAACCTGAATAGTAAAAAAAAAAAAAAAAAAAAACTGTATATCATTAGTAACAAACAAGTCTCTCATTACATAACAGTTAAATGGTCTGAGTTGTTACAGAATCTGATACTTCCTTCATCTGCTACATATCCTGAATGACTTACTGGAACTTTACCTATAACAACTTAATAACGTTCTTTAGCAAGGAACATACATTCCATCTAATTAATTATGCTACCAAAATTAGGGTGTGCTGTAAATTACCTCCAGCATTGCTCCTATTTCTTTTTGTCAGAGGCTGCCATTTTGCTAAAGCCCAGAGCCCCTGAACAGCATTAAATCATAAAGCGGAACTAAACCCATCGATTTAACGCTTTCAAAAACAGTTACATTCCTGAAATTCTGGGGTTGCTAACTGTCACATTTGCTTTTCTCCTCAACCAAACTGTCAAATCATCAAATGGATAGAGTCCTAACTGATCACATGTGCAGTACTATTGCAGATCAAACAGAAGCAGCTTCATTCACTGTAAAGGATAGGAGGGTTTAATTCCACTTTAAGGCTGTCAGGAGATTGGCCTCTACAATCTTGGCAGTGCCTAAAAATGCCTAAAAATGGAAATCAACTGAGCATGTGCAGAGCAGGGTGAAACCCTGTAAGGCTGGGTTCACATATATACAATTTGGATGTGGGTCTCTCCGCATGCAATTCGCATGACAGGCGAGTGTGACTGGCTCTCAATGAAGTCGGTTGACACAGGTCTGGGGCAGCTGCGGTCTGGATTGCAGAAGGGTCCTGTGCGTATTTGGGTCCGGTTGAGGTTCAAATTCAGGCAAAAATCCAAGCCTAAATCGATGAACAGACGTGCATTGGACCCCAGGCACAAACCCACAGCCGCACATATGGGAACCCAGCTGAATACTGGATTTTAAGCAGCATTGGCACTTATTTTTAATGTTTTACATTGCTATAATTGCAAAAGGGAGCAGCCTGAAGTGATCTAGCAGGACTTCATTTTCTGACTAAGCTTTTCTACTGTCTTTTTTAAAACTTTTTTAAAACTTTTTTTTTTTAACCACTTTACCGCTTACTGCTTACTACTGCGGCAAAGTGGCTCGTTATCGTCTGACGACGTAGACCTACGTCGCCAGACTCCTCCCCCTGTAGGCGGCGCTCCCGCTGTTTTCATTCACAGTGGGAGTTGGGCCAGGGGAGGAGCGGCGGCGATCGCCGCTGCTCTGCCCCGATCGTCGGGGAATCCAGTTTGGAGATCCGCCCGCCTGTGTAAACAAAGCGGGCGGATCTCCTAAGTGACAGGGAGTGACAGATCGGAGTGTTCAGCATAGCTGAACATCCGATCTGTCCCTGGCTCACTCAGTCACCTCCCCCCCCCACACGTTAGTAAGCACCAGGCATACATTAACCCCTCTCTCTCCAATAAAATTAACCCCTTCCCTGCCAGTGTCATTTTTACAGTAACAGTGCATATTTATAGCACTGATTACTGCAGTAATGTCACTGGTACCCCCAAAAGTGTAAAAAATGTCAGTCAAGGGTCCGATCTGTCCGCCGCAATGTCGCAGTCCCGCAAAAAAAATCGCAGATCGCCACCATTACGCGTTAAAAAAAAAACACCAAAAATGACAGAAATCTTTCCCTTTGTTAGTAAACGCGATAACTTTAGCGCAAACCAATCAAAATACGCTTATTGCGATTTTTTTTTTACCAAACATGGGTAGCAGAAAACAAATTGGCCAAAAATTTTAAAAAAAATTGTTTTTTACATCTTTTTTGGGGGGAATTTCATATAAAAATTTTTTAAAAATATTGTTATTTTTTCAAAATAAACGCTCTTTTTTTGTTTATAGCGCAAAAAATAAAAATCGCACAGGTGATCAAATACCACCAAAAGAAAGCTCTGTTTGTGGGGAAAAAAAGGACATAAATTTCGTTTGGGTACGGCGTTGCATGACCGCGCAATTGTCAGTTAAACTCGCACAGCGCCGAATCGCTAAAAGTGGCCTGGACGTAAGACAGCAAAATGCTCTAGTGGTAAAGTGGTTAAGCAACATGTTGAAAAATCTGTTGGGAATGAACATTTAATATGTGAAGTCAGTAAGTAAGTCCGTTGCAAGTCTGCAACATAGACACTAACTGGAGCACATTATTAGATGCAACTGGTGCAAATTTTTTGCTAGATGCCCCCATGTACTCTCTGGTTCTAATTGTGGTGCTACAGACACTCAGGCAGACAACCTGGCACTCTACATCATAGATCATAAACGAGGTGATCAGCAAACTATGTAGAAACAAAAACCTGATGCAGCATGTTTCTTTGAACTACTAATAGCAAGTGGAATAAGTGGGTGTCTGTGAATAACGCATCATTACAGACACATATGCGCTGAGCTGTGCTAAAGGTTAATGTAGTTTGCAAACTACATTAAGTAATAAATTAGGGGTGAGCAGTGCATGTCTTACACACTTAGCATCACTCTCTGCCAGGCACAGGTCGCTTGGGTCAATATTGCAACTTAAAAAGCTGCAAGCAGACACCCACAATTATAAATAAAGGGGGCAAATCATTTTAGCAAATGTACTCTGTATGAAACAATTTCACTTCAGCTTCGGTCATAAAAACAGTATCCTGCAGAAAAGGTTGGCTTGCTAATCAGTTACCAGAGACCTTCTCTATTTATACAGTTGCTTTTATTAGCAGTCTGAATAAAGAATCAGAAAAAATGATTACACATCTTTCTTAAAAGTATATGATTGGAGGTCGTATAGAAAAAGAGGCTGTTCAACAATGTTAGTTCATCTAGTTAAGTGTAGCAAGCATGAATTTGGATTATTATCAGGAAAAATAACTAGTTAGGATTTTATTTGCATACCATGTAATTTTGTAAAATAAAGAAACAAATGGTGGCCGTTATATCCATTCCTCCTGGCTGGCTGTAATTGTGGGTATGGATTGGTTTGTCAACTTCAACATTAAACATCCCCATTAATGGGGGAAGTCAGAGAAAGGACCGGCCCTACCATGGGTTCCGCTGGGTCCATTTGACACAGGCAGAACCTTAAGAGGTGCAACAAATTGACTCCCAAGATTTTTTCAGCAGTTTTGTGTGTCCTCGGTTTGTGGGGCCTTAAGGCCCGTACACAAAACATGAAAATCGGAAGTAAAATTTCATCAAACGAATGATCTGCCGATTTTCAGATTGTTAGTATAGTGCTTTCGACAGCCGATTATGGATTTTTGGACGACAAAATCTGGATGTGCAGGCTATAAAATTTTCATGGTACGTCAACACAACGTCTGATTTTCATTTAATTAGCACAGTTTTCGTCCGAAAAAAATCATAAGAGCAAGACTAGACATGCTCAGAAATGAAAGAACACATACAAAACAATTCAACATATGACATCACTTCTGAAGTTGAATTCTGTCGTACGAGAATTTTCGTATGAAATTAACCTCTTCACTTTCCATATGAGACTAGCATGCAACAAAAATCGGATGAAAGATCGTTTGATAATCTGATCGTGTGTACGAGGCTTTACAGGAGGCGTTTCCCCATCTCATACTGCCACCCATAGTGCAAACTGATGAGTATGAGGAGGTGGAGCGTCTCCTCCGGGGAACGTCTCTCACGTAATCATGGTGTGCACAATGATGTCAGACATCAGCGCACTCTATCTCACACAGGGCAGGCTGGATCTTCTAGGGCGGTGGGTGCGGCAGACACAGGAGTAACAGGGGTGACAGGAGGACTGACAGGGGGTGTTTGGTGGACTGGTCCGGTGGTGAGTTATGGAAGAAGATAACAGTGGGGGGCAGCATTTAATTCTTAGACCCAGGCAGCACAATGTCTTGGGCCAGCCCTGGTCAGAGACCTGTATTTAGAAGGTTGCACTGTCCTGGACATGAGCTCTTCAATAAGAGATGCTAATGCGCTTTATAAATCATTATGAAAGAATACCTATCCAGGGCTTTTTTCTGACTCTTTTAGTCAGAGAGTAGGTGCAGATATTCAACCCCTTCCATGACCATCCCCCCCTTTAATTTTTACTAACTACACTTATTGGTGATCGACTATATGTGTCCCCTTAGAGGAATTGGGCATTGTTCCCCTACTGGTCCAGTAGGGATGAACCAATTCGATCAACTGAGCTGCAAAGAAGCCAAGATGTCAAACCTGTACCCTGTTGAAATTGTGAGAGCCAAAATGTCAAATGTAAAATGTCTATTTTCTAGGCTAACAGGCAAGGAGGTGACAAAAAATAGCATTCAGAGGGGAAGGTGGGTGCTGCATATACCAATGCAAAAAAACAAAAAAATAAAATTTCTGGGGTGTCCTCATCATGCCTGTGATGTACAGAAAATGCTGCAGCAGCACCGACATTTACAGCAGAAATAAGTATTTAAAATTGCTGGCAAATTACATTTTAATACTGCCTTCTTTTAGAAAAATTTAAAAAAAAGTAAACCGACCCAATTTATGGATCTGCTGTGTATTTTTGCATGGGTCTGTGTGCTTTTTTTTTTTCTTTCTTTTTTAATTTCAGTAATCCTACAGCACAAATGAAAACAGATTTTTTTATTTTATTTTATTTCAGTAATATGGCACAGGTGCCAATGGTGATAGGTAGAATGCTGAAATCCATAGCAACCAATTACTTTGAATGTTAATATGGTTAGCTTGGGTGAGATGATATCGCTATAGAAAACTGCATGTTAGACATTATACCTGTTCTAAACCAATATGCTGATGTATTTAAATCTGCTAGTAAATGTAACATTCCCATTCCCCCCCCCCCCTCCCAGACTGCTGTCTAAAGGTGCTCCCTGTGCACATTCATCCAGAGTAAAGGAACTCTAATATAGCAGGTATTTTACTGGCCAGATCACTAGGTGAAAACGAGGGGAAAAAAAATAAAAAAAGGAAACTAATGTACCCACCACATCTAGTGAGTGGTAAGCTGCAATATACAGTATCTCAGAAAAGTGAGTACACCCCTCATATTTTTGTAAATATTTTATTATATCTTTTCATGTGACAACACTGAAGAAATGACACTTTGCTACAATCTAGAGTAATGAGTGTACAGCTTGTATAACAGTGTAAATTTGCTGTCCCCTCAAAATAACTCGACACACAGCCATTAATGTCTAAACCGCTGGCAACAAAAGTGAGTATTCCCTTAAGTGAAAATGTCCAAATTGGGATCAATTTGCCATTTTCTCTCCCTGGTGTTATGTGACTACTTAGTGTTACAAGGTCTCAGGTGTAAATGGGGAGCAGGTGTGTTAAATGTGGTATTATCACTCTCACTCTCTCTTACTGGTCACTGGAAGTTCAACATGGCTCCTCAAGGCAAAGAACTCTCTGAGGATCTGACAAAAGAATTGTTGCTCTACATAAAGATGGCCTAGGCTGTAAGAAGATTGCCAAGACCCTGAAACTGAGCTGCAGCATGGTGGCCAAGACCATATAGCGGTTGGCCATGGTCGACTAAAGAAGTTGAGTGCACGTGTTTAGCGTCATATCCAGAGGTTTTCTTTAGGAAATAGACTTTTGAGTACTGCCAGCATTGCTGCAGAGGTTGAAGGGGTGGGGGGTCAGCCTGTCAGTGCTCAGACCATATGCCGCACACTGCATCATATTGGTCTGCCTGGCTCTCGTCCCAGAAGGAAGCCTCTTCTGAAGATGATGCACAAGAAAGCCCACAAACAGTTTGCCAAAGACAAGCAGACTAAGGACATGGATTACTGGAAGCTTGTCCTGTGGTCTGATTAGACCAAGATAAACTCTTTTGGTGCAGAAGGTGTCAAGCGTGTGTGGCGGCAACCAGGTGAGGAGTACAAAGACAAGTTTGTCTTGCCTACAGTCAAGCATGGTGGTGGGAGTGTCATGGTCTGGGGCTGCATGAGTGCTGCCGACACTGGGGAGCTACAGTTCATTGAGGGAAACATGAATGCCAACATGTACTGTGACATACTGAAGCAGCGCATGATCCCTTCCCTTCAGAGACTGGGCTGCAGGGCAGTATTCCAACATGATAATGACCCCAAACACACCTCCAAGATGACCACTGCCTTGCTAAAGAAGCTGAGGATAAAGGTGATGGACTGGCCAAACATGTCTCCAGACCTAAACCCTATTGAGCATCTGTGGAACATCCTCAAACGGAAGGTGTAGGAGCGCAAGGTCTCTAACATCAGCCAGCTCTGTGATGTCGTCATGGAGGAGAGGAAGAGGACTCCAGTGGCAACCTGTGAAGCTCTGGTGAACTCCATGCCCAAGAGGGTTAAGACAGTGCTGGAAAATAAATGTGGCCATACAAAATAGTGACACTTTGGGCCCAATTTGGACATTGTAATTTAGGGGTGTACTCCCTTTTGTTGCCAGCGGCTTATCCGTTAATGGCTGCGTGTTGAGTTATTTTGAGGGACAGCAAATTTACACTGTTATACAAGCTGTACACTCACTACTTTACATTGTAGCAAAGTTTTATTTCTTCAGCGCTGTCACATGAAAAGATATAATAAAATATTTACAAAAATGTGACAGGGGTACTCACTTTTATGAGATACTGTATATATTTTTTGGTTAAATACCACTTTCATTCATTCACAGATCTCTGTGAATGAATGACACAGCTGTGTGGGTGGAGCCCCCGCCCCCACAACTGCACTGTTTTTAAAATATGAAAGTGAGTGGGGGGGAGAATAACCCCTGCCCACTGTCTTTGGGGGAGTAAGAGGTTGGCTGCTGCACTGTAACATGTTCCATGTTACACCCTAAATACAGGTGTAACCGGTTAAAAAAGGTGAACTTATCCTTAATGTTTTTATTAATTTTTAATTTGCTATTTCATATTTTTTCTCACTATTTACTGTATATTAAATATTTGTTTTACATATTTGTTAGGTACACGGCAAAGGCATTTCTAAAGCCCTAAGAGTTGTATAAAGAGACAAAGCAATAGCGCAGCTTTCTTTGTTTTATCCTATCTGATTAAAACCTTAGTCTCAGTGGATGTAAGCTACTCTGATAACTCATTACAGTTCTGCAAACAATTGGCTTCTTTCAGCACAGCTGAAAAGCAATCATGCTATCGCTGTGAAAAGGGGACCAGAGCATCATCTGCTGGCTGGATAGAAGACTACATGATATTAATATGCAATGTTTCATATTTATTGCCTGAAAAAAAAACAATAGCATTGTCTAAATATAGATGTTGTTCCACATAAGGGCACTGATCTCACCAGCATCCCCACCCTTTTCTTTAAATGTGCTGTGGGGTGGGGAATGACTTGGCCTGCAGCTGGGTGGAATTTAAAAAACAAAATGTGATTTTGAGGTTTGGAGTATGCCCCAGCTTATCTCTACTTCATAGTTAATCAGTAAGGCTAGGTTCATACTAGAATGTGGTGCAGGAAACCCTCAATCTGTGCAAGTTTTCTGCACCACATTCAGCACACATGGAAGTTGCAATCTGCAGCGGGTGTCAATTTTAACCAAGAAAGAACCTGTTGCACTGCGTTTCCAAAAGTAGTGCAATGCAGTATTTTTGGTGCAGTGTGAGTCCATTCAAAATGAATAGGCTCAAACCGCACTGCACTTAATTGCATGCAAATCAAATAGGAATGCCTAGTGTGTTCCTGTACATAGTGTGAACCTGAGCTAAATCTTATAGTACTCTCCAAAGATTTTTTAGTATTTTTTTCCTTTTTTTTTTTTTTTTTTTTTTAGGAAGGATCACTCTTTCTTCTTCTTATTTGGAAATAAGGTAAATCTGTTTAACAAGGACACATTCAGCAACTGGATGGGTTAGAATCTCTGCCATCGTGTTTTTTGTCCAGAACAATACAATTTTATACCACATTAGATTTTTCATTGTGCAGCTAGCTTTTGGTTGTTCCACTTACTTCGACCAACAGAATGTACCTTACTGTCGGTAAGGATCTGGGGCCAGAGCAAGGAGAAAACATCTCAACTCGTCTCTGTTTATTGAAACAGAAATACACCACTGAGTGTCTATATGAACCTTTTATGTAGAAATGCATAGATGAGTTATTGACTAATGTGTTTTATTATCACATTATTCACATGAACATTGCCTGTTATCAAACAAATAATGAGTATTATTTGAGCAAATAGAGCAAATAATTGCAGAAAGTACACTTTGTCAAATCAATGCGTACAGTGACTGAAGATTATTACGTTAATCGGGTACTATCTTCTTTTCAGCGGCCTTCAGTGACAGTGAAAGTGACTCTGAATTAAGCACATCAAGTTTGGATGACAAAACTTCAACACTAGAAGAAAAAACTAGAAATATCAGGATAGATTCTGGTAAGCTCTAATTCTAAATGTGTATTAATGTTTTCTGTACAATAAGTGAAATGTAATTCAAAATAAAGAATCATTTTATATATATATATATTATTATTATTATACAGGATTTTTATATAGCGCCAACAGTTTGCGCAGCGCTTTACAATGTGAGGGAAGACAATACAGTTATAATACAATTCAAAACAGGAGGAACTAGAGGGCCCTGCTCGTCAGAGCTTTCAATCTAGAAATATATATATACTGTATTTATCGGCGTGTAACACGCACTTTTTCCTCCTAAAAATGGAGGAAAAAGTAGCAGTGCGTGTTATACGCCGATATAAAAAAAAAACTGTCCAGAAAGCAGAGCCGAGAGGTAGAAGGAGGCGGGCGGCGCCGAGGAGAAGGAAGGACGCGCTGTCATCGGAAGTCCCGCCTCCTATGCTGACGTCAATCATAGGCGCTGGGACTTCCGATGACAGCGCATCCTTCCTTCTCCTCGGCGCCGCCCGCCTCCTTCTACCTCTCGGCTCTGCTTTCTGGACAGTTTTAAAAGTGATTTGTATAGTGGCACTGGCGCTGGTGAGGCTGCAATAATGGGCGCTGGCGAGGCTGCAATTATGGGCGCTGGTGCTGGCGAGGCTGCATGTATGGGCACTGGCAAGGCTGCATGTATGGGCACTGGCGAGGCTGAAATTATGGGCGCTGGCGAGGCTGCAATTATGTGCGCTGGCAAGGCTGCATGTATGGGCACAGGCACTGGCAAGGCTGCATGTATGGGCACTGGCGAGGCTGCATGTATGGGCACTGCACTGGCGAGGCTGCATGTATGGGCACTGTACTGGCGAGGCTGCATTTAAGGACACTGCGCTGATGATGCTGCATTCGTGGGCACTGGTAAGACTACATTTAACCACTTTGCCACTAAGTACCGTAGTACTACTGCGGCAAAGTGGCTCGTTATCGTCTGACGACGTAGACCTACGTCGTCAGACACTCCCCCTTGTGGGCGCCGCTCGCGCGCCGCCGGAGGCTCGCTCCCGCTGTATTCAATCACAGCGGGAGTCGGGCCAGAGGAGGAGCAGCGGCGATCGCCGCTGCTCTGCCCCGATCGTCGGGGATCTAGTGTGGAGATCCGCCCGCCTGTGTAAACACAAGCGGGCGGATCTCCCAAGTGACAGGGAGTGACAGATCGGAGTGTTCAGCATAGCTGAACACTCCGATCTGTCCCTGGCTCACACAGTCACCTCCCCCCACACACGTCAGTAAGCACCAGGCATACATTAACCCCTCCCTCTCCAATAAAATTAACCCCTTCCCTGCCAGTGTCATTTTTACAGTAACAGTGCATATATATAGCACTGATTACTGCAGTAATGTCACTGGTACCCCCAAAAGTGTCAAAAATGTCAGTCAAGGGTCCGATCTGTCCGCCGCAATGTCGCAGTCCCGCAAAAAAAATCGCAGATCGCCGCCATTACGCGTTAAAAAAAACATCAAAAATGACAGAAATCTTTCCCTTTGTTAGTAAACGCGATAACTTTTGCGCAAACCAATCAAAATACGCTTATTGTGAATTTTTTTACCAAACATAGGTAGCAGAAAACAAATTGGCCAAAAATTTAAAAAAATTTAGATTTTTACATTTTTTTGGGGGGAATTTCATATAAAAAATTTGAAAAATATTGTTATTTTTTCAAAATTTACGCTATTTTTTGTTTATAGCGCAAAAAGTAAAAATCGCACAGGTGATCAAATACCACCAAAAGAAAGCTCTGTTTGTGGGAAAAAAAAGGACGTAAATTTCGTTTGGGTATGGCATCGCACGACCGCGCAATTGTCAGTTAAATTTGCACAGCGCCGAATCGCAAAAAGTGGCCCAGACGTAAGACCGCAAAATGCTCTAGTGGTAAAGTGGTTAATTTGAAAAAGATTTTCTGAGTTCAAAGCTGTTTATTTTAAATTTCAGCTTTTTTCCTGAAATTTCTGCCCTAAAATTTAGGTGCGTGTTATACGCCGGCGCGTGTTATATGCCGATAAATACGGTATATAATATCGCAGCAAAAGCATAATGATACCTAAATTGCACTATTTAACCTAAATTGCACTATTTAACCACTTGCCGACTGCCGCACGGCTATATACTGCAGCAGTCAGCCTCTCCTGGGCAAAGTAACGTATGGGTACGTCGCTCGCCCATGATCCTGTAGGGGACGAGCGCGCGCCACCGGCGGCGCGCTCCTGCCCCCGCTCGTTCCCTGCCTAGCCAGCGCGTGTGACCGGCGGCTCCGATGTCCGCCGGCCACTCGCGATCTCCCACAGGAGAGAGAGAAAGACAGATGGCAGATGTAAATTCAGCAAGTAATGACAGAGGCTATGTGATCCTGCTATGTAGGATCGTATGTCTCTGTAAATACTTCACTAGCCATGCCCCCTAACAGTTAGAATCACGCCCCTAGGGACACACTTAACCCCTTGATCATCAATAAAGTTAACCCGTTCCCTGCCAGTGTCATTTTTACAGTAACAGTGCATATTTATAGCACTAATTACTGTAGTAATGTCACTGGTTCCCCCAAAAGTGTCTAAAATGTCAGTCAGGGGTCCGATCTGTCCGCCACAATGTCGCAGTCCCGGAAAAAAAAATCGCAGATCGCCGCCATTACTAGTTAAAAAAAAAACAATAAAAATGACATAAATCTTTCCTGTAGTTAGTAAATGCAATAACTTTTGCACAAACCAATCAAAATACGCTTATTGCGATTTTTTTTTTTTTTTTACCAAAAATATGTAGCAGGAAACAAATTGGCTTAAAATGTTAAAAAAATTAGATTTTTACATTTTTTTTTTCAGAATTTCATTTAAAAAAAAATGTGAAAAATATTGTTATTTTTTCAAAATTGTCACTCTTTTTTTGTTTATAGCGCAAAAAATAAAAATCGCACAGGTGATCAAATACCACCAAAAGAAAGCTCTGTTTGTGGGGGGAAAAAAAGATTGTCAATTTCATTTGGGTACAGCATCGCACGACCGCGCAATTGTCTGTTAAATTCACGCAGTGCTGAATTGCAAAATAGGGCCTGGTCTTTGAGCAGCCAAATCCTCTGGGGCTTAAGTGGTTAACAATACTGTTGTAATCTAAATGACAGAAGAAGCAAAGGATCCCTTGTACTTTAACAGCTGCTAATTCTATAGATGTGTCTTGTGCAAGGGTATCTGTGAGTCAAAGAAATCTAAACAAATATAACTCTTTCTGTCCGGGGGTCATACTATAATACCTGTGGCCCACCAGAGAAAATGAGAGTCAGAGTTCATGCTCCCATTGCATTGAAAAGTGGGGAAGGCCTGTTATAGGTGAATGCAGTTAACGTGATTCTGTCTTGTGAAAAGCATGGGGATTGATATTGCTGGCTCTCTTTAGAAGCATGGCTTTGTCTGGCTTCAGTGATTTTTGAGTCAAAGATCCAGAAGAAGCATGCAGTAAATTCATGTCGAAAAGTGTCAGATTTCCTATCTCTGTACTTGTGCCTGGTCAAAGACTCGGAAAGCATTTCAAGGGTAACTCTACTTTCGAGTAAAATAAATATAGCACATAAAATAATAATATAGCATATACAATTGCTACATAAGCCATGTTGTAATTTAAAGCTCTTAACCACTTAAGCCCCGGAAGATTTTACCCCCTTCCTGACCAGGGGGTATTTTGCGATTCGGCACTGCGTGACTTTAACGGACAATTGCGCGGTCGTGCGGCGCTGTACCTAAACAAATTTGGCGTCCTTTTTTTTCCCACAAACAGAGCTTTCTTTTGGTGGTATTTGATCACCTGTGCGATTTTCTGATCACGCGCTATAAACAAAAAAAGAGCATCAATTTTGCAAAAATAGCAATATTTTTCACATTTTTTTTATATGAAATTCCCCCAAAAAAATGTAAAAATCAAAATTTTTTTAACATTTTCAGCCAATTTGTTTTATGCTACCTATGTTTGGTAAAAAAAAAACGCAAAAAGCGTATTTTGATTGGTTTGCGCAAAAGTTATCGCGTTTACTAACAAAGGGAGAGATTTTTGTCATTTTTGTTGTTTTTTTTTAACGCGTAATGGCGATCTGCGATTTTTTTTGCGGTACTGCGACATTGGGGCGGACAGATCGGACCCTTGACTGACATTTGTGACACTTTTGGGGGTCCCAGTGACATTTCTACAGTAATCAGTGCTATACATATGCACTGTTACTGTAAAAATACACTGGTAGTGAAGGGGTTAACTTTATTTGGGAGGGAGGGGCTGTATGTGTCCCTAGGGGCGTGCTTTCTACTGTGATTGGCTGTGGCTTCAGCTGTAAGGACACTGATCAACGGATCTACATACTAGATCCGTGTGATCAGTGTCTTTACAGCGAGGAGAATGACAGGTGGCTTGTTTACACAAGCTGCCTGACATTCTCCCTCTCCCCCGCCGATCGCCGAGTGACCGGCGGACATCGGGTCCGCTGGTCACATGCGCGGGGGGTCCGTGACCACGCGGGAGCGGGAGCGCGCCTCCGGGGGCGTGCGCTCGCTCCCTAGACCCTCACAAGCTAGTGACGTAGCCCTACGTCACTTTGCCTGTGAGGGGCTGACTGCCGACGTAGATCGGCGTTAGGCAGTCGGCAAGTGGTTAAAGTGATTTTTTAAAGTCTTGTTTTTTTGTTTAAAAATAACCAACATGTTCTACTTGCCTGCTCTGTGCAGTGGTTTAGCACAGAACAGCCCGGATCCTCATCTTCTCGGGTCCCTCACTGGTGCTCCTGGCCCCTCCCTTCTGTTGAGTGCCCACACACAGCACACAGTTAGCTACGGGGCACCTGAGCTGAGCCGCTGCTCTTTGTGTCCATTCAGACATGGAACTTTGGCTTGGCCCCGCTCCTTCTCTCTCCTTTGGCTCACTGACTTTGACAGCAGCAGTTGCCTGCTGCTGTCTGAGCCAATGAGGAATATGAGTCCTGGACAACCAAGGCTCAGGTGCAACCTCACTGGATCGAAATGGGGGTCAGGTAAGTATTAGAATGAGGCTGGGGTGCTGCTGCGCACAGGTTTTTTTTTATTTTTCTTCCAAAATATTTTTATTGAATATCAAAAGTATAACATACAGCTTTTACAATGTTGGCTTCAAACATCTGATAACAGGAAAAGATAAAGTGAGCTTTTACTAATACAATAATCAACTACCGAGTATAATGTATTGAAAGAGAACATGTATATTATCAGCGTGTAAGTGGCGCTGCATTTTTTATGTTTTTGAGGTAAACCAACGAGCTAAACCTCTAACTCTTAGGTATAGTATTATAGGGTAAAGTCAACATATATGATCAAAGATACATTAACTGTTTATAGCAGAATAGAAATTGAGGGCTAAGTATAGGTCTTCTTGTCTTAACAAATGTGGTTGGGGTCAAAGCAATCAGTAGTCGAGAAGTAGGGGGAAAAGGTGTGTGAAGTTCTGCACTTCACAGTGTAGAAAAGTATATAGTATGCAGGTTTAGCTGTATGATAGGAGGGTATGGGGGGAAGCCCGTGTCCCCCACCACAAGGGCAGGAGGCCGGGCCCCCCCGGGTAGGGTATGATGATCATAATAGGGAAAGGGGAGGAGAGGGAGGCTACGTTTGAGGTAGGCAGGGAAAGGGAGAAAGGGGGGAGGGGGGTATACGAGAAGGGTGGGAAGAAGGTTGGTATTGGGATGAAGTTGGGTGAATATCCCAGTCCCTGTTCCTGCGATGAGTGGAAGGATAGTTTGAGATGAAATGTGGTATGGCTTCGGAGGTGGCGGTCGAGGTTAAGTGGATATAGGGTGTATCTGCATAAGAGAGGGGGGCAGGATCCCCCCACCATCCCTTGTGTAGGGGTGGGAGGAGGTTTGTATAATGGTGCTATTAAGCAGGGAGTTAGTAATCCCTACACCCCCTCTCTCACGCTTCATGGAAGTATACTATCAAAAGGAAAGAGTAGGAATTGATCACCGTCTATGTATGGACGAGTTTATGACGTTTTTACGATAAAAAAATATATATTAGTTAGGTTTTTTATCTTGATGCATAGAATGCATTAAGATAAAAAAAAGCTTCTGCCTTTAGAACCACTTAAAAGGTTACCTTTCATTTATAAATCTGTAGCTGTTGTAATTTTCTATGAAATTAAATGCAAATTGACAACCTCAAGGGGTTCTGTACACCCAGCAGAAATGTAACTTCCTGCTTGTGTGATTGACTCAATGAGTTTCCATGAAGCCTGCAGTAAGATGCCAGTCACATTTTAGAAACCCCTTTCTATAGGAATTTCAGTTTTGGTGAGATAGTCCCCAAGGCTTAAACACTTCTAAAGGGATGCAGACCCTGCAGATTTTCTCATTACCGCATTAGAAGTATGTGGTGCACTGCAGGTGATTATAATGAACCAGTCCCTCCAATTCAGTCTGCAAAATACATGGTGAATCAAATAGCTATTTCATTAGAACAAAAAACGGCAAAATCTGCTACTAACTTTGTTAAAATCCCTGAAAGGTAGATTGATCATCCAGTGGGGATTTTTTTTTTCTCAACAAAAAGTTGTTACTCTTTAAGTGAAAGTGTCCTCATGGCAACTAGGGATCTAACATTTTTAAAGAAGAGGTCAGCAATGGCTCCCATACTTTTTTTATGACACAGTAACTTTAAATAGCTATGGGCACCCTAACATTTTTATATAGATACTGTTGAACATCACAAGAGATTGTCAAGAATTGTTAAAAATATCGCAAGAACCTGTAAAAGACTGTTACATGGTTTTGCATATCCCCATTTCCCATTGGCATAGACCAACCCAAGGCACAATGATTCACTTGAGTCACCAGAAAATGAATTAAAAGGAAATGCTAATGGTTTAAAGTTTAATAAAAATACATTCTCAACATGTTTATATTGTTTTGCATTTTTAATGATTTATATTATTAATTTTGTCAAATACAAATGTAATATCGGATATACTCTTAGATTTGCAGAGCTGTACGTGTTTTCATTGATTTTCAGACTGTCTCTAATTGAATCTTCACCATTGCTTCATATGTACAGTGTGGAAGGGGGTGGCCAGTCACATACCTAATTCATTCAGTTGCATGTGTAAATTTCAACTATTTAATTACTGAATTTTGTTGAAAAATAGCCAGTTAAACATATTAAATAAAAAAAGATCATATTGTATGTAAACATAAAATACTCCCATGCAATATTTAATATATACCCAATCAAATATGCTTTAAAATTAACACATATATAAAATTAACATTATACATTGCATGGGAATGGCAATTATAAAGAATCTGAAGCCTTCCATGTCATGAATATTCCTAATGCCATTATCCATATTTAATTACATAAACACAATATATTTTATGTGTATATAAATTCTCAAATTGCATCTGCTCCACATGCCATGCTGGGCACATAAAACAGCTTGTCTACACTTCTCCATGCAAGTAAAACCTTATCCATTCTGATTACAAATTCCACATGTTTCTTATACAATGCTACTTTATGTATCTTTTTTTTGCAATACTTTGGCAAGCTAAATTTAATCTTCATTATATTGATCACAATGCACAGAGGGAAAACCCTGTTTCTGGATCAAAGAATATACTTACTGTAGAAAGTTTATTTATTTTTTTTATATTTTTTATTGGAAGTTAAAAGATCATTTAACAGATACAACATCACCTAAATAGACAATTGACCAGTCAGAAACATTCACTGTGAGTAATTGCAGCGTAGGAGGCAACAATTAAGTCTTGCACTATGCACATGAATCATGAGATGTTGCAAACGCACAGCTATATGAAAACACCAGTAATAAAAGTGAATTACTATTGTTTTAAAATACAAAAGGGGAAAATAGAAACTTATCTAGGAAACTAAAAGGACAACAATAAGGGTTCCTACTTCCCTACAAATATAGTGATTGTAGTTTGCTCCTAATCTTAATTACCAGTTAGAGTCTAGTTTGTAGACTCCATGTGTCCCATTTTTGAATGGAACAGATGTAAGGACTGGCTAAGGCTGGCTATAAACTTTTCATAGAGACATTGTAAATGGACTCTATGTATCACCTCTGAAAGGTTTGGAGCAAGCGATTGTTTCCACTTGCTAGTTATCATCATTCATATTAAAATATGTATTTAGCACCATAGTACAGTACTGTATGGGAATGTATCTATTTGTAAACCAAAAAAAAGCTAAGGAGAGAGATGGGGAGGTAAACATCCCAGTTGTTTGTGAGATCAAAGTAAACACTAAGTTCCAGAAGCTCGTTACATTTTTGCAGTCCCATAATATATGGGGTAAATTACTAATTAGTCCACATTGGCACCAACATAACTGAGAGGTGTCAGGATATATTTGTTTGTTTAAAAGGAGTCAGATACCATCTGTAGGCACTTTTAATTGCAATTTTCCAGTGTAATACACAATGGGAAGAGCTCAGGGTGGCGGAAAGTGCTTTATTACAATCCGTGATCAGAAAGGTTATTTGTAGCTCCCTTTCCTATCTAAGGGTTTACTGGTTTACTCAGAGGGTGGTTGGTTAAGATATATATATACTGTATAGTTATAAAACCATGAGGTACCTTTCTTGGAGGATACTGGGGAAGTGTAGTGTGACCCTACTCCATGGTTAATATTAGTATGGGTAAAAGGATAACTTTAATGAAAGTAACAGATTTGGGCAGCTTTGTAAAGGCATTTGGGGTCTACTGTTGCCATAACCTCTGAGAAGATTGCCTGTACTTGCTGAGCCCAAGAGCCAAGCGAAAAGAAGGGATTAGATATTCATATGCTAGTATAGGGATTTTAACAACCTTCCCTAGGTTATCAGGAGAAGCTGATTGTAGGGAAGCAGACCATGCTGCTAAAGAGGCTTGAATCGGCAGGGCCTCAGATATATGAACCTTTTGTCCTGTTGTTGAAGCAATTAATAAGGAAGGCAGGTCTCCATTGTGTAAAATGTTTTTTTTAATAGCTACCCATCTTCTCAGCGAAGAAGAATCAAACCAGGCGAATAATTGATCCTGTAAGACCGCTCTGTGGTATAATTGGACATCAGGCATGCCCACTCCACCTTGTGTTTTATGTCTACAAAGGATATTGTGGGCAATACTAGATTATGCCAGACATTTAGATTTATCGGTTTATTTAGGGTCAGGAAAGGGAGATGGATGGGAATGGTACAGAAATAATATAGTATTTTTGGGAGGGACATCATTCAAGATGCCACGATGTGGCCTAACCAAGATATTTTGAATTTCTGGTAATTAATCAAGTCCTGTTTGATGGTCTGTAGTAGATTGGAGAAGGTAACTTCATAAAGTGGGAGTCAGTTTAATTTCTAGATATGTAATAGCTTTATTGTCCCATACATATGGGAATTCTTGTTTTAAGGATTTGATAGCTGGTTTGCTCATACCAATTGGTAGAACAGACAACTTTGAAATATTCACCTTGTAAAATTATACTTCCCCAAATTTCTCAATCTCATCATGTACTGCCCTCCGGGTAGGATAAGGAGGACACTCTCAGTGAAAAGTCCTATTTTGTGCGTATATTCCGCTACATCAAGGGACGGGAATAAAGCGCTGAGATGGCTTATAGTATAAGCCCCCCTATATGCAAAAGGTTTGGAGGGAATCTTTAAGATAGCCCAAATGGACCCAATCAAAAGCCTTCTCAGCATCTAGTGTGAGAAAGGCAGCAGGTTTTTTATAGGTTTCCAGTATTGGGAGTAAATTTTGATTCTTCTTGTGCCGTGTGAGGCTTAGTGGCCTTTTTCAAAGCCTACTTCATCCACATTAACTAATGATGGCATAAACTGGACTAAATGGTTGGCTTTTACTTTCACAAACATTTTTAGATTGGTGTTGAGGAGTGAAATGGGACGAAAATCCTGTGGGTATACTGGCTCCTTTCCTGGTTTTGGCAGGGTAACAATAACGACTTTCAGCATTGCATCTGGAACTTCTCCAGAGGTTGCAGCCTTTAGAAACAACTTTTGTAAATGGGGGACCAATATTACCTAAAAGGCCTTATAATATTTTGTGGAACTGTCGCCTGCTCCGGAGACTTATGTAGAAACTTGATGACTTTTACAATTTCCTCTGCAGTAATATTGGTATTTAGCCTCTTTACAGTGTCTGCATCTAAGGAATGTAGATTGAGGAATGATAAATAACTATAAATGGCCTTAGTCCTAGGTTGGATAGGGGTCATGTCCTCCTGTAAGTTATAGAGTGCATGATAGTACTCCTTAAAAGAGTTTGCAATGTTTTTTGGATGTTGAATCTAAAAATCAGATCCCGGTTTGAGTGAATAGAGTATGGTCTGTTTCACCTGTTTAGCCTTTGTTTGACCAGTAGTTTCAAGGCCTCCCATTATTCCCAAGGGAATAAAGCGGGTAGTCTGGGGAGGAGTTTCCCATGGTCGGGTAGTATGAGAAGAAGTCTCAATTCTTGCCTACATTTAGATAGTTTGTTAAGAATAGGGTTCAATAGGTGTTTGTGTTGGAGCTCAAGTGCTTGAATTTTAGTTCGGATTCTGCTTCTATTATTTTGGAAAGTTTACTCAAAAATTTCAATTGACCTGAATGAGGGGCATGTAAGTTTACAATAGTATAGGAGACATTGTTAATGTTGCATACCTAAAGGGTCTATGATGGTACCACTCATAGAGAAGGCTACAGAAGAACTAACTGAAATTAGAACACCATACCCCCCACAGTTAGAAAACACCCCCTAGGCATACAGTTAACCCTTTAATCGCCCCGGGGTAACCGGGGGAACCCCTTCCTGCCAGTGTCACTAGTACAGTAACAGTGCATATTTTTAGCACTGTTTACTGTAGTAATGTCACTGGTCCCCCCCAAGAAGGTCAAAAGGGGCAATAAAAGAATGCTTATTGGGATTTTTTTTTACCAGAAATATGTAGCAGAATACAAATTGGCCAAAAATGCTGAAAAATTTGATTTTCTATTTTTATTTTTTTTATTGGGAATGTTATATAGCAGTATCATGTAGCTCTTACTGCACTGCGTTAACTAACATATAGGTGGAATAGCTGCCAGCACATCAACCGACATAAAGTTGTCACAAAGATATTATAATAAAAAGTGCAGCGCTAGATAATAATTGATACAATACAGTGACAGTGTATCAAAATATAGGTGAAGAAGGAAAATGTAATAATTCCCAAGTCTTGAGAAGTGAAACATCCAAAACTTGTACAGGTAATCAGACCAAGTACAGAATCCAACACCACCACCATGAATATAGGAATATGCTCACCCGACTGTATGGACTCAAGTACCATATAGCAAATGGGTCTTAAGCGCTTAATATGATCTGTGGATCCCACACTCAATGATTATCCCAGAAGATGTCATTCATGGGGGGATGACAAACATAGTGTAATACCACTTTACAAAAAATGTATTAAAAAGGGGTTAAAACATCTTACAAGTGTCCAGGTAAAGTCAGCATAAGATCAACATAGAGACAGGAATAATGGTGGGTGGCAGATAACGTGGACCTGATGCGTTTCATCCTATGTGACTACTTCGGAGGTTATTGCAATAATATTTTAATTTTATTACATTTTTTGTAAAGCGGTATTACACTGTTTGTGTCATCTGCTTTTACATATGGATAACATCTCTTGGAGCATCTGCCATCCACCTCCAGGGTTTTTTCATCACCCCATGAATGAAATCTTCTGGGATAATCATTGACTGTGGGATCCACAGATCATATTAAGCGCTATAGATGCATTTGCTATATGGTACTTGGGTCCATACCGTCTGGTGACCATATTCCTATATTTGTGGTGGTGGTGTTGGATTCTGTACTTGGTCTTATCACCTGTACAAGTTCACTTGGTTGGATTTACCTATACAAGTTTTGGATGTTTCACTTCTCAACACATGGGACTTATTACATTTTCACTTGATTTTTACTTGTTTTCCTTCTTCACCTATATTTTGATACATTGTCACTGTATTGTATCAATTATTATCTAATATTATATAGCAGAAAGTGAAAAATAATGTTTTTTTTTTTTTTTCAGAATTGTCACTTTTTTTTTGTTTATAGCTCAAAAGACCACCAAAGGAAAGCTCTATTTGTGAGAAAAAAATTACATCAATTTTATTTGGGTAGAGCGTCGCACAACTGCACACTTTTTAGTTAAAATAACGCAGTGCCAAATCGCAAAAAAATGGCCTGGTCATTAGGGGGGAAAATCTTCCGGTCCAGAAGTGGTTAAGGGGTTAAATATTGACACAAAGCTTAACAGTCTTACTGAGGTTAATAATAAAAAACAATTTGTCTAGCTTTCCCCAGAATGTTGCATGTCTGGAGGCTTGGTACTTCACTAATGTGATCCCTGTTGAAGTAAAAGCTTAGAATTAAAGGAGAAGTATAGCCAAAGCTAATTTGGCTATACTTCTCCTGTAGGTCAGTGGAGTGCATTTCTTCTGCACTCCTGTGACCCGTTTTCAGCCAGCAGAGGACTAAAGCCCACTATTGAATAAAGTCACTCAGCAGCTCCAGGCTCGGGAAAGATCCGACCATCGTTGGGATCCACCCAGAAGACTGGACTGGCTTTGCCTCTCAGTGATCTGCTGAGAGCTTGAGCCAGCCCCTCCCACCCCTTTACAGCCCAATGCTCCAGTTTGCTCTAGGCGGGCAGAGCAGAGAGCCGCTGAATGACAGTCATGGCTCCCTGTTTAGACTGGAGGGAGAGAACTGATAAGTGGTGTTTGATCGCACAGTTCTCACTGCAGGGCAGGTGGGGGACAGATGCAGCATTGGATCAATGCTGCATCCACCTAGGTAAGTATACATTTTTTTTTTTTTAAAGTCCATACTTCTCTTTTAATTTTGGGTAATCTCTTCTTCATCAAAGATAAAAAAAATCACCAAATGCCTAGGTGAGCAGATGTGGGTAGCACTGGAAGGTATTTGGGCAGCATTTTCTCTATGAACATTTTTCAGCCCTGTTTATTTTGTCCACCCCAGACTGTTCAAATAGCTTTGTGTTACCACTTTTTTTTATGTTCAGAAAATGTTTTGAATGGTTCATATTATACTCACACCATTCATCACGTGCTTTATTATGTAAATGTTTAAGTTCAACAATCAGATGCTTTTCAGGACCTACACAAACCCTAAAACTAAAATAATAAAGTGCCACACATTCTCTCCTTCCACCTAACCTGTAACTGAGGTTTTTTTTTTTTCTAGGGGGTGGGGGCGCACGAGTACCTATTTTTGTTGGCACCCATTGCCACTTTGTAAATACTCCAGTAAGTGAGGATGAAGTCGCCTCGTCCTGGCACTCCTCTATACCCAGTGTCCCGGCCGGGACATCTCACATTTCCATGAGGCTGCAAGGCCAGTCTCCCTACACACTGCAGTCTCGCATATATGGATTAGGGAGCCAGCTGTGATTCATCAGGAAATCACAGCTGGCTCCGAAATCAAAGATGGCAGTGCCATGGATCCAGCAGGAGTGTTTTTTTAGGTCCCCAGCTATAGTATTTGTAGCTCCAGGACTTTTAATTTTTAAAGTACTGGGTGAAGTTTCTCTTTAAGTCTCAAAAAACAACTGCAAGCAAAAGAAAACAGCTAACATTTGTGAGCTATACTGAGATTTGGAGCTGAGGTTTTCCTTCAGTGTTAAGCTGAGGTTTTCCTTCAGTGTTAATTTCACGACCTGCATGTAATATTTGTTCTTACTGCGTTTTTCAAGAGTAGCTTCATCTTTATCGTTCCTTGTTTTATAAGAGAAGAGTTCTTTGACAAGATACATAGGCACATTTCATGCATGATCAGCTCTTACATTCTCCTGTTAGGGGGCTGCAGCCTGTTGATTTGAAGGTGAAAGATATCAAATGAAACGTGAGCTATAGGTGAAAAGATCAGTTTCATAAAGGCCAATGTTTTTCCATTTCATAGTGTTCAAAGATTTTAAAAAATCATGCTTCAGCTTTGTTTCTTTGTCTCATGATGATGATCAGACTTGCTAGAAAAACTGTTCTCTACAAAAAAGGTAGAACAATAAAAAGGTAGAACAATAAGCTGCTGAATGTCAGGTAACAGAGCCCATATAGGTATAATGTACAGCAGAGCCACTCAAATTATTTGGTAACCAGTCGCAGGCCACAATGAAATGAAATGGTTCAGAATTTTTAATTTTTTATTTTGAATAACATAATAAACATTTTTCCCCTGCAGCCGCTGAATGCAGATGGGAGAGGAAGAGAAGCTGGATTTCATCAGTTGCAGGAGGAAAATTGAGAGAATGGGTTTCTGTATGAGCTGCCCCTGCCGTCCCTTCTGTCCAAGTGTAAAACAGAATGTGACAGGCAGGCCGCACAAGCCCCCCGGAGCATAAGACCATTGTGACCCCTTACACTACACCAGTGGTTGGGGGGGGGGGGGGGTGGTGGTAAAAACCACCCCCTCCCCCAAACTGCAAATGTAAAGGAGCTCCTACTGTATTGTCATACTGATGAGGTGTGGTTTACCTGTGGCTTTCCAACGGGTTAGCTGCGCTTTGCCATAGACTTCTATTATTTCTTGTGAGTGTGGTGCACGTTCTCAAAGCACACTAAAACACCTGCATTCAGTTTGAGGTTGAGGGACATATCAGAAGGCTTCAAAGGCCACAGGTTGAGTACCCCTAATGTACAGCATGGTTATAAAATGCCAATATACATTTTGGGGCAATATCTTCTCTGTTCTGACAGTTTCTAATGCTGATTACATACTCGGCAATATATTCCTTTACTAGATCCAACGAGGATGACGTTTTGATTGTTTACTTTGTTTGGCTTGAAATTAAACCAATTAAGTATAACTAAAAGCATTCTTTTTTAGTTTTGGATATGTAGAGAGGGACAAGAACATCTATTAGGTTCGTATTGCTGTATGTATCTCTATTAGGGAGATTCACCCTCTCTATTTGTCCTGTTTACCTTTATCCCCGAGAGTGAAAGCAAAAGAAAATACCCAATTTTGGGTTGTTACTAAACAGGAATAGAGGGGAAATCTTTCAATAGGGAGTGGAACACTAGTTCTAATTACCTCAGCGACAACCAGGGATTTCCTCTCCCTTCCTGTTTTGGCAATGGGACACAAATGTGAAATAGTTAGTCTGGTGCGCTAAATATTAGTGTCACTCTAAAATGGTCAAAACACACAAAGTGACAAAGAAACTATAGGTGCACTCCAACAAATGTAACCATATAGTTCCTGAAACAAAATCCTATGTGCTAAATCGTGATATATAAAACCACTATTAAATAATTAATAGTGTTGAGTGAACACGGACTGTATTATTCGGGTCCGTACTGGATAATTGGATTTTTGTTACCCGGACACGGACCCGAAAACTTTAATGTATATTCAGGTTTAAAATCCGTGTTCGGTAATTTTATTTCCTGTTTTGTATGTAATGGCGCGGTTTCAACAGCCAATCAACAAGCGTTTAACTGGTGTGCCATAGAAGCCATCACAGCCATGCCTACTAATGACATGGCTGTGATTGGCCAGCTGAAGCATGTGACCCAGGTCTTTATAAGCTAGAGACACAGCGCTGTGTGCGGCAGTCTGTTCTAGTGTATGGAGTGAGCACACACAACGGTGCTGGCTGCTGCTGATTAGGGATAGAGACAGGAAAAAAACACATTGTGGCTGAAAAGAATGTAGGGACAGGTCAGAGTGTAGGCAGGGAAAGATAGAAAAGCATTTTAGGGACAGGCTGGAGAGAGTAGGCAGGGAGAGATTAGGAGCCACAGGACAGAACAATCGTCCGTTGGCAATCTACATGGATTTTGCTGTGTGGGGGGTGGTGCAGTGAACAATCTTTTTGCCCTCACTTGAGCCCACTGAGGAGGAGGGAGAAAAAAAAAATATTTTTATCAGTCTGTTGTGTGCAGCGTTCAGCTATATTTTACTACACAGTGCTGTTCTAATCTGCTATTTAAAAATTACAAATTTAAAGGGGAATTTTTTTTTTTTCCCTTCATAGCCTGCTGCTGACCGTGACATAAAACATAAGACACTGCTGTGTTCACATCTGCTATTGCAAAATCACCAATTAAAGTGAAAAATAATTATTCATTTTTTCATTCATACGTTACTGTGACATACAGCCTTTACACACAGTGCTGTTCTAATCTGCTATTTAAAAATTACAAATTTAAAGAGGAGTCTGTGTTTGTATGTGTGAGATACACCGTTTTATATACTTTTTTCTATTCCGCTATTCAATATACACCCTTTTGGGGTGAAAAAAATTAAATTGCGGCATAGTCTGTATTGGTACATGTGAGATACACCTTTTAAATTTGTTTGGCGCATCTCCTTCCACCGCCGAGGATTGCAGTGCGCTTCAGTTTGCCTCCTGTTCCGAAGTCCTCCTACTCCTCTTCCTCATCCTCCCTTTAGGGTACAAAAAATTGTAATCGGGGCCTAGTCTGTGTTTGTACGTGTGAGAATACACCGTTTTATATACTTTTTTCTATTCCGCTATTCAATATACACCCTTTTGGGGTGAAAAAAATTAAATTGCGGCATAGTCTGTATCGGTACGTGTGAGATACACCTTTTAAATTGGTTTGGCGCATCTCCTTCCACCGCCGAGGATTGCAGGGCGCTTCAGTTTGCCTCCTGTTCCAAAGTCCTCCTACTCCTCTTCCTCATCCTGCCTTTAGGGTACAAAAAATTGTAATCGGGGCCTAGTCTGTGTTTGTACGTGTGAGATACACGGTTTTATATACTTTTTTCTATTCCGCTATTCAATATACACCCTTTTGGGGTGAAAAAAATTAAATTGCGGCATAGTTTGCATATTTGACTGTGAGATACACCCGTGGGATACTGTTGTTGTTTTGTTCCGCTATTCAATAAACACCTTTCTAGGGCAAGATCATAAATTACAGAAATATGAGGAGAACGTCAAATAGGGGCCGTGGCCTGGGTCGTGGTGCTGCTGGTAGAGCTCCTGTTGCAAGGAGAGGACATGGTCGATCTGTGCCAGCTACACGCACAAGTGAAACACCTTCCTCAAGTGTGAGTAGGCGACAGAACCTGCAGCAGTATTTGGTAGGGCATCATGCGCCTCTACAAGTGTTGAGGCAAGAACAAGTAGAGGCGATAATAGATTGGTTTGCTGACAGTGCCTCCAGTTCCTTCACATTGTCTCCCACCCAGTCTACTGCAGAAAGGTCAAAGTTGGCACCTGCAGCCAATGTCCAACCGTCTTTCACCTCACCCCCTTGCAAATCAGGCAAGCAGTCTGAGCCCAAGTCATGCAGCAGTCTCTTTTTCTTTTTGATGACTCTGTCAGCAGGGTTTCCCAGGGCCATCCACCTAGCCCTGCCCCAAAAGTGGAAGAGATGGAGTGTAGCGATGCCCAACCACTTATTTCTCAAGATGAGTACATGGAAGGACCATTGCAGCACATCTCCGATGATGACGAAACGCAGGTGCCAACTGCTGCGGCACTCAGAATTGTGGAGACCGACAAGGAGGGCAGGGGTGAAGACTGGGTGGAAGATGATGTGGAGGACGACGAGGTCCTCGACCCCACATGGAATGAAGATCATGCAGGTGACCTGAGTAGTTTGGAGGAAGAGACGGTGGTCGCGCAGAGCCACCAACACAGCAGAAGAGGGAGCAGGGTGCAGAAGTGGAGCGGCCGTGCCCTAGACACTATGCCTGCTACTGCCCAACGCAGCAAGGGACCGAGCGCACCAAAGCCAGGTCAAAGGAGTTCTCTAGCGTGGAAGTTCTTCAGACAATGTGCTGATGACAGGACACGAGTGGTTTGCACGCTGTGCAATCAGAGCCTGAAGCGAGGCATAAACCTTCTCAACCTGAGCACAACCTGCATGATCAGGCATCTAAGTGCAAAGCACGAGCTGCAGTGGAGTAGACACCTTCAAAACCAAGAAAGGTCTCTGGCTCCTCCTACTTCCTCTTCTGCTGCAGTCTCGGCCTCTTCATCCACCTCTGTAGTGATACCGGCACCTGCCACACCGCAAACAGACGATCTGTCAGCAACACCACCACCTGGGTCACCAACCATCTCCACAATGTCCCGTGGAAGCGTTCAGCTTTCCATCTCCCAAACACTTCAGAGGAAGAGGAAGTACCCCCCTACCCACCCGCGATCCCTGGCCCTGAATGCCAGCATTTCAAAATTCTTGGCCTTTGAAATGCTGTCATTCCGCCTGGTGGAGACGCACAGTTTTAAAAGCCTTATGTCGGTGGCTGTCCCACAGTACGTCGTGCCCAGCCGCCACTACATTTCCAGGCAAGCCATCACTTCCCTGCACAACCAAGTGGGGGAAAAAATCAGGTGTGCACTGCGCAACGCCATCTGTGGCAAGGTCCACCTAACTCCCGATACGTGGACCAGTAAGCACGGTCAGGGGCGTTATATCTCCCTAACGGCACACTGGGTAAATGCAGTGGCGGCTGGGCCTGAGGCGGATAGCAATTTGGCGCATGTCCTTCCACCACCGAGGATTGCAGGGCACTTCAGTTTGCCTCCTGTTCCTAACTCCTCCTACTCCGCTTCCTCATCCTCTACCGCCTCCTCATCCGGTCAGCGTAACACCTTCACCACCAACTTCAGCACAGCCAGGGGTAAACGACAGCAGGCAGTTTTAAAACTTGCCTGTTTGGGGGAAAAAACCACACACCGCGCAGGAGTTGTGGAGGAGCATGAAACAGCAAACCGATGAGTGCTTGCTGCCATCGAGCCTTAAGCCCGGCCTGGTGGTGCGCGATAACGGGCGAAATCTCATAGCAGCTCTGGGCCTAGCCGGTTTGACGCACATCCCTTGCCTGGCGCACGTGCTAAATTTGGTGGTGCAGAGGTTCCTTAAAAATTACCCCGATATATGTCAGAGCTGCTGCAGATAGTGCGGGCCGTCTGTGCGCACTTTCGGCGTTCTCACCCTGCTGCTGCTCGCCTGTCAGCGCTGCAGCGTAACTTCGGCCTTCCCGCTCACCGCCTCATATGTGACGTGCCCACAAGGTGGAACTCCACCTTGCACATGCTGGAAAGACTGTGCGAGCAGCAGCAGGCCATAGTGGAGTTTCAGCTGCAGCATGCACGCGTGAGTCGCTCTGAGGAACAGCACCACTTCACCACCAATAACTGGGCCTCCATGCGAGACCTGTGTGCCTTGTTGCGCTGTTTTGAGTACTCCACCAACATGGCCAGTGCCGATGACGCCGTTGTCAGCTTAACTATCCCACTTCTATGCCTCCTTCAAAAAAGATTCGGGCGATGATGGAAGAGGATGTGGCACAGGAGGAGGAGGAGGAGGAGGAAGAGGGATCATTTCCAAGGCTTTCAGGGCAGTCATTCACAAGTGCCTCCGAGGGTGGGTTCCTGCACCCACAAACGCCAGGTACACAATTGTCCAGCAGGGGCACAGTTCTGGAGGATGAGGAGGAGGAGATTGAGGAGGACATGGAACCATGTTCACAGCAGGGTGGCACCCAGGCCAGCTCATGGCCATCACCGGTGCGTGGCTGGAGGGATACAGAGGACACAGACGATACACCTCCCACAGAGAACAGCCTTTCGTTGCCTCTGGGCAGCCTGGCACACATGAGCGATTACATGCTGCAGTGTCTCCATAACGACCGCCGGGTTGCCCACATTCTAACTTGTGATGATTACTGGGTGGCCACGCTGCTGGATCCCCGTTACAAGGACAACGTACCGTCCTTAATTCACTCACTGGAGCGTGATCGCAAGATGCGCGAGTATAAGCGCACGCTGGTAGAGGCGATGCTGCTGGCATTCCCACCTGACAGCGGGGCCACAGTGGAAGCACAAGGCCAAGGCGGAGGAGGAGGAGGAGGAAGAGGTCGCCAACGCAACCAGGGCACCGCCAGCACCTCAGAAGGCAAGGTTAGCATGGCCGAAATGTGGAAAAGCTTTGTCAGCACGCCACAACAAAAAGCAGCACCAGCAGCTCATATGGAACGTCTTAGCAGGAGGCAGCATTTCACCAACATTGTGGAGCAGTATGTGTGCACACGCCTACATGTAGTGAATGACGGGTCTGCCCCCTTCAACTTCTGGGTCTCCAAATTGGGCACATGGCATGAGCTTGCCCTTTACGCCTTGGAGGTGCTGGCATGCCCTGCAGCCAGTGTATTATCTGAACGTGTATTTAGAACGGCTGGGGGCGTTATCACAGACAAGTGCAGCCGCCTGTTCAGAGACAATGTGGACAAGCTCACATTCATTAAAATGAACCAGGCATGGATCCCACAGGACTTTTCCGTACCTTGTGCAGAATAGAGATGGATACCGGCCTTACCCAGCCATTGTTATATTTTTGATCTTTCTCACTATTTTGGGGTGTACCCTAATTTAAAATGAATAAAAAAAAGCAGTGTTGGCTACCTCGTCCCCCTCCACCGCCGCTTGCACCTACACCGCCACATCCACCGCCACCTCAACCTCCCTCCTACTCCATATGGGCCTCGTCCTTCACAGATGAAGAAAATTGTTTTATTTTTCTGTTTTTTTTTTTTGTTGTTTTAAGTTATTTCCCTATACACATTTGTTTGCATAGCACTTGCCATGCTCTTAACTAGATTTTGCTGCCATTTGCAGCACTCTAGCCCTTTCCATTGGTTTTTTAGAGCCATTTTAGTGCCTGAAAGTTCGGGTCCCCATTGACTTCAATGGGGTTCGGTGTTCGGTGTTCGGAAAAAGTCCGGGTCACGGACCCGGACTTTTTCTTCAAGTTCGGCCGGACCCACCGAACACCGACATCCAGGTGTCCGCTCAACTCTAATAATTAACCATTATTAAATAAATGTGCAATAATCCCAAAGGGATGTGCAAAAGTCCCATATATAGTGTCTCAAATAAAAGTCTGAAACTCCAAATACTGAGAAAACAAATGTGAACAACTGCAGGTGATGAGATGAAAATACGATATAATAGGTGCTCCAAACAAAAACACATGTCAGGTGCTTATATCTTGTGTCCCACCACGTTAAGGATTTACTTCTTACCAGGAGGTAGAAGTTAAGGGCAGAAAAAACAGCCACCTCAAGAGTGTTGACTCCTTGTGCTGTCAGAGGTAATACATTCCCACACCTCGTGGAAGAGATATAAGAAGCCTCTTACCAGATTGATAAAATCCGAGGCATGTATCTGTCCCCTTAAAGGGGCTCTTTCTTCCTATCACAGTGGGTCAGTTCTTGGGTTTAGGGCAGAGGATCCCTTGTAGCCTTTATACTCCTTCCTGGTCCCCAAATTTCAGATGGCTGACACGGTGACAGGAATCAATTTTTTTACAATCCAGAGACAGATGGATGACATTCTGTGGCAGATGTCGGTCACTACCAAAGTTACAGATGGTCGGTCACTTCTCCATTCTCATTAGCTGTTTTTCTCTTAGCTCTACAGACAGTGAAGTGTTCACTTTTATGCTAGGAGTTGTTCACATTTGTTTTCTCAGTATTTGGAGTTTCGGACTTTTATTTGAGACACCATATATGGGACCTTTGCACATCCCTTTGGGATTATTGCACATTTATTTAATAATTGTTAATTATTTATTAGTGGTTTTATATATGTCACGATTTAGCACAAATGATTTTATTGTTTCAGTAACTATATGGTTACATTTGTTGGAGTGCACCTATAGTTTCTTTGTCACTCTGTGTGTTTTGGCCATTTTAGAGTGACACTAATATTATTTAGGGCACCAGACTATTTCACATTTCAATTATTTCCAAGCCAATATTTGGATCTTTGATTGCAGCAAAACTCACCATATCAGCACACCCTATATACACTTTTCAATGGGACACAAATGGATAGAAATCCTCCTCCCAACGGGACACAAATTGCAGAAAGAAACTAAACAAAAAAAAAAAGGGGGGGGGCTTTACTTTACAATGTGCCAGGAAATGTCTAAACACTGAACACTAATGTGGATCTCCATATTTTCATCCCCAGTTTCAAGTACTGAACCCACACTGACACCTACCAGCAGGAAACTCTTTGGAGGAATCCTCTCTAGTGGCTTGTCTGGCAGTCTGACTAGTCTGGGCAGTGATCGAGGAGGTACAGTGAGTGCCTCTGAAAGTTATCCAGGAGAATTTATTGAAGGCTATGATAGTGACATCAGCAGGAGGGGGCCAGGTGAGAAATTTTAAATTCATGTTGTCAAAATGATGATTTGCAGAATACTAATTTCAATATTCCTCAGTTGTTCACTAATGTTACTTGTGGTTGGCTATTTCTAATCTGTGCATATTCAAGTTTATTTAAAGCTAAATATTTTCTGTCTAGTTTTAGTGGGAAAGGGGGTTAAAGTCTCTTATGTTTTTACTGCTATCTGGGGATCTCTTAGACCTGTCTGGACAGCAAGTGAGAGATCCATTTCAACACAGACAAAAATAAAAATGTAATAGTGGTTCTAACCTTCCCCTAATCTAGTAAGGAAAAAATTGATTTTTAATTCATACTTACCTGTAAAATCCATTTCTTGAAATACATCACAGGACACAGAGCCATAAATCATAACATATGGGTTATATAGCCACCTATAGGTGAAGGACACTGGCAACAAATCAGAATTGATGACCCCCTATATAACCCCTCCACATAGGAAGTACATCAGTTTTGTAGTAAGCAATAAAAGACCCCGTAGAAGAGGGGAGGGACCTCTGTGTCCCCATGATGTACTTCAAGAAATGGATTTTACAGGTAAGTATGAATTAAAAATCAGTTTTTCTTTTTGTACATCACGGGACACAGAGCCATAAATCATAACATATGGGACGTCACAAAGCAATGCATCTGAGGGGAGGGAGACACCAAAAAATACCACCATCTGACCCTAAAAGAAGGATTACACCGCCGCCTGCATCACACTGCAGTCAAAAGCAGACTCCTCCTGGGTCCCAACATCCACTCTATAGAAACGATTGAACGTATGCACCGACGACCAGGTCGCCGCCTTGCAAATCTGAGCCATAGAAGCTTAATGGCGATGTGCCCAAGAGGCACCTACTCCTCTGGTAAAATGTGCCTTTACAGGAAAACATGGAACCTTTCCAACCTCTGGACTTGTGCATACCAAATCCTCCTTGGCCAAGCCGGAGCTACCAGAATTGCTGGTTTCCCCTCTAACTGGATCCTGTGCAACAAACGTGGTATCAGCTGCACTGGAGGAAAGGCATAGATCCGGGAATACTCCTCCCAAGAGGTGACCAAAGCATCCACTCCGACTGGCCGTGCATCCCTGGTCCTGGACATAAATCTCTCCAACTTGTTGTTGAACCTGGACGCCAACAGATCTGCGTCTAGGACCCCCCAGTGTAGGCAGAGTAATTGAAAAATCTTGTGATAAGTACCATTCCCCCAGAAGCATCTGTTGAGGGCTCAAAAAATCTGCCTGTCATTTCTCTAGTCCTGGAATGAACACTACTGTCAGGCATGGCACAAACTTTTCTGCCCAGGACAGGATAATATCCACCTCTTTCTGGTCTCATCCACTCCTTGTGCCTCCTTGATGGTTGACATAAGCCACGGCCGTGGCATTGTCAGATTGCACCATGGCAGGGTGACCCCGAAGTCTGGGCGTACAAAATTTCAGAGCCCGACTGACTGCACGAATTTCCAAAATGTTGATGAGGAGACGACTCTCTACCCAAGACCATTTCCCCTGGACAGTAGCTTCCTCCAGAACTGCTCCCCAGTCCCCAGCTGGAGAGACTGGCATCTGTAGTCACTACCTTCCAGGTCACTGGAAGAAAGGATTTCCCCCTGTGCAGATTTCTGGTTAACAACCACCAATTCAGACTCTGTCTTACTCATGGTAGCAGAAATATGGACCAGTCAAAGGACTGAATTTTTCCGTTCCTCACAGACATAATGTTGTTCTGCAAGGGTCTGGCATGGAATTGAGCATAGGGAATTGCCTTGAATGTGGACACCATCTTCCCCAGTAACATCATGCAAGGACATATAGAAGGATATCTCAGCCTTACTATAGACCGAAAATGACCCCTCAGGTCTGAGACCCTTCTTGCTGGCAAGAATATCTTTGCCTGCACTGTGTCCACAAGAAGCCCCAGGTATTCCAGACGCTGAACTGGCTGTAATGCTGACTTTGCTAAGTTCGGTATCCAACCCAGACGTTCCAAAAAATGTACTGTTTGAAGGATATTTTGGCATAGAGCCGACGCTGATCGATCTATTAGCAATAGATCGTCCAGATATCCTATTACAGATATCCCTCGGGACCTTAGAACAGCCAATACTGGAGCTAGGATCTTTGTGATCACTCTTGGAGCTGTGGCCAACCCAAAGGGCAGGGCCACAAACTGGAAAATATGGTTTCCAATCGCAAAATGAAGACCCTTTGATGGGGCTGAAATTTAGGCACATGAAGATATGCATCCTTGATGTCTATGGATGCTAGAAATTTTGCTCCCTGCAGGGAGGCTATGACTGAACAAATTTATTCCATGCAGAAAGAACGAACGTTCAAAAATTGATTCAGGGCCTTGAGATCCAAAATAGGTCTCACATCCCCGTTCGGTTTGGGGATTATGAATAGGCTTGAGTAAAAACCCTTGAACCTTTCGTTTTCTGGAAACTCGGTTATCACCCTCTGAGCTCTCAGCTGGTCCAATGCCTGAAAGAGAGATCTTTCTTTCAGGGGATCTGTTGGTATGCTTGACCTCACAAACCAAGGATGTGGGAACACCTGAAATTCCAGCTTGTATACCTGTGAAATGGTGTAGATGACCCAGTTGTTCTGAATCGACTCCCATACCCCTGAGAACTGCAGGAGCCTCCCCCCCCCCACCCAGGCGAGTGGGGGCGCCCCTTCACTGAGAGGGCTTAGGGAAAGATTTGGCTGATCTCTGGGCCCAGGGCTTTTTCTGACCCTGCCCTGAAGGCTTGGGTCCGGATGCAGACAGTTGAGGCCGTCGCCACTGTCTGGAATTGGAAGCACTGTTATTATGAGTGCTGGGGATTTCAAAGGAAGGATGCCTGCTCTTCCTCTTTACAGGTGGCAATGTACTCCTCCCCAAGATCTTTTGGATATACTTATCCAGGTCTTCACCAAAAAGGCATTCTCCCTAAAAGGGGAAGCTAGCCAGTAAACAATCTCTGGGATTGAGAGGCTCATGGAAATTGCTCTGACTCCCCGGAAGTGGAAATTTCAGCTTAACCTTCCATAGGGTCACCCTCAGCTACATCCTCTACATCCTCTGCCCAATCCTGAACTGATTTAGGGGGCGGCTCAGGAGAGGGGGATCTAAGCCGCTTTTTTCCTCCATGTGGTGCTGCATTCATGTCAGCAATCCTACCCTCTAGGCTGGCTAATGCCAAATCGTCCTTGGTAACATAGGCTGTGGCAGAAGTACATGGCGTAGCTACTATGCCTGATAATCGGAATGGCTCAGATAGGCTAGATGCCTCTGGCTTATCAAGAAGAGTAGACACAGTGGAAGCACGACTGGGACCTTCAAGGCCCGATGGTAACATTATGTTGCCCTTTCCAACTGTGCTTCCCCCAGCCCTATTTCGGGCAGACATTGCTTTATAGCAAGACAAATTTGAGGTACTACCTTTAAAGTGTACTCAAGGCTGTGCCAAGCTTATACAGCCTAAAGCACACAGCAATGATTATCCTGAGATACAGGACCTGTTTGTGCCAGTAACATACACCCACAGTGACTCACGCAACCCAGCTGCTGCTGCTCTGTGTCCTCTTCTGCCTCTGACAGAGGCTAGCACGTTTGGAAACCGTTCCTTTAAATTTGCGCCTTTTTATGCTGAATCGCGCATGTGCGGCATGTATGTGTCGTCCACATGCACGACATTGCGTTCAAACCCGCCTTCCTATGCGGCGTACACCTGTTTGTAAAAAGCAAAGATTCCCGCGCACGCGAACAATCCTGCCAGGAAGCGGGAGATGAACATGCAAATGCTTTAACGCCAAGGCGAAAACAGCAAACATGGGGTGAGAGCAGCTTAGGCTGAATCTTGTTTGTCACAGCTGATACCTTTTGAGGTGATCAGCTCAGGGTAAGAAACAGTGTAACATTATGCTTTAAACATACTTTGTATAAACCTGCTACAATAAATGTAATTACAAGCAGAAATACACTTGGCACAAGTCTCTAATCTTATTAAAGGGAACAGTGCATAAAATATTTACAGTTTGCAATTTTTACCTTTAAGATTTGTTTGCTGAGTAAATATTTAAAATGGACTCACCAGTCCCGCAGCAGGAATCTGGCTTCCAGAGGCTCAGGTACCATCTTTTAGTCCAAGATACAGTAATCTTTGTTTGGGGTATGTTAGCATAATCTTCTTTCTTCTTCCTTGAAATATAACAAACATGTGGAGCACCTCTCCACAGCGACCTTCACCTTTTAGACACTGGCGAAAAAACTGAGGTACTTCCTGTGTGGGAGGGGTTATATAGGGGGGTCATCAATTCTGATTGGTTGCCAGTGTCTTTCTCCTATGGGTGGCTGTATAACCCATATGTTATGATTTATGGCTGTGTGTCCCATAATGTAGGAAAAGAAAGAATTTTTATTTCAGTATGTCTTGCTGTTGCCAATTCCCCCTCACTTCCTGTCAGGCAAAACATGGTCAACAGGAAGTGAGGGGAAGTCATCACTGCAGCCTTGGGTCATGTACATTATTTCTGCTAGACAACCTTCACTGCCTTTTTAATGTATGGCGTTTTTACCCATACTTAACCCGCTGGTGGTGTGCATATACAGTGGGGATCGAAAGTTTGGGCACCCCAGGTAAAATTTGTATTAATGTGCATAAAGAAGCCAAGGAAAGATGGAAAAATCTCCAAAAGGCATCAAATTACAGATTAGACATTCTTATAATATGTCAACAAAAGTTAGATTTTATTTCCATCACTGACACTTTCAAAATAACAGAAAACAAAAAAATGGCGTCTGCAAAAGTTTGGGCACCCTGCAGAATTTATACCATGCACTGCCCCCTTTGCAAGGCTGAGGCCTGCCAGTGTCATGGATTGTTCTCAATCATCATCTGGACCAGGTGTTGTCAATCTCAAAGGTTTTAAATGCCTAGACTCATATAACTTTGCCCCAACAATGCGCACCATGGAATCTTCTAAGCAGTTGTCTAGAAAACTGAAACTGAAAATAGTTGACACTCACAAAGCTGGAGAAGGCTATAAGAAGATAGCAAAGCGTTTTCAGATGTCAATATCCTCTGTTCGGAATGTAATTAAGAAATCGCAGTCATCAGGAACAGTGGAAGTTAAAGCAAGATCTGGAAGATCAAGAAAAATATCAGACAAAACAGCTCACAGGATTGTGAGAAAAACAATTGACTGCACGATCCCTCCAGAAAGATCTGGCAGACACTGGAGTTGTGGTACACTATTCCACTATAAAGAGATACTTGTATAAATATGGTCTTCATGGAAGAGTCATCAGAAGAAAACCTCTTCTACGTCCTCACCACAAAAATCAGCGTTTGAACTTTGCAAATGAACATTTAGACAAGCCTGATGCATTTTGTAAACAAGTTCTGTGGACCGATGAGGTTAAAATTGAACTTTTTGGCCAGAATGAGCAAAGGTACGTTTGGAGAAGAAGGGGCACATAATTTAATGAAAAGAACCTCTGTCCAACTGTTAAGCATGTGGGTGGATCAATCATGCTTTGGGGTTGTATTGCAGCCAGTGGCACAGGGAACATCTCACAAGTAGAAGGAAAAATGGATTCAATAAAATTTCAGCAAATTTTGGATGGTAACTTGATGCCATCTGTTTAAAAGCTGAAGTTAAAGACAGGATGGCTTCTACAAATGGATAATGATCCTAAACACACCTCAAAATCCATGGGGGATTACATCAAGAGGCGTAAACTGAAGGTTTTGCCATGGCCTTCACAATCTTCACAATCTCCTGACCTCAATATAATTGAAAATCTATGGATAGCCCTTAAAAGAGCAGTGCGTGACAGACAGCCCAGAAATCTCAAAGAATCCCGGCAGACTTTTGTAAGGAAGAATGGGCAAAGATACCTCAAACAAGAATTGAAAGACTCTTGGCTGGCTACAAAAAGCGTTTACAAGCTGTGATACTTGCCAAAGGGGGCAGTACATGATATTAACTCTGCAGGGTGCCCAAACTTTTGCAGATGCCATTTTTTTGTTTTCTGTTATTTTGAAAGTGTAAATGATGGAAATAAAATCTAGCCTTGGTTGACATATTATAAAAATGTCTAATCTGTAATTTGATGCCTTTTGGAGATTTTTCCATCTTTCCTTGGCTTCTTTATGCACATTAATACACATTTTTACCTGGGGTGCCCAAACTTTCAATTCCCACTGTAAGCGGCCTCTCGGCAGGTGGGCTTAACACCAAGAGGCTGCATATATGCTGCCCTATGTAAACACTTTTCTGTGCTGAGAGCGTGCCCCCTGCACAGTAACTGGCATGGACCAGAAATCTCCCAATGCATACTTGCAATCGGGAGCTTTACAATCACGTGACTGCTGCGACAGCCAATCACAGCGGTCACATGACCCAAATGCCCGCCTTCGCCTCCCTGCATTGACTGTTTATGGCCTGGCTGTTTATGGCAAACCTTACACACTAGAAATGCAAATGTGCACCAACACACTCTTCAGGTAGTTTGCATAAAAAAAACTAACTCAACTGTTTAAACATTTCAGGTTAAAAAACAGAGGGTTTTTGTTGCATGCATTTGAAAATATATGTAAAGCCACACTGCCCCTTCAAGTCACCTTTGTAAATTGAGTTCACTAACCTAAGCTATCAGGTTTTCCAACTATGGAACATATACAGCAATGCGTGAGCTGAAAGGCTTACCTAGAGGCAGATTCCAACTTATTTGGTCCTTGTGTCCCATAATTTGGAACTCCATCCATCCATTAGCAGCTATGTGCTTCCATTGTGGAGACACTCAAATTAGAAAGTGTTAGGACTGCAGGTAACACAGGGTGCCGTGTAGTCAGTGGCGTAGCGTGGGGGGTGCAGGGGGGGCGGGCCGCACCGGGCGCAACATCTGGGGGGGCGCATCCACAGTGTCACTCTGTCTGTCTGACTCTGACATTCACACACTGTCTGCGGCTGCCTCCATCTTTAGGCTGGGAGATGTCAAGCGCGGCCGCCCTATGGCTGAAAATGGCGGGTCGGGGCGGGGCTGGACTGTGCCTCACCTGTCCATTGGTGTAGGGTGGGGTGGTGTTGCAAGCCAAGCCCCGCCTATGCCGCCTCTCCTCACTGCTCAGTCAGTTTAGCAGCGAGTGAGTCAGCAGCCTGGCGCTGTCAGAGTGGGTTTTTTTTTTAATCACCTGATTAGAGCCAGAGGCTCTAATAGGCTTCAAAAAAGAGTGGACCCAGGGCGCAGAGCAGTGCGCCCCAAGCCCACCCATTGTGTGACAATAGCGAATGAAAATTCGCTATTATCACACGGATCCTCCTCCTGGCCAATCAGGAAGCGGTTCCGAGACCCGCTTCTTGACTGGCCGAAAGGCAAACGCATGCTATTGGCCAAGGAGGAGGCGAGAGGACTCAAGGAGACGCGGGGAACTGAGGAAAAGCCGCCGCTGCAGGTAAGTCTCTCTGCATTGGAAGGGGGCGTGCTGGTCATTCTGCATTGAAAGGGGCACGCTGGTCTCTCTGCATTGAAAGGGGGCACACTGGTCTCTCTGCATTGAAAGGGGGCAAACTGGTCATTCTGCATTGAAAGGGGGCACGATGATCTCTCTGCATTGAAGGGGGCACGCTGGTCATTCTGCACTGAAAGGGGGCACGCTGGTCATTCTGCATTGAAAGGGGGCACGCTGGTCATTCTGCATTGAAAGGGGGCACGCTGGTCACTCTGCATTGAAAGGGGGCACGCTGGTCTCTCTGCATTGAAAGGGGGTAGGCTGGTCATTCTGCATTGAAAGGGGGCACACTGGTCATTCTGCATTGAAAGGGGGCACGCTGGTCATTCTGCATTGAAAGGGGGCACGCTGGTCATTCTGCATTGAAAGGGGGCACGCTGGTCACTCTGCATTGAAAGGGGGCACACTGGTCCCTCTGCATTGAAAGGGGGCACACTGGTAATTCTGCATTGAAAGGGGGCACACTGGTCATTCTGCATTGAAAGGGGGCACACTGGTCATTCTGCATTGAAAGGGGGCACACTGGTCATTCTGCATTGAAAGGGGGCACACTGGTCATTCTGCATTGAAAGGGGGCACACTGGTCATTCTGCATTAAAAGGGGGCATGCTGGTCATTCTGCATTGAAAGGGGGCATGCTGGTCATTCTGCATTGAAAGGGGGCACGCTGGTCATTCTGCATTGAAAGGGGGCGTGCTGGTCATTCTGCATTGAAAGGGGCACGCTGGTCTCTCTGCATTGAAAGGGGGCACACTGGTCTCTCTTCATTGAAAGGGGGCACACTGGTCATACTGCATTGAAAGGGGGCATGATGATCTCTCTGCATTGAAGGGGGGCACACTGGTCATTCTGCATTAAAAGGGGGCACGCTGGTCATTCTGCATTGAAAGGGGGCACGCTGGTCATTCTGCATTGAAAGGGGGCACACTGGTCATTCTGCATTGAAAGGGGGCGTGCTGGTCATTCTGCATTGAAAGGGGCACGCTGGTCTCTCTGCATTGAATTGGGGCACTCTGGTCATTCTGCATTGAAAGGGGACCCGCTGGTCATTCTGCATTGAAAGGGGGCCCGATGGTCACTCTGCATTGAAAGGGGGCACGCTGGTCTCTCTGCATTGAAAGGGGGCACGCTGGTCTCTCTGCATTGAAAGGGGGCAGGCTGGTCTCTCTGCATTGAAAGGGGGCACGATGGTCATTCAAACTTGTATTTTAGATGCATTTTACTTTAATTACATCAGTATTTTCATAACAAACAATTCATGTGCTTAGGGGGTAAGGGTTTCTTTAACTAATCTAGTGGAAGAGACTGAATGCTAAAATCACGCAGGTTAGGGGGCGCAAATTACTTGCTTTGCCCCGGGTGCTGACAACCCACGCTACGCCACTGCGTGTAGTGGCCCTGCAGCTTACACATGCGTTTGCAAATGCGTGTCAACTAAACCCCTGTTCTTTATTTATATCATGAGACAGGTCTACTTGGTTGGTGGCAGACTGGAGAGTGAGTACATCAGACGGGGGGCTGGCTGGCTTCCATGCACCTCTTTTAATCCTTTCAAACTTTGTTTTTTTCTGATACAGAGATGGAGACGCTGGGCATTACCTGCTGGTGTCTCACTTAAAGTCCCACATAGCCTACATTGTTCATAATTTGGAACTCAGCTATTCATAGAGTTAGGGACCACACAAAAGTGACTTAGTGCGGCACTGTGGCTTCATTTGTATTTGCAAAAAGGTTGTTGTTGTAATGTTAGTGTGAAGATCCATCACGATGATGTAGTACACAGTGGACACAGCATGGGGGGGGGTCATTAAAACATTGTGACAAGGAGCAGCAGCATATCAGAGTTTTTGTGTATGAACTCAGTGGGGCTGCACCTTTGTTAATAGACTGAAAAGAGGCAAAAGTAAGGGGTATGCTGCTCGCAAGGCCTGAATGATCCATTATGGAAGATTGGATGCTGAACTCCAACAGGGGCTCATCCTATGCCCCACAGACTGCACACATCCTAAGAAAAAATGGATTGCACTGCAAAAAAAAAATTCAAAGCTAGCAACTATACTCAGCTGGAAAGCATGAACAGATATGCATTTACCCACAGGCCTGGGCTTAATCCTAGGATTAAAATGTTACACACTGGATGTCCCTCTCCGTTTCAATACAAAACCACATTTAGATGATTACATAGATGATGGAGACTTTCTTTTAGGAGTCGCTGAGAGAATAAGGTTACTCTGCATGATCATATGAATAATGCTTTATAAATTTCCCATTGTAACAGATGATATTAAACAAAGCCCAGGTTGATAATGTAGTTATTATTGAGCAATTCGCATGTTATGAGTCTAAATTTCAGTATCACATATTTATGTATTTCATCAGAAGAGAAGACAGCACAATACTTGAGAAGAAGAAATGCAGCTCGCCACAAACTGGGTACTGCTTTAAATATGCCCTGCTCCTCTATGATAACCTACCACTAAAAGCATTTTGCTTTTGCTAACATCAATCCTGCTGCGTATGCCAGGGTTGAGCTATTCTTCTTCTGTAACATTATTAATCCCCAACTAATACTTAACTTTACCATTTAGCTATTACTTTATTTGGAACTCATACCAACTAACCAACCAGAATCTAACCAAAGTCAATGCATGATGGTATAGGGCACTTTTTCTAAAACACTGTTACTCTTACAAAATGTTATGTATAGCATTTTATTCAATATTTATGATCTTTTTAAATAACCTTAAATTTTAAATCACAGATACATAAATGATTCAGGTATGATATAGAATGTGCATAGTAATAAAACCATTTATGATTATTAAGAGGAATGTTTCAATGGACTACCAAACTTGTATTGTCATAATCCTTTTCAGTTGAAATAGGGGTGAGGGCTTCCCAGGTGCTGAAGAATGCAGAAGCCAGTGCTTCTTCGAACTTTAGCTCTTTCTGGATTAGACCATTTAGCTATTACTTTATTTGGAACTCATACCAACTAACCAACCAGAATCTAACCAAAGTCAATGCATGATGGTATAGGGCACTTTTTCTAAAACACTGTTACTCTTACAAAATGTTATGTATAGCATTTTATTCAATATTTATGATCTTTTTAAATAACCTTAAATTTTAAATCACAGATACATAAATGATTCAGGTATGATATAGAATGTGCATAGTAATAAAACCATTTATGATTATTAAGAGGAATGTTTCAATGGACTACCAAACTTGTATTGTCATAATCCTTTTCAGTTGAAATAGGGGTGAGGGCTTCCCAGGTGCTGAAGAATGCAGAAGCCAGTGCTTCTTCGAACTTTAGCTCTTTCTGGATTAGACTATACCAAGTAGCAGATACTTAGATTTCTCTGCTCTAACCTCTTCTGATGAACTGTTTTCTGTTCTGACAAAGTGAAGGCTAGTGTTTTTGGGTGTATGGAGCTGTTAGCATATTAAAGCCCAATGGCACTCCAATGGTTGCTGGGGAGCATGCATGGTGCCATTCTCCTTTCCTCAATGGTGGGACTTTCCAATTTAAGGCTAAAATACAAGACCCCTAAATCACTGTTTTATATTTCTGTGTGATCCCTGTTTTTGGCCAGGTAGAAAAGACAAAACAATGACTTTCTCAAAACAAGAATGTGATTAAAAATGCAAAAAGCACAACTCAAGTCAATGGTGGTGTAGATGTTAAGCCAAAACTTTTTTTTATAATAGAATGAAAGTGAAAAAGTTAGATCTCCTGTCAGGTTTTTATTGCTAATCAAAGGGAATGATAAATAACTGCGCTCCCAATTTAACATACAAAATATAATCATGCAACAAAAAAAATAAACATATAGGTGCTCAAACCATAAACGGTGAATGTGCCAATTCTATCACTACCTAGCATAAATAATGGCAATGCTTTAACAAATAGAAAAATCAAAAGTGAATCCAGGTAAAGACATGAAGATTTAAAGTGACTGATTGTGCTTCCTCTCCACCAGCATGCGTGCACACAGCTCACTTACCAGAACTTATTGACCCCTATTACAGGAAGTCAAGAATGGCATTTGACAATTTCTAGTTGACAACTTGTGGGGGTTAACATTCACTGCCAATAAGACCAATGCATGTGGGGATGGAGGTGTTAACTCTCACTGCCACTAACCCCCCATTCTGCACCTGCATTGGTGGACATGGTAATGTTAACCCCTTTCTCAATTCCAGCCTGCTCCAGTCCCATTCTTCTTGTGCTATGGTGCTGGACAGGGAGCAGGAGCAATGAAATCAAATACAGTCAGCTGAGCTTACCTCAGCTTACACTCGCTCCTGGTAAGCTCACATCTTCTTCTTACGGGAGTGCAGGCAGGGAAGTGACCGAACGGGTGGGAGGTTTAGGCAGGTGGGTGGGTGAGCAGGTGGAGGGTTCTCAGAACCTGGCCGCATCCCATTCCTGCCCACACAAGAAGCAGCCTTCACCAGAGCCAGGAAATTAATGAGTGAAGAACTTCTCATTGAAAATTCACCTCCCTTGTTGCTCAGCTGCCTCTGAGTATAGATCGGGTATCGGCCCTGTTTGCAACAGGAGTACACAGAAGAAATTTGTCTGGATAGCCGCACTCCGATGCAATCACCTTTATTCTTTGTAGTATTTAATAGATATGATTAAGCACTAGTCCAGGTGTGAAACACGTTAGCTGTGTTCTGCTGTTTCACCTCCGTTTGCTGTATAATTCATTGTTTTTACTACAAAAAATAAAAGATGATTGCATCAGAGTGCGGCCATCCAGCCTCATTTCTTCTGTGACCAGAGCCAGGAAGTAGGCAGAGGATCGCAGCCTGCATTGTGTGCTTTTCAAAATGACAGGAGTAACCGCAGCATCACTCCTGTCATTCAGGCAGCTGGAGATCTGAGCACTCATTTGCTCTCAGCGCCCACTCTCTACTTGCCCTCAGCTTATTTCCACTCGCCAAATGCGAGCAGGTGAGTAGACATTTTGAGGGCTGTAGTAGGTAACATTATTTCCGATAATTGATTACAAGTTGAAGGTTTTCATTGCTGTCTTTGTCCCTGCTGGAAAGTTTCACTCTCTCTCTCTGTCGGTGACCATTGTTACTGAGACAGAAGTTAAGTCCAAAATCAGAAAGTTGTTAGCAGACAGGAAGTGAGGGGAAATCTTACAATAAGGACACCTGTTCATGATAACTGTCTAAGAGGGGAAATGTATTTTCTAGTTTCTTGTTGTGTCTCTTTGACAGAAAATTAAGGAAAATGTCTCCAATGGAGATAGACAAAACATAAAAAACTCACTTTCATTCCTTCCTCACTCACTCTATCTAAACCAAAAAATGTTTAGGCTATAGAAACTTTTCTTATTGAGATTGAACCACGTTGAACTCCATGACTTTGAGCTAATACAAACTAAGTCACGTTTATTCGACAGAGTTTTACATATTTCTAGAAGTGAGCATGGACAAGGCAGATTCAGCAGGTAGAAATAATTGAATTTAAGAATTCATATCAAATTCTTTCTTACACACTTCATCAAGTCACAGATTTCAAACTGGATCTATGCAAGGGAAAAGTGGTAAATCTCTATTCTCAGTGTGTCTGCCACATTTTATGTGGTTTCAAAGTCATTCAAGGTTATTTTGAGTTTTCTAATTTGAATAGTCATCCAGTTAAATCAGTGTGTAGAAGTAAAAAAAACACATTGCTGAGGAGTAAATTGGCCGCACTAAATGAGTTCAATGCCATATTCCGAGACGACCCCTCCATTATACTCCTGTAAGTGCATGGGGTTTGTTTTTTACTAATATCATCATTTCTCAGGCCCTCCGTAGGATTTATCAGACAAATTGATGGCTTTAGGTCTACTGTTGAGATCAACTGTGCACATTTTCTCTGTTTGTTATCCAGTGATTATCTGAAGTTTGCAGCCTGATTAATGGATGTGATCATGAAAACATGAAGCTGGCTAAGTGTATTTCATGCTGGCAAAATTTATGTACCAAGCAGAAAGAATGTTACACTTTATGCAAAGATAAGATTTTTCTCCTAATCTTTATTCTTCCCACGCACATTTCTAATACACTGTATTTGCACACAGCAAGCCTATTTCTGGCAATGTAAGGTGCAGTAGGTAAGCGATGTTAAGAGATCAGTCAACCAAAAAAAGATTTTTGGATAGTTGGACCACCTTGCTATAGTTCATATCTCTACTTTAAATTTAGATTCTCTTCCTGCAGAGAATTCCTTAATGAAAAGTGTGGTATATGAAAAAACAAACATTCATACTCCTCTAGGTGGATGCAGCATCAATCGGATGCTGCGGCTGTCCCCCGATACTGTTATCAAAGGCCACTGTTCTTTCAAATCTCAGTCTTCAGTAAGCAGAGAGTGCGCTTTGTCAGTCACTGGCTCGCTGCTCTGCACTGGCGCTCCAGTGTGAGTCTCTGACTGTGGAAAGGGTGGGGAACGGCTGGGTCAGGCTCTTAAGGGCATGTTGCTGGTCAGGCATCGAGGTGGATCTTGACATTAACCACTTGAGCTCCGGAAGGTTTTACCTCCTTCCTGACCAGGCCATTTTTTGCCTTACAGCACTGCTATGCTTTAACTGACAATTTCGCAGTCGTGCAACACTGTACCCAAATAAAATTCGTCCTTTTTTTCCCCACAAATAAAGCTAGATTTTGGTGGTATTTAATCACCTCTGCAGTTTTTTTTTTTTTTTTGCGCTATAAACAACAAAAGGGTGACAATTTTTACTTTTTGCTATAAAACACATCCAATATAAAAATGTAAAAATTTCTTCAACAATTTAGGCCAATATGTATTCTGCTACATGTTTTTGGTTTAAAAAAATCACAATAAGCGTATATTGATTGTTTTGCGCAAAAGTTATAGCGTCTACAAATTATGGGATAGATTTATGGACCTTTTTTTTTTTTTTTTTTTTTTTTCATTGTTTTTACTCTAGTAGCAATTTTTAGCAGGACTGTGACATTGTGCTAGACAAAAGTGACACTTTTTGGGGACCAGTGACACCAATACAGTGGTTAGTGCTAAAAAAATGCACTGTCACTGTATAAATGACACTGGCAAGGAAGGTGTTACCATCAGGGGAGATCAAAGGGTTAAGTGCGCTCCTAGGGAGTACTTTCTAACTGGGGGAGAGGTGCTGTGACTGGAGGAAAACAGAGATCCATGTTTCTGCTTAGTAGAAACACAAGATCTCCATTTTCCTCCCTCACAGAACGGCGGTCTGCCATGTTTACATAGGCAGACCGCCATTCTGCCTGTTATCTGAATAATCAGTCATGTGTCCAATTACAGTGGGAGCGGGGCTCCAGCGGCACGTACATGTGCGCCCCAGAACCAGAGATCTGAATCACGTATGGGTATGTGATTTTGCGCTTAAGGGCCACCCTGCCACAGTATATGTACGTGGGGCAGTCCTTAAGCGGTTAAAGTTAAGATCTCTCCAGAGCCTGGACCGGCTGAGTGACATCAGCTGGCAGCAGGCTTTAGCCCACTGTTGACTGAATATGGATCACATAAGGGAAGAACAAAGTGCAGTCCTGTGGTCCCCAGAAGTAGGGCCAAAAAAGCTTTGGCCCTACTTCTCCTTTAATAATATAAAAAAAATTAAAACTCCAACAGAAAAAGTCCAAAAGCATTTAAAATGGCTGCAGCATGTGGGTGGAGCACTAAGTGGAGTGATCTCAATACTGTTTGCTAAAGGAAGGCAACCAGTATTTATTCTCTTAGAACCAGCGCCTCAAGCTGCTGTCTCCGGTCCTCATTGTATAGATTTATAGAATCAAGAGCCATTGGATCCCGCTGCTATCAATCAAATCCAGTGACACAAAAGCAGGGGACGGGACTGAGTCCTGCTGTCTGTCAATGGATGCAGCAGCGGGACTGGTGAGAGCTCACGCACGGGTGCCCCTATGGAAAGCGGCTCTCCATGCAGGCACACGGTGAAGAGGAGCTAGAAGCGATGCCGGGGCACCCCAGAAGAGGAGGATCAGGGCTGCTCTGTGCAAAACCCTTGCACAGAGAAGGAAAGTATAACATGGTTGTTATTTAAAAAAAAAAAAAAAAAAGCAAAACAAACCTTTACAATCACTTTAACTAACGATGTGGAGGAAAACTAGTAGTCATCTATCTTAATGAAAAAAAAGGAGTAATGACAACCTACTAACAGGGAAGTAATTTAGGGCAGCAGTTAGGTTGGTTAGTGAAAGCAGTCATTAGGTAAAGGCTTAAAGAAGTTGTAAAGGCAGAAGGTTTTTTAATCTTAATGCATTCTATGTATGAAGATAAAAAGCCTTCTGTCTGAAGCAGCCTCCCCAGCACCCCCTAATACTTACCTGGGCCCCCGTCTCTGTCCAGCGATGTCCACAAGTCCCTCGGCTGTCCTGGGCTCTCCATCCTGATTAGCTGAGACACAGCCCCGGCACCATTGGCTCCTACGGCTGTCAACTAAAGTCAGTTAGCCAATCAGTAGAGGGAGGGGGAAGGGCTGAACCACAGCTCCATGTCTGAATGTACATATAAGGCTGCAGCTCGGCTCGGGTGCCCCCATAACAAGCTGCTTGCTGTGGGGGCACTGGACAGGAGGGAGGAGCTAGGAGCAGTGAAGAGGGACCCGAGAAGAGGAGGAGTCAGGCTGCTCTGTGCAAAACCAACTGCACAGAGCAAGTAAGTATAATATGTTTGTAAAAACATGCCTATACAAACACTTAAGGCCAACAATTGTGCGTAGCAGAGAACATAAAGTTACAAAGTGTGGCCTTCCCTCACAAACCTTAGCAGCTGATGCTGATGAGGGTCATTGCCTGGTAGGATGACAGTCATGATGATCAGGCAGTGGATAAAGATCGGAGACAGGATGGTCCTCAAGGTATAGAAGAAACAGGAGCTGTAGTGTGTCCGTACTGCAGGTAAAGAAATATGCATTTATTATTTTTTTTGTAATGGACCTGTAAAGCATTGCACCCACGATCAGCAGATTTTGGGTGTAATGCTACAGTCCTGCAGACTGTCTGTGTGTATCTGTCTCACCGTACTTCCGATACGGCCAGGCAGTTACATTGTGACATGGAGACTTAGCCCCCTTTCACACGGGCTGCCTGAACAGATTTGCCTGTCAATTATAGAAGGTGGACCTGATTGAACTCTCCAGCCTCTTCTATGGAGCGGCGGATGTTAGCGGACCCACCGATATCGGATCTGATCCGATCTTGTCTGCCAAAAACTGACAGATGATGGTCCTATTCCCCACCCATCTGGTGGATCAGATCAGATGCAGTGCCATCTTAAGAACATTAAAGGGCCCTGGGCAATGCAGTGCACTGGGGCCCTGCCTACACAATCACCCAAGGGAATAAAAATGCAAATTATCGATAAGGCGATATTTATTGGTACAGCAGTGCCAGGCTAATGACAGCTTCCAAGTTCGGCAGCTGGGTCAGGTGAAACACACACACGAACAGGAGTCAGACTCGACTGTCCTGTGTGTGCCTGTTCCTGTGGAGGTGGGCAGGCATTCCTGCAGTTGTGTACTCCTCCCCTCCACGGCCCAAGTGGCCTGACAGCAGCGCAGAGTCGACAGGCGCTTGTCACCTGCTAAGTTCAGGGGCGGGATGCACACTTGAATCAGGACTAATGCTTGGCTGGGGCCGGGCTGCTGGGCAGATGGGGCCCCCGGGCAACTGCCCTGCGTGCCCATTTGGTAAGATGGCCCTGATCAGATGGCATTGGATAGAAACAAAAAGGCGGTCCGTTTCCATCTGATTGCCCCATAGAGGAGAGTGGGACTGTGTCTGTGATTGCATAGTGGTGTGGACACGGACACGCTCAAGAGTGCTGTGGTAGTTCATTCAGAACTACAAGCTCTGTCAGACCTTGTGATTTTCTCATTCACAAAACACTGTGAATGGACAAGAATGCAGATTGTGACAGCTAGCGGGAGGAAGAAGATCCCCTGTTACCTGATAGACCAGGGGTTCAGGAGGAGCAGGGGCTGACCCATCAGTAACACGTTTTATGTTGCCCCCTGAAAATGTAACATGTAACTTATCCTTTGACATTCAGTGTCCCAACTGATGTGCACAACCAAGGCAACTGTGAAATAGCTTTGGTACTTCAGTCCAATTGTAGTCACTCAGAATAAGAGCTCATAGAGACTCTGCACACCAGAAGCTGTGCTGCAGCTCTGTACCTGAAAACCCTTTGTAACAGACACATTACAGATTTTGTGAAGTGCCACAAACAAAGCTCAGTGACCAAAAGTCACATTTCAGGCAAAGCACATGTTATAATATAGTGTGGTGTAGATAAAGTCATGAAAAAGCTGAAATAGCTTAACCCAGATGGCCTTAGTCACTAAATGAGTCATAAAAGACTGAGGCCCAGTAGAGGTTGTGTCACTGCTCTAAACTGGCAGTGAACTTACACATTACAGAGTTCATTGAGTAAGTGTCACAAACCAGACTAACTCACAAATTACCAAATAACTTTTGTACGGTTATGCCCCATACACACGTGCAGATTATCTGCAGACTTTTGTCTGCAGACTTACCAAAACCATATAATATGAGGTCAAACCTAAACACTTTCAATTTGTATGCAATCCGGCAGGCCCTTGCACTACATAGAAAAGGTAAGTCTGCAGACAAAAGTCTGCAGATAATCTGCACGTGTGTATGGGGCATTAGTGTTTTCAAAGTAAATACCCTTATGCGTCAACATCAACAGTAATGATTAATAAGACCACAGAGACTTAATGGTGCCAACCGCTGTGCTACTGCTCTGAAACGTGTAAAAAAAATGCTCTAGTGGTAACCGACATACTGTAGTAAACTATGAGGTCTGGAAATGTGAAGATGCCAAGCTCAATGAAAGGTGATATATTAAGTCAATCTTCACTATGTTTCTGTGCTTTTTGTTTTTTTTTTTTAAAAAGCAAGTTGCCAAAAAAAGCAAGTTGTCAGAGACTGGGTAATACCAGTAGCGTTGCCACACCTCCAGGTTTGTAGAAAAATGCTTTGAAGCTGTTACAGTACCCATAGATCTGAAAAGTCCACAAAGCAGCCATGAGCTTGATATTGATTTTTACAATAAAGCAAAGTTATCTGAGCAGTTCTAGCTCCGCCCAATACCTTTTACACGGCCCCAAAGCTACAACCCCCTCCAATGGGACCAAGGCTCCCCCTTGGTAAACAGCGGTAACTTCGAGAGCCCCCCTGCAACCAATGAACCCAGAAGTGATGCAGCTAATCAAGCATGACCTGTGCTTGATTAGTGGAAGTTGAGGGCAGGGGATATAGAAGGTCTTATAGGAGACCAGGGCACAAGTGACTGAGGAGCAGAAAGGCACCTAATGATCTCTCTGTGAGATCTGTCCATTTGGTAAGGAGTTATTAACCCTTTCTGGTGGAGTGGTCCTGTGGTACCTTTCTCTCCATATGTCCATCCAGAAGCTGATCACTTTTCAGGGATCACATTTCTTTTGAACTTTGAGAAATTTAATTTTCACTTATTGGAACTTTTTTCACCATAACCTTTGTTTGCACTATAATTAATGTGAATTGCATATATTTAGGTATTTATTATTAAAAAGCACTTTATTATTTTGTTAAATGTTTATGCATTTATAAATTCATGATTTTTTCACCTATTAAAATTTTTGGATTTAAAGCGACCTCTAATTATTTTTTTTCTTGTGTGAACACATCTAATGCCCAGATTGTAAATGTATTCTAAATCCTAATTCAATTCACTTTTTTGTTCACATAGCGCAGGTTTATACACATACTTATACATATTGTAAAGTTTGGGGGTTCTAGCTCCACCGGATTGAGTGCACAACCGTTTAAAACATAAACAAAAAGGCTTTATTTCAGCAAACTTAAACAGGCTTCCAGCAGTGCATAAATCAAACACAAAATAAAGTCCGCTTTTCTTCAGCACAAAGGAATAAAGCAAGAAAAAAGGCACATACGGTTTTGTGGATGGGTCTTCACCCCAAGGTTTGAAACAGTCCTCAATAGACCTCTCAGCAGCTTCCAGCAAACTTGCAGCTCCTTCAGACAGGTGCAACCACCAAACTACTCCTCCCCCACACTCACCTATTGCTGCTTCCTGTCTCTTAAGGACTGCTTCTCATGGGTCTTAACCCTGTATGTGCTGGAATCCCTTATGGTCAGGGGTGGGGGCTCTTTCCCACCCGAATATCACTACAGAGCCCCCCAAATTCCGGGTCCCAAATATCGCTCTATTCAACACAGAGAGCACTGCGATTCAGTCCTCCTGATTTTAGCTATTTCCAGGAATTTCTCACCCGTCTTGGGTGACCCCCTGAACATTTCCCAACTTCCCTTAAAGAGACCACAACCCAAACACAGGAGATATATAGCGATTGTCCAGGACCCAACCTTGGCGTCCTGTACATATCCCCCCCCTCTGCCTCAACGCGGAGGTGTTGGAGGCACCACACGACAGCATACAGTGGACTCGGGAGAGGGCATCGGCATTCTGATGCTGTCTCCCGGGTCTGTGTTCTACCACAAAATTAAACTCCTGGAGAGAAAGGAACCACCTTGTCACCCTGGCATTGGTGTACTTGTTCTGTCTCATCCAGGTCAATGGGGCATGGTCTGACACCAGGCGAAACCTCCTACCTAGGAGAAAATACCGTAGGGAGTCCAAAGCCCACTTGATGGCAAGACACTCCCGCTCCACCACAGCGTAGTTTCTCTCTGCTGTCGTTAGCTTCCTACTCAGAAAAACCACGGGGTGTTCTTCCCCATTGACCACTTGAGAGAGGACCGCTCCTAATCCTTCACTTGAAGCATCTGTCTGCACTACAAAATCCTTGGAGAAATCGGGAGCTACGAGCACCGGATGTTGGCATAATGCCGCCTTAAGCTTCTGAAAAGCTTCTTCGGCATTTGCGCTCCACTTTATCATCACTGACTTTCTACCTTTGGTCAAGTCAGTCAATGGTGCAGCAATGGTGGCAAAGTTGGGGACAAACCTCCGGTAGTAGCCAACTATGCCCAAAAATGCTCTGACCTGCTTTTTGGTTAGGGGACGGGGCCAGCCCTGTATGGCTTCTACCTTATTCATTTGGGGTTTAACCAGCCCTCTACCCACAATGTACCCTAGGTACTTGGCTTCCTCCATCCCAATTGCACATTTCTCTGGATTGATGGTGAACCCTGCTCTTCTCAAGGAGTCTACGACTGCCTGAACCCGGGGAAGATGGGACTCCCAATCAGTGCTGAAGACGACTATGTCATCCAGGTAGACGGAAGCATATCTTTGATGTGGACGTAAAGTTTTATCCATGGCCCGTTGGAATGTGGCAGGGGCAGAGTGCAGACCAAATGGCATCCTTTTGTACTGGAAGTGGCCTTCCGGGGTGGAGAAGGCTGTTTTCTCCCTGGCCTCCTTGGTTAGGGGAATCTGCCAGTACCCTTTTGTGAGGTCAAGCGTGGTGATATACCTGGCTGGACCCAACCTCTCAATTAACTCGTCTATCCGGGGCATAGGATATGCATCGAACTTGGAGATTTCATTAAGCTTTCTGAAGTCATTGCAGAAGCGAAGAGTGCCGTTGGGTTTAGGCACCAACACAATTGGACTCGACCACTCGCTCTGCGACTCTTCAATGACATCAAGCTCAAGCATTCTTTTTACCTCCTCAGACACTGCCACCCTATGAGCTTCTGGGATACGATACGGCTTTAACCGGATTTTTTCATTGGGCTCGGTTACAATGTCATGCTCGATGACATTGGTGAGACCAGGTAACCCTGAAAACATGTCCCTATTTCTTTGCAGAAATTCTTTTGCCTGTTGGGTTTGGGGCCTAGACAGGGTAGCAGCAACCTGCACTAGGTCAATCCCTGCAGGGTCCCCTGACTGGACACCTATCACTGCAGACACCTGTTCTCTATCTCTCCAGGGTTTCAACAAATTTATGTGGTAGATCTGGTATGGCTTTCTTCTCCCAGGCTGGTGTACCTTGTAGTTCACTTCCCCCATTTTTTCCACTATCTCAAACGGACCTTGCCACTTGGCCAAGAACTTGCTCTCCACCGTTGGTATTAGGACGGCCACCCGGTCTCCTATTTGAAATTGTCTGATTTTAGCCGACCGGTTGTACACCCTTCTTTGGGCATCTTGAGCCTTCTGCAGATGCTCCCTCACCAACGGCATTACCTTAGCCACTCTCTCTCGCATTTGGGAGATATGCTCTACCACAGTTTTGTGTGGGGACGACTCACTTTCCCATGTCTCCTTTACTAGATCTAGCAACCCCCGGGGCCTTCGCCCATACACTAACTCAAACGGTGAGAAACCCGTTGATGCTTGTGGAACCTCCCGGATGGCAAACAACAGGGCAGGGAGTAACATATCCCAATCCTTCCCATCTTTCTGGACCACTCTTTTTAACATGCATTTTAAAGTTTTATTGAACCTCTCGACTAGGCCATCAGTCTGCGGGTGATAGACGGACGTCCGCAACTGCTTAATCTGGAACAGTTTGCACAAGTCCGCCATCACTTTGGACATAAAAGGGGTGCCCTGGTCCGTCAATATTTCTTTGGGGAACCCCGTTCGGGAAAACATTTGAAACAGTTCCCTGGCGATGGCCTTAGAGGAAGTTTTCCTTAAAGGGACTGCTTCTGGATATCTAGTGGCATAGTCTAGGATGACTAGTATATATTGGTACCCCCTTGCTGACTTCACCAGGGGTCCTACGAGATCCATTGCAATTCGTTCAAATGGTACCTCGATAATTGGCAAGGGTACCAGGGGGTTTCTGTAATGGGACACCGGGGCAGTTAACTGGCAAGTCGGACAGGACGCACAATACCTTTTAACCTCGGCCTTTACCCCTGGCCAGTAAAACCGGTCAGTTACCCTGGCCTCTGTTTTTTCTGCCCCCAGGTGTCCTCCCAGTGCATCATTGTGGGCTAGATCGAGAAGCATCCGCCTATAAGGCTGGGGAACCAGCAACTGCTCGACAGTTTCCCCTCGGCTTTCAGCCACTCGATAAACCAAGTTATCTTTCAATGCAAAATGAGGAAACCTCTGGTCTGCACCTGGTATTTGTGGGATCCCATCAATAACAGAAACCTGCTCTCTAGCATTGACCAAGGTAAGATCCTGCAATTGAGCGGTGCCAAACGCACCCCTGGATACGTCCAGGTCTGGATGCACTGGCCTTGAGGAGGTTTCCCCTTCACTCTCCTCAACCTGGGACTGTGGTGGGGAGAGTTCCTCATCATCCTCTCCCAGCATAACCTGTAACGGGGAGACTTCCCCCCCCTCAGAGGTCAGCTCGGTCTTGCGACCTGAAACAGAAACAATATCGTCCACTTTAACATTTTCTGCAATGTCATTGTTAGTGACAGGTACCTCCCCATCAGGGGGTTGTGTTGTGGGGATTTCAGGCCCGGACCCCTCAGACTCTGTTCCTTCGAGGCCGAGGGTCCCCAGTCCCCTTGGTTGTCCAGGCTGTTCACACTGTACCTGGTTCCATAGTTCAAAAAACAGTGGGCAGTCCCGCCCCACTATGACATCATGTATCAAATTTCTTACCACCCCGACTTCTTGTGTCACAGAGGTACCACCATAGGCAACAGTCACTGGCACCAGGGGGTACTCTCTGGTGTCCCCATGGATACATACTACCCGTAGAGTCTTACTTACTGGGCCGAGTCTTCCGATCACCCTGGTATGTACCAGCGTTACCATGCTACCAGAGTCCAGCAGAGCCTTGGCAGGAAGGTGGTTCACCCATAGTTCACATTCAAACTGTCCGGTCACTATATCAAGATGGGTGGCACATGCTCTTTGCACATAAAAAGAGCTTCTCCGGACAGTCCCACACTCCATAGGCTCCTCCTGAAGTGGGCATTGTGCCCGGGTATGCCCCCAGGACCGACATCGCCAGCACTGTATGTCTCCCATCCTTGGGACAGGAACCAACCTCCGTGGTTCTGCTGAAGAAGATACCGGTTTGTGGGTGACAACGTCTGGCGGAGCTTCTCTCCTAGGTGCTGTGGCTGGCTTGGTTGCCCTATGTGTGGGTTCCCGATGCTTGGCAGGCCCGAGCAGGTCTTCCACCACAGTGTATCTTTCGACCAACTCTACCAGCTGGTCAGCGGTTGCAGGGTCGCCATGGCTTACCCAGCGCTGTAGGTCATCTGGTAGGGACCGCAGGTACCAGTCCATCACTACCCGTTCCACCATTTGCGGGCCTGTCAGCTTCTCTGGTTGCAGCCATTTTTTCACCAGCTGTACCAGTTCGTGCATCTGGGACCTGGGTGGCCGATTAGGTTTGTACCTCCAGCGGTGCACCCTCTGAGCCCGGACAGCTGTGGTCACCCCCAGGCGGGCCAAGATCTCTGCCTTCAGACGCTCATAGTCGCTGATGTGCTCAGTTGGAAGGTCAAAGTAGGCTTTTTGCGGGTCACCAGTAAGGAAAGGGGAGATAATGCCAGCCCATTGGTCACGGGGCCACCTCTCTCTCTCCGCTATCCTCTCAAAAGTTGTGAGAAAAGCCTCCACATCATCACTGGGGGTCAGTTTTTGCAAGTAATGACTGGCTCTCACAGATACTGGGTTGCCATCGGCAATGACTGCTTGCTCTCGTCCCTGAGCCAAACGCTGTACTGCCTCCTGCAAGGCAGCCACCTGTGCTTGAGTGGACTCCTGCTGGGCAGTAAACTGAGCAACTAGCAACCGTGTGCTTTCCTGTTGTGCCTTTACAGCCTGTGCCAGGGCTTGCTGCTGCTGAGCCATTGCTTCCTCATGGCGACGGTTTGCCTCTACTGAGGCTTGCTGCTGGGTCACAGTGGCTTGCACCAGTGCTTTAATAACCTCCTCCATGCCTGCTGTTTGCAGTGTCTGAGCTGTTTTCACCCAAGACATGCCATAGGTATACTGTCTCTTTAAATGTCAGTTTTTGGTTTTAAACGGCTTTTGCGGCTGCAAAATGCACTCTGCCCGCATCCTCCACCAGTTGTAAAGTTTGGGGGTTCTAGCTCCACTGGATTGAGTGCACAACCGTTTAAAACATAAACAAAAAGGCTTTATTTCAGCAAACTTAAACAGGCTTCCAGCAGTGCATAAATCAAACACAAAATAAAGTCCGCTTTTCTTCAGCACAAAGGAATAAAGCAAGAAAAAAGGCACATACGGTTTTGTGGATGGGTCTTCACCCCAAGGTTTGAAACAGTCCTCAATAGACCTCTCAGCAGCTTCCAGCAAACTTGCAGCTCCTTCAGACAGGTGCAACCACCAAACTACTCCTCCCCCACACTCACCTATTGCTGCTTCCTGTCTCTTAAGGACTGCTTCTCATGGGTCTTAACCCTGTATGTGCTGGAATCCCTTATGGTCAGGGGTGGGGGCTCTTTCCCACCCGAATATCACTACAGAGCCCCCCAAATTCCGGGTCCCAAATATCGCTCTATTCAACACAGAGAGCACTGCGATTCAGTCCTCCTGATTTTAGCTATTTCCAGGAATTTCTCACCCGTCTTGGGTGACCCCCTGAACATTTCCCAACTTCCCTTAAAGAGACCACAACCCAAACACAGGAGATATATAGCGATTGTCCAGGACCCAACCTTGGCGTCCTGTACAATATATAATATTTAGAGTGGGTTCACACTGATGTGATCTGAGTTAAATTAGTTTTTCAGTGTGATTTCAAAGAGCAGCACCCTCCCATTCCCTCCCTCTCTTTCTCTATCTCTCCCTACCTCTCTCCCTCCCATTCCCTACCTCTCGCTCTCCCTCCCATTGTCTCTCCCCCTCCCATTCCCTCCCCCTCTCTCTCTCTTCTCCCTCCCATTCCCTCCCTCTCTCTCTCTCCCTCCCATTCCCTCCCTCCCATTCCCTCCACCTCTCTCTCTCCCATTCTCTCCCTCCCTCTCTCTCTCTCTCTCTCTCTCTCTCTCTCTCTCTCCCTCTCTCTCTCTCTCCCTCCCATTCCCTACATCTCTCTCTCTCTCTCTCCCTCCCTCATATCCCCCCCTCTCTCCTAGCACATGGTCCAGGGATAAGAGGAGTTGCGACTTGCATAAACGTAATGGTACAGATAAGTGATTTGCATGCAGTTTCTATTCAAGTCTATGGGGCTGCAAACTGCACTGCACTAAAACTGCACAGGTCCCTTTTTAAAATCGCATTGGATTTGCACTGCATATATGTGAACAGCCTCCACAGAAACTCTTTATTTCACTTGTCATGCGATTCCATGCATTTTGGAACTCTCTCTCTCTCCCCCTCCCTCCCATTCCCTCCCGCTCTCTCTCCCTCCCATTCCCTCCCTCTCTCTCTCCCCCTCATTCCCTCCCTCTCTCTCCCCCCCCCATTCTCTCTCTCTCCCATCCCCTCCCTCTCTCCCCTATTCATTCTCTCTCTCTCTTTCCCTCCCCTCCCTCTCTCCCATTCCCTCCCACTCTCCCTTCCCCTCTCTCTCCCTCCCATCCCCTCCCCCTCTCTCTCCCTCCAATTCCCTCCCCCTCTCTCTCCCTACCATTCCCTCCCCCTCTCTCTCCCTCCAATTCTCTCTCTCTCTCTATCCCTCCCATTCCCTCCCCCTCTCCCTCCCATTCCCTCCCCCTCTCCCTCGCTCTCCCATTCCCTCTCTCTTTCTCTCTCCCCCTCTCATTCCCTCCCTCTCTCTCCCCCTCCCATTCACTCCCACTCTCCCTCCCCCTCTCTCTCCCTCCCATCCCCTCCCCATCTCTCTCTCCCATTCCCTCCCTCTCATATCCCCCCCCTCTCTCCTAGCACATGGACCAGGGATAAGAGGAGTTGCGACTTGCATAAACATACTGGTACTTTAGGACAGATAAGTGATTTGCATGCAGTTTCTATTCAAGTCTATGAAGCTGCAAACTGCACTGCACTAAAACTGCAAACTGCACTGCACTAAAACTGCACAGGACCCTTTTTAAAATTGCATTGGATTTGCACTGCATATATGTGAACGGCCTCCACAGAAACTCTTTATTTCACTTGTCATGTGATTCCATGCATTTTGAAACACTTCAGAAATTGCATCAGTGTGAACTAGGGCTTAAGCAGTGCTATGCACAACTGGGATGTACCCTTAATGAAGTAATTTCTTGACTAAACGTGTCAGGACAGACCCTATTTATGCAAACCTTATCCTAGTACACACTACTAGAATGTGGGTCGGCATTTGGCCCTGTGTGTACGGCAGCCAGTCTGACAGAAGCTGGCTTCTGTCGAAGGGTTATGACCGAAAAAAGGTCTGCCAACTGACTCCCTAGCTGCATGCTCAGCCAATGCCTTAGAGCGTTGACCGGGGTGTTCTGGCGGGGGAGGGGGCGTCTCCCTATCAGAACACAATAGCTCAGCAGGGGAGATATCTGTATTAACACTGGATTGTTGTTACAGAGGCTCCGACCTGAGCTGTCGGGTTGAGCAAAAGAAAAAAATAGTAGTGTGTAGGCTTTAGACTATGGGTTGACATGCTATGTGAGTGGACTAAGTTGTGTGCAGTATTGGATGCTTTTTTGTTTTTTTTTTTAAAGCATGTATGCACTAGTATCATGTGAGTCGTTACTTTGTTATGGTTTTCAAATGCTATTAAGCTAAAAATGTTACACTGTTAATATGTTTATCTTTTTATTTTTAATGGAAGGGAAATGGAGAAGATTTGTTATAAAAAAAAAAAAGAGAGGGAGCATATATAATTGGATTTTAGCACTGAAATATATAAGCGTTGGTTACCATTCCGTCACAGTTGAAAAAAAGGGTGAGTGAATTTCTAGTTTGAGGTGGAGGAATAGTGTGAGCACCACAATTAAACCAAGAAAACACAGTTTGTTTGTTTTTTAAGGAGGATTATGTATTGATGGTATTTGGATTGAGACATTGTTTTATATCACTTTGTGCAACATTGTTTTACTGTTATCACTAAGGGGATATTCACTGCACATTTGTTTTTTAGGTAGGTGTGCACTATGTGGTTATTAATTTAGGTCTAGAAAATATCACATCTATTTTGAAAAGTACTATTCAGGTTAAAAAATGTATTTCAAATGTGAAGTATACCAGAGTTCATAACCAACCACTGTTAGAATGATCACATTTGTATGCATTGCCATAAAATATATCCATAAAGCATGTGTGGATAATTTTTATGTTTTTTATGCTTTATCCCATCAAGGAAAACACCGTGGAAATGCAAATTTACGACGCTAAATTAGTGAATAAAGATTTGAACTCATGTAGACCTTTCATTTTTACACCAACTGCATCACTGAAGACTTTGCAGCATTAAGTGCCATGAATAAATCCGCTGTTTGTCCTGTGTTTTCTCCAGCGCCCAGGAGGAATGTTCATTTAGGTATTTTATTAGGAAATCTGTGCTTATTAATAAGCGCATGTTCTCATAAAAAATACAGCTTAAAATTTTTAACGTGTTTTAGAATATATTATAAAGGTAACCTTGTCTTTTCTTGGAGTTGTAGAAGGAATCTTTGTATTTTATGTTATACCTGTATATTTGTGTTTTCTGATTAGTTCACAAAATGTGTAGAAATTGTGTTAAAATACTTGAATAAAAAAATATCTTTACCCTTAGAAAGGGTATGACCAGTGATTTACAATCTTTTGATGTATAACATCTCCTTTTTTTATGTTTTTGCTTGACTGTTAATGATCTGAGGGAAGTAAGTCACTGAATATCCAGCTTTACAAGTGGAAACCGTTTAAAGCCAAACTCCACGCAAAAAATAAATATCTCGGTTATATGCATATTCCAAATGGACATTCTCAAATCTTACAAGTTCATTTAAAAATGTGTTTAAATACATAACGAATGGGTTACTTTTCAATATTTGCTGTAGAGCGTAATTTTACACCTAATCTCTGCCCCCCTTAAATCCTACAATTGTAAGATGGGCTCTGCAGCATTTGGGAGATTTCACTGCTCTAAAGTTGGTGAAATGTTGGCTAATGGGTTTGATGCCCTCTATATTCTTTGGGCTGTCATAGGTTAGCCACACATGGGCCGAATTTCAAAAGAACTTTCTTTTGAAAATCTTATCTAAGAATTTTCATTCGAATTTCACACCATAAGTGGGCCGCAGCAATGGCCGATTTTTGTGCGGTCATCGAATTTGAGTGATCGGGCATGTTGGAAATTTTTTGAAAAACAAACAATTTGCAAGAAAAAACAAGAACATTTTTGTAAAAAAAAAGGAGATTCCCAGCCACAATAATTATTTTCTGTAGCAACATGAGTTGAAATTGAAGGCTTGGTAGATCGAATTTTCAAATCAATGGTGGCATCATCGAATCACAAAACACACAAAATTTCTAATTTTCGAAAGAAAATTCTTTCAAAATGTTACCCATGCCACCTCTCCTTCCTCATCATCCTATGTTTTAGACAATTACCATATTGCAGTAGGTTGATGAAGTCATCCCTGTTATATTGCCTCTTGTAAGTATAGTAAAACCTTGGATTGTGAGCATAATTTGTTCCGGAAACATGCTTGTAATCCAAAGTACTCATCTATCAAAGCAAATTTCCCAATAGGAAATAATAGAAACTCAAATGATTCATTCCACAACCACTTTGTCATAAGCCCTTCAGTTTATAGTCCATATAAGAAGATTATAGCAATGTGATAGGTTGTGTAACCATAAAATGTCCATCCACAAATGGCAGGCTCCACAAGGGGATTGGAAGCAAAATCCAGCAGGAACTACAGAGTATAAAAGAGAAGAGAGGTGCCTCTAAGTGTATCAATATGGTTACATTTAATAAAGGTTCAACATTTAGCAACTCACATGGTTGATGATTAAAAGAGGCACCTCTAAGTATGCAGGCATCCGGGGTAAAGCTGTCCACATAGACCATCCTCCTCACTGCCAGCTCTCACTGCCATCAGTCTGCAATCGTGACCGGGAAGACTACCCTGCAGTAGAGTGATCTGAAAGAGAGGCTTGAAGCACTCGTGGAGCGCAGCGTGGAAGCAATGACATTGATGGAGGTGCGGAGTATGGTCTATATGGACAGCTTTACCCCAGATGCCTGCATACTTAGAGGTGCCTGTTTTAATCATCAACCATGTGAGTTGCTAAATATTGTACCTTCATTTAATGTAACCATATTGCTACACTTAGAGGCACCTCTCTTCTTTTTTATACTCAGTTGTGACATGACGCAACTTGTATATCAAGACATAGCTTGTTTATCAAGTCAAAATTTATAAAAATATGTTGTTTGTCTTGCAAAACACTCTCAAACCAAGTTACTCTCAATCCAAGGTTTTACTGTATATTCAAGTGTAAGAATCACAGCACTCTGGAAAGCAGATTGTCTTTCTTCCAGTACAGATGAATACAGGAAACTAATAAAAATAGATTTGAGTAGTTTTAAAATGTATTTTATGATTTTTAATGCATTCATAACTAAAGGGTTATTTTTCTATATTTGCTTGGAGTTTCATTTTACTTTTTCTTATGAAACCTTTACACAACTGACCTCAAGGGCCAGGGTCAAATGAAAACCCATGCCATAGTTATATGCACTACTTTGGTTGTGAATTACTAGAAGTTAGAAGCATTTTGGGATGAAGAATTTTCAATATGTTTGAGCATGTTTTTGTTTGATGCAGGCCTTTTTGAACCACCAAAAATGGTGCCACATTTTACATGGTCTAGTGCACTCAATTCTCCCTAACCTGTACAGCTATCTCTGAAAAGGAAAAAATCAGGTTGGTTAGTTAGAAAAAAATGATTACCTGTTCAGTCACAAAATCAATTACACCCTATCAATTACACTTTTCAATTTGCTGAAGTAAGTTGCCACCAGCTAGTTTTATATTATACAAAGCCAGTTGGTGGCAGATTAAATTGTAAGATTATTTTGTTGATTCCACAAGTTATTGTGTGCTAAGCATTCCAGTTGATATAGTTTGCTAGACTTGTCTTGTAATATACTAGATTTAGTTGTGTCTATTATAGACTAAAAGAATGTTATTAGTTGTTGTTGTCATTATTGTTTCTAGGTATTTTATTATCAAATTCATATTTATTGTATATACAGGTATTTACAGGTATTGTTTCTTGTTACTATTCAGGATATAACACAATGCTGTTGCTTTACTAAAGAAAAATAGATTGTGCAGTTACATTCTGCAAGGGCATTTGCTCCAAAGTTTAGTAAATGAGGTGACGCTTCCCTTTGCAGAGAATACCCAATCATATGCAAGGAAAATTAAAAAAGCAGCATTTTTGCTGGCACATAATTGGATGATGGAAGTTAACAGAGTTTCCTCTCATCTACTAACCTCTAGAGCAAACACCCGCACAACTGCACTTGTAAAGTGTACAATCTATTTATCTTTAGTAAATCAACTCCATTGGTGCTATAAAAATTGTGCCATAATTCCTAAATATGCAGCTGTTTAAAACTGTGAATTTTTCAAAAATAATCATATTGTGTGCTTTAAAATAAATGCTAATAAAAATAAACATATGTATAAAAAAGCTGGTTTATGATGTTAAATAGTAATGGACATTTTTTGTGAAAAAATGTGTAAAATAATCTTGGAGTCAAAGACACAGGGTGCTGATAAGGGATGTGCGAATGTGTCTGGGTTTGGTTGTCAAGAGATTCATAAAACCTAGCTGAAAGTCTAAAAATTTCCACTTCTGCTGACAAATTAGAATAATATCTAATCTTTTACATGTTCCCATTCAAGTAACAGAACTTAAAAATATTTTAAAAAAATTGCTGCTCACCAGTTTAGATGTTTTTTCTGATAGCTCCAGCACTGAAAACGCCTACTTGGTTCTTTTTGTTTACGAGGGTTCTAGGGAGCTGATTGACACAATTAACCCTTTCTGTACTTTGCTGGCAGATCTAAGTATCAGTTGCATACAAGATATGAACACTGTCTGTCATAGCAAAAGGATCATGATTTAATAGTTGGACTTCTTCATTATATACTGTATATTAATAGGAGGGAACTCAATCTGTTCTAAGCCTTTTTTTATTGGAACAGAGACTCACTCTGAAATTGTTCACAAATGTTTGCAGTCAGCCATGACACCTTTTCTTAAACATCCAAAAGGTAACAAATATTCAAAAAAGGTTTAGGCATGCTGTGTAAATGGTTAGACATAACAAACATATAGTTGGGTTTTCTCAAATTTGACTGCAAAAGTGGAAATACTTTAAAAACATACCTCAATGAAGTTCTTGGAGGTGAACCTTGACGAGCAATTCTGGCCATTTCCAAGGCTAAGGCATTGTCAAAAAGGAGCATTGGAAACCGAGCACTGCCATGGGTGTCAGTACTAAGGGACTGCAACACCTGTTTTAATATTAGGCCAGAATTGAACGGTAGCCACAACAGATCCAAAAGCTACAGAAAAGTTTTTTTTCCAGGAAAAAAAATAATGCCAATTCCCTCAACTACATATAAATTGGCCAGTGGTACAACAATTTAATAGTACAGAATAGTGAGCTTCTTAGTACCTCACACTTTCTCACTGCCCTTGCACATAGTAGCATTTGTTTTATTTGAGTTCTTTGTACTGCAACACCACTCAAATTAGCCAGAGGAAAGTTCCCAGCCCCTTTTCTTCTTCTTTTCCTCATAGTAGTGCTCTTATTTTTTATTGTGATGTTTATGTGCAATTTTTTCTCCCTCCTTCACAAAAGCACAAAGCTTTTTGTTTGGGTCTTCTATTGAATCTTTTTCTTTCTTCTTCTCAGAGTTGCACAGCAGCTAATTCTTTGGGACTGATAATGCACCCTTTTTTGTGGTTTGTGCTATACCGCATTGGCAGGTACCGAGTCACCATTATTTTGACCAACAGGTCAAGCCAGAACCCCTATTTTGCCATTTCCTGTCCTACAGCAGAATGCCATGAAAAAGCAGGAAGCAAAGGAGAAATACGAGGTGGAGTACTAGTGGTTAGGATGAGGAGAATGTTAGGGTGCTGGCAGTGAGGAGGGAGCCCAAAAATGACCCACCCTGAAGAAAGGTTGCAAAGAAACTCTTTGCCATTGCATTTTCTGATTCTTGCAGGATCCCCTGCACTGGAGGTATAGTTGAAGTAGTAAAACCAACAGCTATAGACTGCATGCCCTTCCACAAAATAGCATTGGCAATGGACGCTTACTGCTGACACAGGCAAAGCTGCGCTTTGTTTTTAGTATGTCACAACATGCTGTAAAGTTGTGTGCACCAAAACACCATATATTTATCCCCACTAGGCCATTACATATAGGAAACCCCCTTTATTAGCCATGTCAAATGCAGGCTCCTTCACCCTCTTTCTGCCCAGGCCATTTTTTTCAGCTTTCAGTGCTCTCACACTTTGAATGACAATTACTCAGCCATGCATCACTGTGCCCAAATGACATTTTAATCCTTTTTTTTTTTTTTGAGACAGATACACTGAGATTTACTTTATTCTTTGTTATGAAAAAGCCCCAAAACTTTGTAAAAATAGTTTTCCTGTTTCTGTTACAACATTTTGCAAATAAATAATCGTTCTTCATACATTTAGACCAAAATGAATCCTGCTAAATTTCTTTAGTAAAAATACCCAAAATCTGTGTATATTACCCAGAAAAGTACAAACACCCCCCCCCCCCCCAAATTACCCCTTTTTTGGAAAAGTAGACCACAATTTGAAAGTTTTTTTTTTTTTTTAACAAAGTTGTCCTTTTAACAAGTCTCTCACACACAGCATAGGTATACTTACAATTACAACCCAAAACACATTGTGCTATGCCTCCCAAATACCACATGCGTGAGATTTATTCACAGCCTAGATGCATAGAGGGCCCCAAAATCCAAAGAGCACCTTCAGGCGTTTTCGGGGGCATAACTTACACATCTAACGTCTTGACTTCCTATCACATTTTTGGAGGCCTTGTAGCACCAGCAGAGTGGAAACAGCCACAATGACCCCATTTTAGAAATCAAACACTCCAAGGTATGTTCTGAAAGGCATGGTGAGTCTTTTCAAAATGCAATTTTTTTGCCACAAGTTTTTTGGAAAATTTAGGAAAGAAAATGAAAATGTATTTTTACATAAGCTGTCAAAAAGATATTTCTAACACACATCATAGGCATACTTACAATTGCACTCTAAAACACATTCTGCTATTCTTCCTGAGTGTGGTGATACCACATGCGTGAAACTTTTTTTTACAGCCTAGTCACATTGAGAGGCCCAAAATCCAAGGAGCACCTTCAAGCTTTTTGGGTGCATAAATTACACATCTTATTTCCCGACTAACTATCACATTTTTGGAGGCCCTGGACCATAACATTGAAAGCACCCACAAAATGACCACATTTTGGAGAGTGAACACTCCAAGGTAGTTTTTAAACACTTTACCTGCGGCACAGTGGCTTGTTATCGTCCAGCGACGTAGACCTATGAATTAATGTTTTCATTCACAGCGGGAGTCGGGCCAGGGGAGGAGCAGCGGCGATTGCCGCCGCTCTTCCCCGATCGTCGGGGAATCTAGTTTGGTGATCCGCCCGCCTGTGTAAACAGAGCGGGCGGATCTCCTAAGTGACAGGGAGTGACAGATCGGAGTGTTCAGCATAGCTGAACATCCGATCTGTCCCTGGCTCACTCAGTCACCTCCCCCCCCCACACGTTAGTAAGCACCAGGCATACATTAACCCCTCCCTCTCCAATAAAATTAACCCCTTCCCTGCCAGTGTCATTTTTACAGTAACAGTGCATATATATAGCACTGATTACTGCAGTAATGTCACTGGTACCCCCAAAAGTGTCAAAAATGTCAGTCAAGGGTCCGATCTGTCCGCCGCAATGTCGCAGTCCCGCAAAAAAAATCGCAGATCGCCGCCATTACTCGTTAAAAAGAAAAACACCAAAAATGACAGAAATCTTTCCCTTAGTTAGTAAACGCAATAACTTTTGCGCAAACCAATCAGAATATGCTTATTGTGATTTTTTTTTACCAAACATAGGTAGCAGAAAACAAATTGGCCAAAAATTTTAAAAAAATTTGATTTTTACATATTTTTTGGGAGGAATTTCATATAAAAAAATGTTAAAAATATTGTTATTTTTTCAAAATAAACGCTATTTTTTTGTTTATAGCGCAAAAAGTTAAAATCGCACAGGTGATCAAATAATACCAAAAGAAAGCTCTATTTGTGGTAAAAAAAGGACGTAAATTTCGTTTGGGTACGGTGTCGCACGACCGCGCAATTGTCAGTTAAAGTTGCACAGTGCCGAATCGCAAAAAGTGGCCTGGACGTAAGACAGCAAAATCCTCCGGTGGTAAAGTGGTTAAGAGGCATGATGAGTCTTTTGAAGACTTCATTATCTTGCCACAAGTTTTTGAAAAATGCAAACTGAAAATGAAACTATTTTTTTTTTTTACAAAAAGTTGTCAATTTTATAAGATATTTCTTAAGCACAGCATTCTTAGAATAAAAACCCAAAACACATTCTACTACTCCTCCCGAATATGGCAAAAATGTGTGAGATTTTCAGTGTCTGAACTGATTATATATCGGACATTGTATCTTGTGTATCACACAAATAAACCAGTTGTGTCAAAACCAATGTACTGTAATTAAGTGATATGGAAGGTGAATGAGCGCTAATGATAAAAAACAGCAGCTAGCAAAGAATGTGTAAAATATGCATACACAAGAATATGAACAAAAAGAATATTGCAGCGCTGAAAATATATAAACAAATGAAAAAAATATTTTCAAATGAATGGTATAGATAATATGACGTTTCTCGTGACAAAAGTTCATATAAATGATGTGACAATATTCAGTGGGTGTGATCCAGTGAACCAGTAGAATCAAACGATGAGAAGGAAAGAGATAATCTCCAACATCAAAAACGAATGAAGTGCCAACTCACCAGAGCCAAATGCTGTCTAGGTTATAGGACAGCAAACGAGTGTTGTGCGACCAGTCTCAGGATTTCCAGGACATTAGTAAAGTCAGCAACCTCCGGCCTCATGGGTGACCTCCAGTGCGATGATAAACTCCGCACATCATGCAAGGGTTAAATTTGCAAAAAAATGGGAGAGGCTCATAGTGCAGTATGAAATAAAATCAATTTAATAAAAAATATATATTGTGTATCACTGGTACAAATTGCAGTGTACATATGATAAAAAACAAATATCGGTAAAAATGAACTCCCATATAAAGCCACCACTAAAAGGAAAAGTGATTGGTTGGGACCTTAAGTGTTTGAGATAACAAGCTCTACGGCCGTTTCGCGTCCAACGCGTCCTCAGGAGCTTTGCAAATATTATCTCAAACAGGTATATAAATATATCTATTGTTTAATTGGAACATCAAAGCACATGTAGTGATTTAGGTCACTAGATAATTCCCATTTTCGGTTTTGGCCGCCATTTAGTCCAAAATATAAAACGTGTTTATTAGATTTATATGATTTAAATATAATAATGGGGATGGATGATGCCAGGGAAATATGCAATATATATAATAAATATAATTAAAATAGGTAAAATTGATGAAAGAACCATAAAAATTAGTGCTGGAAATCGGAATGAGAGTCGGAACGTCACTTCCGGTCTCTCATATCCGACGGAAGACGTACACAACGTCATTTCTGCTATTCAGATAAACAATGGCGCCTATGATCACTTCCGGTTTGTTGAAAGGACCCGGAAGTGATAGGTCTCGCCGCAATATCGGGAGCCAATAGCCCGCAAGTAAGGGCAAAGTAATATGGCGGAAAATGGCGGCCAAAACCGAAAATGGGAATTATCAAGTGACCCCAATCACTACATGTGCTTTGATGTTCCAATAAAACAATAGATATATATATATATATATATCTGTTTGAGATAATATTTGCAAAGCTCCTGAGGACGCGTTGGACACGAAACGGCCGTATCTCAAACACTTAAGGTCCCAGCCATCACTTTTCCTTTTAGTGGTGGCTTTATATGTGAGTTCATTTTTACAGATATTTGTTTTTTAACATATGTACACTGCAATTTGTACCAGTGATACACAATATATATTTCTCTGTCGCTCATTGACAGACGTAGTCTTCTTGATTCACAAGAACTGGGTTATGCTGCCCTCTACAGGAGTAGGACTAGGCAGAAAGAAAAAAACGTTCTGGCTCCACCCTAGGGGCAGTCCCAGAGGGTATATCCTCTTCCTGTCTGCTACAGAGAATCAGTTTTTTTCTGTCTAGTCAGGAGTAAGGACCTAAGTTCCTTGCTGGGATCTTTTTGGTCCTGGCAAGATTTTTTCTTTAGAAAAAATATTTTTTAGGTAGTTTTCTCCAGTGTTTTTTTCTTGTGAGATCTTCAAGCAAAAACGCCGGACTGGGCGACACTAGTGGTCACCCCAGCCGGCCTACGAGCGCGCGCAGACCATTGCATTGCGCTTGGTCGGCCGCGACACATTCAAGTAAGTATGCGGGGCCGGGCAACGGGCTGGATGTTGAGATCCAGTGGTCACCCCGGTTTCTGGCTACGAGCGCGTGCAGACCAGAGCTCCGCGCTGGGTCGGCCGCGACGGAGTCCCATTGGAGGGACTGACCTTGTGAGTTAAAAGTCTCGCTTGGACGCCAGGAACCACAGAGTCGAGGCGTCCGGAGTGGTCCACAACCCCCCACCCCGGTGGAGAGGGTATTGTGAAGAGAGGGTGCCTGTCTGTTCGGTATGGTGAGTAAACGTTCCCTTTTTTCCTCGTTATGAGGCAGTATGAATTATGGGCCCCTCCATACATGGTCAGTATATATCTGACACTAAAAGTCCCCCTTGTAAATACAGTATGTGTTTGGTGGGAAGTGGACTTGGTTTGAGAGCTAACACTCTACCCAGCAGACTGTAGTATTACAGCAGACATAGGAGGTATAATCCTACCTTAATTGTAGTGTACCTCCTGCAGATCGATAAACCGCCACTTAGCAGAGATGCAGGTGGATTTGCTGGGAAAAACGATTTCGGCGGTCCGCCGCCATTTTGCCGTAGACCAGGTGCATGTATGTCCTCAGGTCACGCCGGCCGCCATGTTTTTGGAGTCTATTGTCTCCTGTATGGGGGCGGCCATGTTTGATGAGCCCAGCTACCTCGTGGAGAGCTGGGAACGCCGGAAGGCGTACACAGGGGGCGGAGCCACGTCCTTCTACCCGGGAAAACGAACACAGCTCTTTCCAGTCTGTAAAAGACAGACGCTGACTGCAGTTGGTTGGAAACTTCTCTGCATCGGGTGGTGAGCCTTGGGGGTCCCTCTCTCTCTCTGTGGGGATCGAGAAGCAGGTACTCTGAGGGGCGCTATTGCGCTAGGGGGAGACACATAAAAAATAAAAAAAAATAAAAAAAAAAAAAAAAAGAAAGTTTTTTGTTTTTTCTGGCAGAGGTGTCCTGAATTAACATGGACCCTGCCACTCATGTATCTCCACCGGATCCCCTCGAGGTGTCTGCAGGATCCTCCAGCACCCCACTGACGGTTGAATCATTGTCATCTATTATGGAAACTTTTGTGTCCCGGGTGGAAGTGGCTTGTCAGGGACAGGGCGCAAGAAAGCGACCCCCGCCTAACCCCTTATTATCTGAAACTTCGGATTCAGACTCTGAGCCTATTTCTGCAGTTGCAGGTACTTCATCTGGGATTGGTGTCTCGGGTACTGTCTCTTCAGACAGTGAGGAGGATGTTTCGGCATCAGCCATAGCCCGAGAGGAAGCGTTGGTAAACGCACTCATTGTATCTGTTCAAGAAACCTTAAGATTACAGGGTATTCCGTCGGAAATAGCTGAAACTGAAATCCCTTTTGGGACTAAAAAACGCATGAAAATGGCGAAGGTTTTTCCATTGCCCAAATGTTTTGGCAATCCAATCAAAGAAGAAAGGAGTCTGCCAAAACGCACCTCTGCTATTTCTAAACGCATTACCAGGCGTTATCCGTTGAGGAAACCCTCATTAAGAAATGGACAGAACCACCTGTGGTGGATTCACCAATTGCTAGATTGAATAAAGCCACGGTTATTCCTTTAGAAGACGCTCCGTCTTTTAAAGATCCAGTGGATCGCAAGATAGAAGCTATGTCTCGCACCATGTTTTCCTTGATTGGATCAGCTTTCAGACCAATAATTGCTATTGGTCTGGTTTCGCAGACTGTAACTGAATGGACCAAGTGGTTACGCCGGGACTTAGAAGAGGTCCCTCAGGCGGTATCAGATTTGTTGGAACAAATGATACAGGGGTTACAGTTTGTGTGTGATGCGGCGTTAGACGCCACTCCATTATTGGCGCGAGCATCAGTTTCAGCAGTGGTTCTCAGGCGTACACTGTGGCTAAAAGGTTGGTTAGCCGACCAAGGTTCCAAAAAAGCATTAGCTAATATCCCCTTTTTAGGAGAGCGTCTATTTGGAGCCAACTTAGATGAGATCATTAAGGATCTCACGGGTGGAAAGAGCACCTTTTTACCGCAAAATGTTAAGGGTAAAGGAACTCGTCAAAGACGAGGGCCTTCTTTCTCTGCTCACAAAAAAGTTTTTTCGTCCCGTGGGTGAAAAAAATTAAGTCCTCCAAAGCTCCTTCAGGAGGCTTCAGGGGACGTTGGTCGGGCAAGCAAAAGCCCGCCCCCTCCAGACCTGAAGATAAATCGTCCAAAGCCTGAAGGTGCGCCCCCACCCATAATTGGGGTGGGGGGACGTCTTCGCCGGTTCCCGGATCCAGGGCTTTCCAGAATCCCGGACAAGTGGGTTTGCGAAGTCATAAGGTCAGGGTACAAGATCGAGTTTCGATCTCTCCCACCGGCGCGATTCTTCCCTTCCAATATCCGACTATCCCCGGATCGTTTAGAAGATCTGCGGAGAGCAGTCACGGATTTACTACAACAAGGAGTGGTAGTCCACGTTCCTTGGACAGAACGTTTTCAGGGGTTTTATTCAAACCTATTTACAATACCCAGGAAAGAGGGCAAAGTGCGTCCAATTCTGGACTTAAGGGCACTCAATTCCTTTCTCAACATAAGGAAATTCAAGATGGAATCCATTCGCACAGTAGCAGCCTTCCTGCATCCAGGGGATGTCCTAGCATCCATAGACATCAAGGACGCCTATCTTCACATTCCCATTTTCGCAGGACATCAGCGGTTTCTACGCTTTTCCGTAGAAGAGAACCACTATCAGTTTGTGGCGTTACCTTTCGGTCTCGCCACGGCTCCTCGGGTCTTCACGAAGGTGTTGGCCCCAATGTTGGCACTACTGCGCCAAAGAAGCATATCGATTCTAGGTTACCTAGACGATCTCCTGCTTCATGCAGAGTCTCCTCAGACCCTGCTACAAAACATAGAAATTACTATAATTTCTTTACAGGAATTCGGGTGGCTGGTGAACCAGCAAAAGTCATTTCTGGTTCCCACCCAGAGGCTCGAATATCTGGGTCTAATTCTAGACACAGTCAGGTCAAGAGTTTTCCTTCCGGTAGGGAAACTCCGGAAGATTCAATCAGCAGTCCAGTTGTTACTATCCAACAGCTGGTCTTCTTTTCGAACTTGCATGAGGGTTCTGGGGTTGATGGTGGCTTCCTTCGAAGCAGTCCCATTTGCCCAGTCCCATACCCGAATTCTTCAGCAAGAGATTCTTCTCAGATGGAATCGGAATCCGGAATCCCTGGACAATCGGATCCGATTGAGCAAACAGACCAGAGAGTCTCTGGTCTGGTGGCTTCGGTCTCCGATGCTCAGCCAGGGAAAGTCATTTCTGCCAATATATTGGACGATAGTGACCACGGATGCCAGTCTATCCGGATGGGGAGGAATTCTCGGTCAGTTATCTGTCCAGGGACTTTGGTCCCTGGAAGAATCCAGGTTGCCGATAAATGTATTGGAACTGAGAGCGATCAGACTTTGTCTGATTCACTGGACTGAGCAGCTCCAGGGCAGCCCGGTTCGGATCCAGTCGGACAACGCCACGGCCGTGGCTTATGTCAATCACCAGGGCGGCCAAAGAAGTGGCTTGCATTCTTTGCTGGGCGGAACGATTTGTTCCAGCTATCTCTGCGGTGTTCATTCCGGGGGTGGAGAATTGGCAGGCAGATTATCTCAGCCGTCAGACTCTGGATCAGGGGGAATGGTCCCTCCATCCAGAAGTTTTCCACCAGTTGTGCCTACGGTGGGGCACCCCGGATGTGGATCTGTTGGCATCACGATTCAACAGGAAAGTACAGAGATTCGTGGCTCGCTCCCGCGATCCTCTAGCAGAGACCGCAGACGCACTAATCGCCCCGTGGGGCTAATGTATGCCTTCCCTCTCGGGTTACTGCCAAGACTTCTTCGCAGGATAGAGGAGGAAGGAATTCCAGTAATCCTGGTAGCTCCGGACTGGCCTCGGCGAGCTTGATACGCCGACTTGGTCAGACTGGTGGCGGAGTCCCGTGGAGACTTCCTCTCAGGGAGGATCTACTGTCTCAGGGACCGATCTTCCATCCTGCTTTACGATCGCTGGTTTTAAACGGCCTGGTTATTGAGACCCAGGTGCTGAAGGACAAGGGATTGTCAGCTTCAGTTATTCCTACTCTAGTTAAAACAAGGAAAGCGACTTCCAGAAAGATTATCATCGTACATGGAAGTCTTATATTGTGTGGTGTGAATCCCTTGGGTTCCATCTACATCTTTATTCGGTAGCCCGAATATTGGCTTTTCTGCAACAGGGAGTTGAGCAGAAGCTGGCCTTGAGTGTTATCAAGGGTCTGGTTTCAGCATTTGCTATCTTCTTTCAGAAGCCTTTGTCTACTCATTCGGAATTTCATCCAGGGGGTGCGACACCTGGCTCCGCCAGTGCACGCGCCGTTACCATCCTGGGATCTTAATTTGGTGCTGTCGGTTCTTCAGACACCTCCCTTTGAAAACATCAGGGAGATTCCCTTGCTTACTTTATCCCAGAAGGTGGTCTTCTTGGTGGCTATCACTTCTGCACGCAGGGTGTCAGAACTGGCTGCATTATCCTGTTGTTCCCCAGATCTGGTGGTTTATAGGGATAAGGTTGTTCTTCATCCGAATCCATCCTTCCTTCCTAAGGTGGTTTCAAAGTTTCATTGAATGAGGACAGTGTATTGTCCTTCCTATGTCCTTAGCCCAATCATCCTCGAGAATTTGCATGGCATTCCTTGGATGTAGTTCGGGCGATCAGGATATATTTGAATACTACGGATTCAATTTGTAAGACGGATTCACTGTTTGTGATCACGGATGGCCCTAAGAAGGGGTTGCCTGTTCTGCTGCGACCATCTTTAGATGGATCAGACAGACGGTGGTATAGGCTTATTTTATCTAAGGGTCGGGATCCCCCGTTCCCTGTTAAGGCGCATTCTACTCGGGCGCTTAGAGTTTCCTGGACCTTCCGCCATCAGGCGTCCGTGGTTCAGGTTTTCAAGGCGACTGTTTAGTCGTCGGTTCATACCTTTACAATATTGTATAAGGTTTATGTGATGGCATCGTCAGATGCCTCTTCTGGCCGCAAGGTTCCTGCAGGCCACTGTTTGAGGAGACTGTTGGTCTACCTCGAGGATTTGTGGGGTAGGTCTCATCTGTTTACTCGATGAGTCCTTTGATACTTCTGGTTGGCTCCGGTTGGGCCTTCTAGATTGGATTTTGATTTCTGTCAATCCCACCCCTCTTTTGTGGCACTGCTTCTGGATGTCCCAGTTCTTGTGAATCAAGAAGACTACGTCTGTCAATGAGCGACAGAGAAAATCGGATTTTTGTAAGATCTTACCGTAAAATCCTTTTCTCTTAGCTCATTGACAGACGTAGTACCCGCCCCTCTATCATTGTGTTGGGTTGGGTTAAATTCTCTGTTGCTGCTTTGTGACAGAACTGATTCTCTGTAGCAGACAGGAAGAGGATATACCCTCTGGGACTGCCCCTAGGGTGGAGCCAGAACGTTTTTTCTTTCTGCCTAGTCCTACTCCTGTAGAGGGCAGCATAACCCAGTTCTTGTGAATCAAGAAGACTACGTCTGTCAATGAGCTAAGAGAAAAGGATTTTACGGTAAGATCTTACAAAAATCCGATTTTTTTATTAAATTGATTTTATTTCATACTGCACCATGAGCCTCTCCCATTTTTTTGCAAATTTAACCCTTGCATGATGTGCGGAGTTTATCATCGCACTGGAGGTCACCCTGACTTTACTAATGTCCTGGAAATCCTGAGACTGGTCGCACAACACTCGTTTGCTGTCCTATAACCTAGACAGCATTTGGCTCTGGTGAGTTGGCACTTCATTCGTTTTTGATGTTGGAGATTTCCTTCTCATCGTTTGATTCTACTGGTTCACTGGATCACACCCACTGAATATTGTCACATCATTTATATATGAACTTTTGTCACGAGAAATGTCATATTATCTATATCATTCATTTGAAAAAAAAAATTTCATTTGTTTATATATTTTCAGCGCTGCAAATTTCTTTTCGTTCAATGTACTGTAATGGTCACCTCTGTACGAGTGGCCTGGTGTAGCCTTACCTATAGCGGTCCCAGTTTTTTTAAAGCAAACAAGCCTAGCTACTGGTACATGGCTACCCCCAAGAAAGCTATGTTCATTGGCTAGGAAGTACAGGAGGCTGAAGAAAAGAAGAACAATAAGAGCTCCTGTGGTTCCAAGAGTGCAGTTGTTTGTGGAGAATGGCTGAGACTTGTGTCTCACAAGAACATAATCAGTGGGATGTGTAGATGGGTCAGTTCAGGCCGCAGGCAGAGATATGGTCAGCAAACAGGGAAAGGATCGGAACAGACAGAAACATGGTAAATATACAGGCCAGGGTTAGTACAGGCAACAGGCAGAGGTGGTCAGGAACACTGTTGGTGGCTTACTCTGGTCTGCTGACACTGAGGACTAGTGTGGCAGCAATCAGGAATGCTGCTGTTAACATACACTACCATTGCTTATATAGCCATGATGGCTGTATAAGCAATCATTTTTTACACTGTTTGGCTGTATTCATGCAATCATTGAGTGATACTATGATAGCTGTGATTGGCCACAGCTATCTCGTGGCAGCTGTGATTTTTTTCTGTACTACGGGATTACTGTTAACAATCAGGCTGAATTTGCACTGGCCGGTGGTTTATTGCATTGTAAATTGCCAGTCACTGCAAGAACACCCAGAAAACAATGTTTTTGTGTTTGTCCCAATCACACTGCAACACAACCTGGAATTGTGCTGCAGCAAGCTGCCACAAAATGCACAGATGCTGCATTTTATTGTAGAGCATTGTACATAATTGCATATCACTGTGCAGCAGCACAGTGTATCCTGCTGCTTTACAGTGACATGAATGAAGTGTACTTTTGTCAATTAAGTTCAGTGAGAAAAAAAAAGGAGCTGTGTGATGCGCTAAATTGCTCACCACACCACCTCCTACCACAGCCAGAATGGACAGCCCCGCCTGACCGTATAGGTTAAAAAATAAATAAATAAGCTGCACTGCATGTGGAGGTAGTTTTATTTATTTAAGTTTTTTAGCTTGTTTTTTTTTTTTTAAATTAACTTTTTTATAAAGCGTTTTTTCTTGTAACACTGTCCCTGCCTGGGTCAACCAACACAGGCAAGGAAAGCAATGCAAAATGGGTACTCTTCCTAAGCAAGTCCTAGATCTCAACACCACCTTGCCCCAATGCAAAAACCAAAGAGGGTTCCTTGCAAAGTAAGGCCACTAGATCAAACACTCCGCTCCAAGAATAGATGGTCATTGTTTAACAAGTGAATGCTGCAAATATTGAAGAATGCCTATATAACACCACAAAAAAACTAAACGCGTCCCCTAAAACAGCTGCCTTTCTGAGATTTAATAGAAAAAAGAAACAAATAGCTCAAAAAGAAAAAAAAATTCAGCCCCTTAAACTCACATTTTTGTTAAAAAAAAAAAAATGTCTATCAGGTAATGTATACCACCTTTCAGGTAAGAGTAGAGAGAAAAATGTCTCCAATGGGTTGAAAAGGCTTTTCTGGCACCAGTTTGCGCCAGAGGCATGTGCAGAGGCAGCTGATCAGGAATAAAACCTCATAGTAATAAAACTATGGATAGTGGACACTCTCTACATGTTAGACAGGGTCTAAGCCATGGGTGTCCAACCTTTTGGCTTCTCTGGGCCACATTGAGTGTAAAGAAATTTTCTCGGGCCGCATATTAAATATATATACTATAGTTAAGGTATATAACTAATAAAATGCCGCTGCGCCCTTCCCGCGCCGCCGCGCACTTCCCGCGCCGCCGCACCCCCCACGCCCCCCGCACTAATTTAACACAACTAGAGGATAATCAAATGAAATGGAATCAGTATACAGAGGTTTACTTCTGAGCGATAATGAAGGAACACTCTAACCACCATCACCACTTCAGTGATTTGAAGTGGTCATGGTGGTAGGAGTCAGAAACACTGCACATGCTCGCCTCCTCCCCTCCCCTCAGCCTCTGCCTACCGTTAGTTGGAAGCTGCTGTGGCCATGCCCCTGACCCGACTCCCTTCCTCCCCAGCAAAAAAAAAAATTATCAGGGGGCAGTGGGCCGCATTGCCTGAGTTTCCGGGCCGCATGTGGCCCTCGGGCCGCAGGTTGGACATGCCTGGTCTAACCCCTTAACACACACACCAGATCATATACATCAGACTTTACTGGTGAGTGTACCAAGTTGTGGCTGATTGTACCGGTAGATTGCAGCTGACCAGGAATAGAACCAGATTGTAACATCAAAAATGGATAGTGGATTATTTGTGCTATTTCCACACCACACCAGATCTTCAGCAGAGCACTCCACAAGGGGTGAGGGACTTTTTTGGTGGGTGTAAGTATTTGCAACTTTCAGCCATTCTTGTGCATGACAGCTGACTGGGAATAAAGCCAGATCATCATAGAAAAATGGATAGTGGACTCTCTCTAGGGTCCCAGTAGGACCTAGTCAATGTCCATGTACTCCTCACAGATGCAGTAATCATCCACTGTATGATGACAGGTGAATCTTGTGCGTACCAGTAGAATGCATTCATGTCAGAAATAGCAAGGATCTTCCTAGTACTATAAAAAATACTCCATTAAACCTATACCACTAGAGAAATTTGGTCCTGAATAGTTGGAAATAATGGGAACTCTACGCTGTTTACTGGGCCCAGCCTGCCCTAATGATGGCATGGGAAGCGCTCATACACAAGTCCCTTGAGACAGCCTCTCTGATGCAAAGTATTGCCAATGTTTATTCATATAAGAGGTTAAAGTGCAGCTGATATTGCCATAGGTGGTTGAGTTCCTTCCATGCAGGAAAGGTGTATGCGGTGAGCTACTGAAGGTGCTGTATAAAATATAAGAAATTCACCTCCGCGTAATTAACATGACAATTAACGTGGCATCGGTGAACTGACAGACATCTGGTGGATAGTGTGGTCAGGTGAATCAAACCAGTCTTGGCTGGCGTTCACCCCAGCCTATAGCAGGGGGAAATAGAAGCATCAGGGGTTGTGCCCCATGATGTCAACGTGTTTCGCCCTGCTCACTTCCGAACTTTATCAGGACGTCCATCCATTTGGATGTCTGATCATTTGTCCTGATAACGTTTCAGAGTGGGAGTATCTCAAAGTATTTCGAGTATTTTTTCTGAGTTCCTGAAGGTTATAATAAAAACCTCTTCTGGTCATAGAGATTTGTTATGATTCTCCTTCCGCATGGTCAATTTGATTATGTCATCAATAAAGCAAAGTTCTTAGTTCTTACATTTCATTTGAGCCTCTCCCCTCTCTCCGTGCACAGAAATTAATAAACAGCAAAGGTTCTGGGAATGCTTAATAAATAATAATAAAAAAGCATTTAGTACAGTAGTGAACAAATGCAGCTGACTTTTTGCAAACAATGGGGTTGATTTAATAAAGGCAAACAGAATGTACACTTTGCTAAGTTGAAAAGTGCAGAAGTACTCTACAAGTGCAGTTGCTCCAGAGCTTAATAAATGTGATAAAGCTTCACTTTGCAAAGACTACTCAATCATGTGCAAGGAAGAATGATTGGATGATGGAAGTCAGCAGAGCGTCTGCTCATTTACTAAGCTGTGGAGCAATTGCACTTTGCAAAGTGCACATTCTATTTGCCTTTAGTAACTCAACCCCAGTCTGTCTGATCTACTTGCAGGGTTTTGTTTTTAACTTTTTAAATAGATTTTAATGCTGAAATGTTTTTTTTTTTTTTTTATAAAATCTAAATATTACAAATATGTTTTTTTATGCAGGGTGCACTCTTGACTCTAATGTCACAACGAATTATAGGTTTTTGAAGAGAGAACACAACATTGTTTTTTTGTTTGCAGTCTGTTTCCCTCTAATGAAGCTATACAAAGGGGGGGGGGGGGGGATTCACTCTTCTGACTGAGTGTGCACATTTTGAGCTTGAGTTGTTTAAATAACAGGTTGTTTTCAGCAAACCAGCCAAGATTATCCTGGTAAACATATAAAATGGAGCCAAGGGCTCCATGTAATATGTCATATATACCTCACTAAACAACTAAGCATTTAAAATGTTTATTTTTGTAGTATTGAATGTAATAACATTTCAGAAAATACTGTATATAGAAGTATAACTAAAGGTGAAACTTTTGTTTTTAGTTTTTTTTTTTTTGCGGGCATGGGGTTTTTCGTGTGCAATTTGTTAGGGCAATGGCTGGTGATAGTGGCTCAACTGTCACGACACCATGGTTGATATGGTGTCAGGATGATTTATATTACATTGTAACATAAAATTAAATAGTTTAACTCTCCATAATGCAGAAACAGTGGGAGCTTTGAGCGTGTCATCTGCCACCGTTGCCTGCCACCAGATGCAGCTTGTCACTTGCCAGTGCCACTGTCACCTGCCACCAGATGCAGCTTGTCACTTGCCAGTGCCACTGTTACCTGCTACCAGATGCAGCCTGTCACTTGCCATGTCACCTGCCACCAGATGCGGATTGTCACTTGCCACGTTACTTGCTACAAGATGCAGCTTGTCACTTGCCACGTCACTGGCTACCAGATGCAGCTTGTCACTTGCCACGTCACCTGCCACCAGATGCAGCTTGTCACTTGCCACGCCGCCTGCCACCAGATGCAGCTTGTCACTTGTCATGTCACCTGCCACCAGATGCGGATTGTCACTTGCCACGTTACTTGCTACCAGATGTAGCTTGTCACTTGCCAGTGCCATTGTCACCTGCTACCAGATGCAGCTTGTCACTTGCCACGTCACCTTCTACCAGATGCAGCTTGTCACTTGCCATGTCACCTGCCACCAGATGCATATTGTCACTTGTCACGTTACTTGCTACCAGATGCAGCTTGTCACTTGCCAGGTCGCCTGCCACCAGATGCAGCTTGTCACTTGCCACGTCGCCTGCCACCAGATGCAGCTTGTCACTTGCCATGTCGTCTGCCACTAGATGCAGCTTGTCACTTGCCACCGCCACAAGCCTTCAGATGCAGCTTGTCACCTGCCACCAGATGCAGCTTGTCATTTGCCACCATCGCCAGCCTTCAGATTCAGCTTGTCACTTGCCACATCGCCTACCACCAGATGTGGATTGTAACTTGCCATGTTGCCTACCCCCAAATGCAGGTTGCCACTTGCCATCAGATGTGGATTGTCACTTGCCACAATGCCTGCCATCAGATGCAGATTGTCACCAAATGCGGATTGTCACTGTTACAGCCTTCTGGCAGTCTCTCCCCAGCGTTCCAGAATCCAAGCAGGAAACTGGCACATGTGCACTGGCTGGGTCCCAGAGTGAGGGCAGGCGGTGAGAGATGTTATCTATCTGCTAGCCCACAGCTGCACATCTAACAGAGCATCAAATAAAGAGAACATCTAAATGTAATATCATTCTTACAACCAATCACTTCCTATGCCATTATTGTCATCATTCTGCACTCCTGCTATATATAAATGCTCAGTATGTGTTTGCAGCTGGTTTAATTATGCGTCACTCCAAAGAAATTTAGAGAGAAATCCAATATAGGCACATGAAGCTGTTGCTGATTACTATTTGCAATAATTTCAATAGTCATTTTTCATTCTCATCCAAGCTCATCCATTATTCAGCAGATCTAAAGCCTAGCTATAGGCATATATTGGAAGAGTCAAAAGCAGAAAATAAATTACTCATGGATAATTGACATCCATTTTAGTGGGAGAGATTTTGTTGCTTATTTTTTTAGTGCAAATAGTGAGTTTGGAGCAAATTCACTATCTGAAGCCAGCAATGCTCCCTCTCCAGCCTCTGCAACTAGAACAGCGCACATCCCTCTATGTTCTCGATGGTGATATGCTCTGAATAGAGAATCATCCAATCAGTGAGCAGGACCATGTAGCAAAAGTTACTGGAAGAGAACTGATGCTGATGAAGGGCTATATAAACTAGTCACCAGAATGTGCTTTGGGAAGACAATGTATGTTTTATGTCATGATGGTTGAATACAAATCATGTATGTGTACTATATATATATATATATATATATATATATATACTGAAGGCAAAACTTTTTTTTTTTTTAGTTTTGGATAGAGTGGAGAGGGATTAGAACACCTGTCAGTTTTTTTCACTGTCTGTATTCCCGTTTAGGAGATCCAAGATCTCTATTTGTCCTGTTTACCATTATCATTGAAAGTAAAAGAAAATCCCCAAATTGTGAGTTGTCCCCAGAAAAATAATAGAGGGGAAATCTTCCAATGGGGACACAAGTGCTGGTGACCTGGGGGTCCCAAGTAATTCCCTTAAAGTGATTGCAAAGTCTTGTTTTTAAAACAAAATAAAAATAACAAACATGTTATACTTACTTGCCCTGTGTAGCTGGTTTTACACAGAACAGCCCAAATCCTCCTCTTCTCAAGACCCTCGTTCCTGCTCCTGGCCCCCCTCCTTCCTATCGAGTGCCCCCACAACAAGCAGCTTGCTATGGGGGCACTTGAGCCGAGCTGAAGCTCCGTGTGTCCATTCAGACACAGAGGTGCATTTTTGTCCCACTCCCTCTTTCTCCTCATTGGCTTACTGACTTTGACCACCTGCGGGAGCCAATGGCGCCACGGCTGTATCTCAGCCAATCAGAAGGGAGAGTCCCAGGATGACTGAGGGACTCATGGACATTGCTGGAAAGAGATGGGGCACAAGTAAGTATTAGGGGGTGCTGGGGAGGCTGTTACACACAGAAGACTTTTCATCTTAATGCATTAGGATGAAAAAAAAAAACCTTCTGACTTTACAACTCCTTTAATTTGCAAGGATTTCCTCTCTCTTCCTGTTTGGCTATGGGTCAGGAAGTGAAGGGAAATCTCTGCAATGGGATAAAGATGGCAGAATAAATCTGACTGGGGTTAGCTTACTATCCCCCCTTACTCTATTCAAAATGGAAAAAAAAAATGTTGCCTATAAAGTTCTACTTTTCAGGAATAGAAGTGTTATTAGTTTATTTTTATGAATTACGTAAATGGAATGTAAATAAACAGAAGTGGAATCCAAATCAATATTTGGTGCGACCACCATTTTCCTGCAAGAAAGCATCTTGTATGTACACTTGCACACAGTTTTTGAAGAAACTCAGCAGGTAGGTTGTTCCAAACATCTTGGAAAACTAACCACAAATCTTCTGTGTATGTGGGTTGCCTCAGATCCTCATGTAAACCCAGACAGACTCAATGATGTTGAAATTAGGGCTGTGTGGGGACCAAAACATCACTTCCAGGACTCCTCGTTCTTCTTAATGCTGAAGATACAGTCAGGTCCATAAATATTGGGACATCGACACGATTCTAATCCTTTTGGCTCTATACACCACCACAATGGATTTGAAATGAAACAAACAAGATGTGCTTTAACTGCTCACTTTCAGCTTTAATTTGAGGGTATTTACATCAAAATCAGGTGAACGATGTAGGAATTGCAACAGTTTGTATATGTGAATAATTAACCACTTGCCGACCGCTCACTGAGCTGGTACTGCGGCAAAGTTGCTCGTTATCGTCCAGCGACGTAGACCTACATCGCTGGACAACGTCCCCTCTTGGCGGCGCGTGCCGCCGGAGACTCGCTCCCGCTGTATTCAGACACAGCGGGAGTCGGGCCAGGGGAGGAGAGGTGGTGATCACCGCTGCTCTTCCCCGATCGTCGGGGATCGAGTGAGGAAATCCGCCCACTTGTGTAAACAAAGCGGGCGGATCTCCTCTGTGACAGACAGTCACAGATTACAGGACTCAGCATAGCTGAACCTGCGATCTGTGTCTGTGTCACACAATCCCCTCCCCCCACACACATCAGTAAGCATGAGGCATACATTTAACCCCTTGATCACCAATAAAGTTAACCCCTTCCCTGCCAGTGTCATTATTACAGTAACAGTGCATATTTATAGCACTGATTACTGTAGTAATGTCACTGGTACCCCCAAAAGTGTCAAAAATGTCAGTTAGGGGTCCGATCTGTCCGCCGCAATGTCGCAGTCCCGAAAAAAAAATCACAGATCACCGCCATTACTAGAAAAAAAAATAAACAATAAAATGACAAATCTTTCTCGTAGTTAGTAAACGCGATAACTTTTGCGCAAACCAATAAAAATACGCTTATTATGATTTTTTTTTACCAAAAATATGTAGCAGAAAACAAATTGCCCTAAAATGTTAAAAAATTTAGATTTTTTAATTTTTTTTTGGGAATGTTATATATCAGAATGTAAAAAATATTGTTTTCATTTTTAAAATTGTCGCTCTTTTTTTCAAAAATTTAAAATCGCACAGATGATCAAATACCACCAAAAGAAAGCTCTATTTGTGGGGAAAAAAAAGGACATAAATTTAATTTGGGTACAGCGTCGCATGACCACGCAATTGTCCATTAAAATAACGCAGTGCCGAATTGCAAAATATAGCCTGGTCAGGAATGGGGTAAAATCTTCTGGTCCTAAAGCGGTTAAAAATTCGCTCATTGAGGATTTTTTTGTCAAAGACATGTAGCTAAATACATTTTGGCCTAAATATATGACAACAATTGAATATATTGGATATTTTTTAACTGTCAACATGTTTTATTAATATCGCAAAAAATGAAAAGCGCAGAGGTGATCAAATACCACCAAAAGGAAGCTCTGTTTGTGGGAAAAAAAAGGACGTAAATTTTGTTTGGGTACAGGGTTGCATGACCGTGCAATTGTCAGTTAAAGTCACGCAGTGCCAAGTTGCAAAAAGTGGCCAGGACGTAAAGCAGGATAATCCTCCGGTGGTAAAGTGGTTAATAAGAGAAAGCCCCTGCAGCAGCATAAAAGTTAAGTTTTATCTACGTATGATTATACCAACTGTATGATATTTATCTATTACAGATAAGCGCAGCTTCAATACTGTACTAATTAAGTTTGTATATGTGCCTCCCACTTTTTAAGGGACCAAAAGTAATGGGACAGATAAACAATCATAAATCAAACTTTCACTTTTTAATACTTGGTTGCAAATCCTTTGCAGTCAATTACAGCCTGAAGTCTGGAACGCATAGACATCACCAGACGCTGGGTTTCATCCCTGGTGATGCTCTGCCAGGCCTCTACTGCAACTGTCTTCAGTTCCTGCTTGTTCTTGGGGCATTTTCCCTTCAGTTTTGTCTTCAGCAAGTGAAATGCATGCTCAATCGGATTCAGGTCAGGTGATTGACTTGGCCATTGCATAACATTCCACTTCTTTCCCTTAAAAAACTATTTGGTTGCTTTTGCAGTATGCTTCGGGTCATTGTCCATCTGCACTGTGAAGTGCTGTCCAATGAGTTCTGAAGCATTTGGCTGAATATGAGCAGATAATATTGCCTGAAACACTTCAGAATTTATCCTGTTGCTTTTGTCAGCAGTCACCAATAAATACAAGAGAACCAGTTCCATTGGCAGCCATACATGCCCACACCATGACACTACGGTACCACCACCATGCTTCACTGATGAGGTGGTATGCTTTGGATCATGAGCAGTTTCTTTCCTTCTCCATATTCTTCTCTTCCTATCACTCTGGTACAAGTTGATCTTGGTCTCATCTGTTCATAGGATGTTGTTCCAGAACTGTGAAGGCTTTTTTAGATGTTGTTTGGCAAACTCTAATCTGGCCTTCCTGTTTTTGAGGCTCACCAATGGTTTACATCTTGTGGTGAACCCTCTGTATTCACTCTAGTGAAGTCTTCCGAGTCTTTTGGTGTTGCTGAGCTCACCGGTGCATTCTTTCTTTTTAAGGATGTTCCAAACAGTTGATTTGGCCACACCTAATGTTTTTGCTATCTCTCTGATGGGTTTGTTTTGTTTTTTCAGCCTAATGATGGCTTGCTTCCCTGATAGTGACAGCTCTTTGGATCTCATATTGAGAGTTGACAGCAACAGATTCCAAATGCAAATAGCACACTTGAAATTAACTCTGGACCTTTTATCTGCTCCTTGTAAATGGGATAATGAGGGAATAACACACACCTGGCCATGGAACAGCTGGGCAGCCAATTGTCCCATTACTTTTGGTCCCTTAAAAAGTGGAAGGCACATATACAAGCTGTTGTAATTCCTAAACCAAGCACATCTTGTTTGTTTCATTATACATCCACTGTGGTGGTGTATAGAGCCAAAAAGATTAAAATTGTGTTGATGTCCCAATATTTATTGGCCTGACTGTAGTTCCTAATGAAATTGGCTGCATGTTTGAGGTCATTGTCCTACTGCAGAATAAATGTGAGGCCAATCTGATGGTATGGCATAATGGATACGTATCTTCCTATACTTCTCAGCATTGAGGACACCATTGATCCTGACTAAATCTCCAACTCTATTTCTATAATACAGCCCCAAACTTCCAAGGAACCTCCACCATGCTTCTTGTTATCTGCAGACACTCATTATTGTACTGCTCTCTTGCCCTTCGGTGAAAAAACTCCTCTTGATACAGCCAAATATTTCAAATTTTCACTCATCAGTCCAGAACACCTCCCTCAATTTTTCTGCACCCCAGTTCCCCTTTTTTGTGCAAAGGTGAGTGGCTTAGCCTTGTTTCTCCATCGGAGGTATGCATGGCTTTTTTATCTGCAATTCTTCCATAATAACCACTTCTGGATAGACTTCTCCATACAATAGATGGCTGTAACTGGGGCCCTCTGGTTTCTGCAAGTTGTGTACAGATGGCTTTGCTGGACATATTCTGATATTAAAGGAAAGTAAGCATGTTTGTGTTTTTCAACTGCTGCATTGTTTTCTTAACCAACCACTGCATCTATGGTTCTCAATGTTGCCCGTTTCTTTGTGGTTCTTCAAAACAGCTTGGACAGCACATCTTGAAGCCCCATTCTCCTTTGAAATCTTTACCTGGGAGAGACCTTGCTGATGCAGTATATCTACCTTGTGTCTTGTTGCTGTGATCAGTCTTGCCATAGTGTATGACCTGTGACATGAAACTGTCTTCCACATCTTCACATTACTAGCAGAATAATGGCTGTTCATCGACCAGTGTTAAGCCTCCCATACAGCGGTTTATGTTTCAGTTAATGACTTTGTTCCTACCTGAATATGAAATTGATGATCATTAGCACCTGCTCGGTATAATTGGTTAATCATACACCTGACTCTGATCCTACAAAATCCCTGACTTTGTGCAAGTGTACAAAGTGTGACAGTGTCAGAATTGATGCTGGTTTTAAGCCAAAGGGTAGTCACAAAATTGATAAAGCACTCTTACTTTATAGAAATTCTTCATACCTACCTAAATCTAGATGTAGCCGAGAGTGGACTACAGTTACCTCACACTGCAGACTTATCCTCTGTTCTCCTTGACTGTCTCTATGCTACCCTAGGGCTAGGCATGAGTTTCATGCATCATACTCCTGAGACTAGAAGAGAGTATTGTGGGAACTGTGGTCTCCTGTAGAGAGGTTACTGAACTGCCAAACTGTTCATGGGCTACATCTCCCATCCAACCAGCTGCTCCAGGGGAGAATTGTGGGAGAGACTATAAAGGCTATAAAGGCATCTGCTCTGTTGCTTCCCAGGACCCATCGTGAGTGCATCAGTTCCCCGCTGTGAGAAAGGACTGTGGCCTAATGCGCGACCCCTAGCCATCTGAATTCTCAGCCTAGGCGGAATGGACGGCGCTCGCTGCTCCAGCAGCATCACTGATTGAATCAGAGTAGGTGGACTCGCTGAATCAGCAGACTCCAGCTATCTCATACCCTTGCAGTATAAAGTGTTGATTTTAACTGTTCTTCCACGAGTCATAAAAAGTCCATCTGGATTGGTGATAGAGCACTTGCTCAAAACCCAGTTATCAGCCACTACTATATCTTTGAACACTGTAGACAAACACCCTCCACTTGGATCCCTAATAGGATTACAACTTGTCAGAACCAACTACCCTGCATTGATTGTCTCTTACTGTGCTACATTCAGGAATTCTTTGTTCTTCAAGCTCCAACTGCCTGTGAAGATAATAGCAAGGCCTTGCATTTTGAACACTGTTATTCTATTGCTCCTAAAAGGGACACACTACTGGTATCTAGATTACCTCATCTCTCATTAGGATTATAGACCGGCCTGGGGTTTCCCTTTAGCAGGAGTATTCCTTATAGCAATCAATAGCTTTACTGGGAGATCCATTTATGTGTTGCCTGATATTTTGTATATTGGTGTTATCTAACTGTTACTGTTATTTGTCATTTAACCACTTAAGCCCCGGAGAATTTGGCTGCTCAAAGACCAGGGGCTATTTTGCGATTCGGCACTGCGTGATTTTAAAGGACAATTACGCGGTCGTGCGATGCTGTACCCAAATGAAATTTACGTCTTTTTTTCCCCCACAAACAGAGCTTTTTTTGGTGGTATTTGATCACCTGTGCGATTTTTACTTTTTGCGCTATAAACAAAAAAAAGCGACAATTTTGAAAAAATAACAATATTTTTCACATTTTTTTTATATGAAATTCCCAAAAAAAAGTAAAAATCAAAATTTTTTAACATTTTAGGCCAATTTGTTTTCTGCTACATATGTTTGGTAAAGAAAATCGCAATAAGCATATTTTGATTGGTTTGCGCAAAAGTTATTGCGTTTACTAACTAAGGGAAAGATTTTTGTCATTTTTATTGGTTTTTTTTAACGAGTAATGGCGGCGATCTGCGATTTTTTTTGCGGGATTGCGACATTGCGGCGGACAGATCGGATCCTTGACTGACATTTTTGACACTTGGGGGTACCAGTGACATTATTACAGTAATCAGTGCTATACATATGCACTGTTACTGTAAAAATTACACTGACAGGGAAGGGGTTAACTTTATTAGTGATCAAGGGGTTAAGTGTGTCCCTAGGGGTGTGATTCTAACTGTAAAGGGCGTGGCTTTTGATGTAGCCCCAGAGACATACGATCCTACATAGCAGGATCGTATGATCTCTGCAGTTACACCAGGGAGAATGACAGGCGGCTTTGTTTACATTAGCCGCCTGCCTTTCTCCCTCTGCAGCGGGAGATCGCGAGTGGCCGGTGGACATCCGAGCCACCGGTCACTCGCGCGGGGATAACAGTGGACGAGCGGGGGCGGGAGTGTGGCTCTGGCGGCGTGCGCTTGCCCCCTATTGGCTCGCGGGCGAGTGACGTACCCATACGTCACTTTGCCTGCACGGGGCTGACCGCCGCAGTATATGTACTTGCGGCGGTTGGCAAGTGGTTAACTGCTTCTTAGTGTTATTTTAAGTGAGTCCTGGTGGTTTATCTGGGACCTGGTTGACTAATACCCTTTTTTGAGTCTTCTTTGAGTAAATCTAAAGAGCTAAAGCAAATTTGCATTGTGTCAGAGTGTTATTTAAAGGCATATACAGTATGTCTGAACCTAGAGTGTCAGAAGGACTGGGATGTTCACAGGGTCAAGGTGGCACGGAAGAACATGCAACTACCAGCAACCCCCTTGGACGCAGTGCTACACACACACATGCACATATATATATATATATATATATATATATATATATATATATATATATATATATATATATATACAGTATCTCACAAAAGTGAGTACACCCCTCACATTTTTGTAAATATTTTATTATATCTTTTCATGTGACAACATTGAAGAAATAACACTTTGCTACAATGTAAAGTAGGGAGTGTACAGCTTGTATAACAGTGTAAATTTGCTGTTCCCCTAAAAAGAACTCAACACACAGCCATTAATGTCTAAACCACTGGCAACAAAAATGAGTACACCCCAAAGTGAAAATGTCTAAATTGGGCCCAATTAGCCATTTTCCCTCCCCGGTGTCATGTGACTCATTATTGTTAAGGTCTCAGGTTTGAATGGGGAGCAGGTGTATTGAATTTGGTGTTATCGCTCTCACTTTCACTTTCTCATACTGGTCAGTGGAAGTTCAACATGGCACCTCATGGCAAAGAACTCTCTGAGGATCGGGAAAAAAGTATTACAGTATTGCTCTACATAAAGATGGCCTATGTTATAAAAAGATTGCCAAGACCCTGAAACTGAGCTGCACCATGGTCGACCAAAGAAGTTGAGTGCACATGCTCAGCGTCATATTCAGGGGTTGTCTTTGGGAAGAGATGTATGAGTGCTGCCAGCATTGCTGCAGAGGTTGAAGGGGTGGGGAGTCAGCCTGTCAGTGCTCAGACCATACACCGCACCCTTCATCAAATTGGTCTGCATGGCTGTCTTTCCAGAAGAAAGCCTCTTCTAAAGATGATGCCACAAGAAGGCCCGCAAAAAGTTTGCTGAAGCCAAGCAGACTAAAGACATGGATTAGTGGAACCATGTCCTGTGGTCTGATGACACCAAGATAAACTTATTTGGTTCAGATGATGTTAAGTGTGTGTGTCCACAACTAGGTAAGAAATACAAAGACATGTGTGTCTTGCCTACAGTCAAGTATGGTGATTAAAGTGTCATGGTCTGGGGTTACATGAGTGCTTCCGGTACTGGGGAGCTACAGTTCATTGAGGGAACCATGAATGTCAACATGTACTGTGACATACTGAAGCAGAGTATGATCCCCTCTCTTCGGAGACTGGGCCGCAGGGCAGTATTCCAACATAACGACCCCAAACACCGCTCCAAGATGACCACTGCCTTGCTAAAGAAGCTTAGGGTAAAGGTGATGATGAACTGGCCAAGCATGTCTCCAAACCTAAACCCTATTGAGCATGTATGGGGCATCCTCAAACGGAAGGTGGAGGAGCGCAAGGTCTCTAACCTCCACCAGCTCCGTGACGTTGTCATGGAGGAGTGGAAGAGGACTCCAGTGGCAACCTGTGCAGCTCTGGTGAACTCCATGTCCAAGAGGATTAAGGCAGTGCTGGAAAATATTGGTGGCCACATAAAATAATGACACTTTGGGCCCAATTTGGACATTTCCATTTAGGGGTGTACTCAATTTTGTTGCCAACAGTTTAGACATTAATGGTGTTGAGTGTGTTAAGTGTGTTGAGTTATTTTGAGGGACAGAAAATGTACACTGTTACACAAGCTGTACACCCACTACTTTACATTGTAGCTAAGTGTAATTTCTTCAGTGTTGTCATAATAAAATATTTACAAAAATGTAAAGGGTGTACTCACTTTTGTGAGATACTGTGTATGTATATATATATATATATATATATATATATATATATATATATATATATATATATATATATATGTGTGTGTGTGTGTGTGTGTGTGTGTGTGTGTGTGTGCACTGGGAGAAAATGTGCCTATATAGTACATTACTGAATATGCATCCTTGGATGAAGATATTGGCAATGCTGTCACAGTGCTAGAGCCTACCAGAGAGCTAAATTTGCACTTTTTGAGTGAGTGAGGATTCAATCAGAGGATTCAATCAGAGGAAGCTGCACTAGAGGTACAGTATGTGTCATGAGCCCAAGCTCAGGATTTAGACAGTTTGGTAGTAATGTATCCATCCCCCAAATTAAGAAGACCTATTCATTCTAGGACCCTAACTTTCTCTATTTTCTATGTTATGTTTTCATAAAGAACAATGACCAGTCTGCCCAGTGCCAAGTTAACATCAGTATGACCATTACTTTTTATGACTATAGTCTATCTTTAGCTTGGTAAGCAAGGAGTGCTGGGGCTGAGAAACACTGTGCCAACCCTGGGCAATGAAAAGGATACATTTTGCTGGCAGGGGTGTCTCTAAGATTGTAGAAAACTGGGGGCACTGTGGACAAAAGAATGATGCAGTATGCATAGGATTTTATTGCAATCTGTGTTCTCGCTGGGTATATTTATTTCTTTATGTGTGGTGATAGACATTGCTAGAAAGAAAGTGATGGGAAATCCAAAATCTTACAGTTTTCACCACAACAGGAGGTGAGGGCAAATCTTCCATTAGGGATACCTGTTCTGGTGACAACTAAGAGGGGAATTCTACTTTGTAGAGATTTCTTTTTAATTTTTCTTCACCTGAACAGGAAGTAAAAAGTATTAGCTATACATATTTCATAGACTGTAGCTGATAACTGCTGTGGAACGTCTTCTTTTGTTGCTGCTGTATTACCCTTCTGTATTGTGGACAGGGTTAAACTAGTTATTCATTACTACAGAAGTGCAGCAGCCATTTAAGGAGACCACTTTGCAATTCTTGCCTATGTAATGTCTCCAGTGTAAGGAGCAGCCATCTTGACTGGGTCTGGTTGATCCCAAAGGACTGTGATTGGCTGATACAACAAAGCAAGGAGAAGTGTGTCTGCAGGCTGCTGAGAGGAAAATGGGGAACAGTCTTAAGGCTAGCAGGAGTGAGAAAATACTTTGCTGCTGGCTGAACAGAACCCTTCAATCAGGGTGAGACATCAAACAGCAAGAGATTACACATCGTACAGGACCTTGCATCAGAGGCTGGGTGTGAGATGTGATTTGGATGCCAGGTGAGATAAGACTTCTACTGTTTGTAAGGAAGAAAAGGAGGGACTATCTCAGCAGGATTGAAAGAAAGACATGATAGCAACTCCTGTCACTGTCTAAGGACTTGAATTGAAACAGAGCACGTTTGGAGACCCAGAAAAGGGTTTCCGGGGTCTGGTAACATTGCACAAGTTTACCTGTTTGCTGCGAACTGTTGTGCTTCCTTCAAGGGCCCCAACTTTGCTAGTTAACTTTTTCTTTCATCATTCACTGGCCAGTCTAAACAAATAAGGTCTGTAGTAACAAGTTGGGACTGACTTTGTATACTGTTGCTAGGTAAATGCAGTTCAGTTCCGTTAATTTACTGTTACAAAACTGCAAGTGTTTAACAATGTCTCTGAGTAACGGTAATGTTGTCACAAGTTAGCCTGTAGTTTTGTTTGTGTACTCTTACCTACTTTATGCAGTGCTTCAACCTTGCTTCTTTTCACATGTAGCACCCTACGGGTAGGTGCTAGGTAAATGTATAGTGGGCCTTGTCTGCCTAACAGCAGGGTTGTGATTATCTAGCTAGGGTGTCATGGCTTCCAGATGTGCCTGCTGAGGGGAGAAGTGTCCCCACTGGCTCCTGTGAGAGGCTTCTCATAGGGCAGTGTGGGAAGCCCAATCAGGGGACACATCACAGCTTGTAACTACCCCAGAAGGCAGATTATGCTGCAAAGGATTCTGGGAGTGGGTATAAGTATGGAGGGAAGTGCATGGCACGATGTCCAGCGAGAGAGATGAGTTAAGCTGCGGGGATCCGGTGTGCCGAGAGCTTGCGGAGAGCGAGAAGGGTCCAGTCCCAGGAAAGCCTACACAGGTCGTGCGTACTGCGGATTGCCCCTGGAGGTCTGCCTGAAGTTAGAGGGGACTACTCCGGAAGAGGTTCTGGGATCCAGTGTCAGCTAGCTGTAAAGGGGGTACATAGTCAGTGGACCCCGAAGAGTTCAAGGTTAAAGAGGGCACCTGTAGTTGGGCCCTGAAGTGTACAGAGTTTGTCAGTTAACGTTACAGCCATACAGGATTCTACATCCTACTACCTCAAGCCAGTCAGGGCGGAGGAAAGTGTTCAGTGACTTTTACAGTACAACAGTGCCAGAGGTTCTACAGTTCTTAGTCCTGGATTTTCTGGACTACAAGTCGAGGATTCAGCACTTTTATAGTTCTACAGAGTGTTCTCAGAGTTTGTGAGCGTTGACTGGCACCGGCTGTCGTCAAGGAAGAACCAACGGGCATTTTTTCAGAAGAAAAGTCTCAAGTGTAATTAGTTGGAGCCTAAAGGAGTATCCCACTCATTCCCTTCTTCCATCCCCTTAAATTCAATAAAAAACACAAGCAAAGATGCTGGAGTTGTCGCTGCTTCAGTTCTCACACCCAGGGTCGCAGCTCACATGGGCTGGTGAGGTTACCGGTATTGATGGCAGACCCACATCAGGACATAGGCCTGGAAAACTTGCTACACACATGTGGTGTTTGGCTTCTCTGTTCACCCTTTGGCCTTGCCTGCTCCACTGTGGGTTTATATCCTTTTCCTTTATATTACTTCCTGGGTTAATTCCCTGTTTGCTTCCCTATATATACACGTGCTCAGTGCAGTGCTCCTTGCCTGAGCAACTTCACTGTTCTCTGAGCTCCCATCTGTATATCCCTAGGCTATTATATCTGATTTCCTGTGTACCGACCCTGGCTTTCTTTCTCCGTCTGTTTGTTTGCTGCCTGTCTTGACCTCGGCTTGTCAAGACAGGCAGCAAACTACGCAAGTAGGCAGCAAACTACGCCAGTAGTCTCCACATCTTCGGCTGGGCCTACCAGGGGGCCACGACCTGGTTCTAGCCTGCTGCAAGTACATCCCCACCATCAGGGGCCCTGGTGAAGAAGCAGTCTGGGGCTTAGACTCTATGCCCTGGGGAATCCTGAGCTGGGGATCTATAAGGGCTCACTATCACAGATCCACTGACAAATGTCTTGGTATATGTAGCAGTGGCTTTGTTTAATTCCCCTACCCAACCATCCCCATCCCCCCTCAGGATCTGTGTACAGTGGCCACTCACCCACAGTGACTCACTCACCCCCCCCCCCCCCCGCTGTACAAAGTGGATCCTATCAGAGAGCAGAAGAGAGAGAGAGCCAATGGGAACACCAGAAAGGGCTTGCAGTGCAGATGTTATGAACTATGGGAATTGTAGTTCTTAAAGGGGAGCTGGACCATTCCTGTTAATGGAGACTAATAGCTACTGAACTTCAGTTCACACAGATCCCTGCTCCTGGAGGAGGAAAGATTCACTGTTTTGTCCAGCAAATTATTCCAGATTGTGGCAGTCCAGAGAGGAGAATGTCGGATACAGACCTGCTGTTAGGGTCTGTGCCTCACATCTGAGGGACCAGAGCATCAGGAAAGCAGCTAAGAGGACCTGTTGCTGTGCCTTTTTACCTCTATTAGGGAGAGAGAATGGAATTGCATCTGAGTCTGCCAGAGCTTCCTTCTGCCAGGGACTAAGTTTGAGAGAGAGTTGCTGTGTCTTCAGGATCAGAGCTGAGAGACTGCGGCCTGTGTGATGATTCAGGATCTGGCTTCTGGAACCTGCTGATCGCCAAGTCTTGGGGACCATAATAGTCACCAGCCAGGAAGTGGGGAGCTGAACTACATGTCTTAAATGCCCGCCACAAACTGTTGGCTCAAGTAGAGATCGCCTATAATCTAAACATACTTTTAAATGGGCAGTGCACCTACTTTTAAATGGGCAGTGCACCGCTTAAAGAAGGACCCCAATGAAAGCTAGCCAAAGTTTATTACTAGGCACCAAGTATTTGTACCACCTCTAGAGATACCACCGCACATAAAAAGCATAAGCCCAACCGCTGTTGGGGTCGTATGCAAAATTTTACACCAGGATCCTTTCTATTTTTCTGAATTAGTGTCCAGTTAGTGGGTCATGGATCATAATGCCCTTAAAATAGGAGTAAACTCCAATACATCAATTTTAGCTATAGGTAAGCCTATAATAAGGCTTACATATAGGTACTGTAAATAGCTCCTAAACGTGCACCGTTTAGGAGACATTTACTGTACATGCGGCCGGTGACATCACCCGGCCAATTCTTTAGAGTCCTGTGCCATAAACGGCGGCTCCCATTTACTAACACATTATAACTTTGCCTTCCAGGTTAACAAAAAAAAAAAAATCCCTAGTGGTTTACAAACTCTTTAAGTCTGTACAATGATCTTTTTGTTGATATACACAGTGTTGCATTGAAAGAGCATAATATATTCAATTGACTTCCAAACAGGCCGTTTGTGGCCTTATTCCTGTGCATTCTTAGAGAGTGGTACCCTGCTAACCCTTAAATCCACAGGTGTAAACTGCTTTTAGTCTACAATCAAGTGTGTCAGTGGGGACCGAGCAGTTAACCGCTTTACGACCACCCGCCGCAGTTATACTGCGGCAGGCAGCCGCTCCCAGGCAAATCGTGGTAGCTATACGTCGCTCGCTCCCGGGGCTCGGGAGCATGTGCGGGAGCACGCCCTCCGTCCCCGCAATGGTCTGATTCAGTACAGAACCAATCAGTCATCAGGTCCAGGCTAATGACTTTTGGCCTGGTCCTGGTGATCGGTTCAGACCAATGGCAGACCGGCCTGTGTCTGTGTTTTGCAAACACAGGCACAGGAAACGGTGCTCTTTTCCCTCCTGGAGCCCTTTTCTGTTCCAGCTTGAGTGGAGAGAGCATCAAAGGTGAGTACACCAATCACTACATATACACACACCTAGATAGGCACATTTAACCCTCTGATCACCCCCCCCCCCAAGTTAGCCCTTTCACCCCCTTGTCACAGTGAACACTATATACAGTATATAGCGTTCTTGCTGATTTCTGTAATAGTGTGCCTTGTGACTTCATTTAGTGCTAGCGGCCATTAGTTTCTGTCCCAAATAGGTTTAGGGTACCCGCCACCCCCCCAATAAAGATTTAACCCCCTGATCACCCCCTGATAACCCCCAGTTACCCCCTTCATTGTCCTGTCACAATGTCACTTTTATAGTGTACAGAACTTTTTTCTGATCACTATATATTAGTGTCACAGGTGACATTAGTTAGCGTTAACACTAGTTAGCGTCAACCTAGGACAGCGCAGATCCCGCATATTTAGAAATATATTTTAACCCTTTGATTGCCAGTAACACACACATACACAAACCAAACACCTCCATTACTAGTATAGTATCTGAACGGAACAATATCTTTGATCTGATCAGAACTATAATAGCTTAGGGTTCCCAAAACGCAGCGTTAGGAGGATTGGTCACGACACCTGCCAGCACCTGTGTTTAGCCCCTCCGCCCAGCCCACCCCACCCCAACCAGGCAAGTGCAGTAATCAATAGATTACTGTCACTTCCAAAAACACACTACGCAAAACTGCAGAGTCAGGCCTGATCTCTGCTAGCACTAGCAGTTTTATTTTTGTAGCGCTTCAAATAGTACTCGACAACCAGGTGCTTTTTTACCTGTGAGTCGCACTAGGTACCTATAAATTACTTATAAAGATACCTATAAAGAGGCCAACAGGATACCGACCATGTCAGATGAGAGCAATGGGGACGTTTCACTGGCAGAATAAGGGTCAGTATAAGAACCTGTAGAGAGCAGTGGCTCCCTGACAGATGGCTCTGACAACGGAGTGGTCCCTGCTAAGGTCAGGCATACCTGACCCCATTCTGGGGTTGCTGAGGTGCAGCGATCGCAGGGTGCTCGTATGGAGCAGAGTGTTGGTACTAGTGCCGCTCAAACTTCTGGTGAACTGGCAAGCACCAGCAGCCTAGTACACCCTGGTCATTGTGAAACCAGCACTGCAGTATCACTTGGTGATGTGGCGAGTCCCATAAGTGCAGTTCAAGCTGGTGCGGTGGCTAGCACAAGTAGAGTCCCGCAGCCACCGACAATTCGAAGACAGGCCGTAGAGCCCATAGTGTCCTCCCTGATGCGCTGGCAAATCCTGATTGGCAGCCCACAGATTCTGCAGTGCCCATACTTGCCCCATTCACTGGCCAACCCGGAATTTAGGTGGAAACAGCCAATTTTACTCCCCTTGATTTTTACGAGCTGTTTTTCACGGAAGATCTTTACAGATCTATTGTGGACCAAAGCAATTTACATGCTGGTTAAATCATCGCTGCAAACCCAAATTTGACCATTGCCAGACAATTTGGCTGGCAACCTATAATGGTTTCTGAGTTTAAGACTTTTCTGGGCCTATCCCTCAACATGGGCATAACTAAAAGGAGTGAGTTGTGGTTATATTGGTCCACTGACCCAATTCCCCATATGCATGTGTTCTCTGTTTCAATGGCCAGAGCGAGATATGAGCAAATTCTGAGGTTCATGCACTTTAGTGATAATGAACTCTGTCGTCCTCGGGGAGACCCTGGATATGACCGGCTCCACGTAAACCACTCCAATCAACATTTTCCAGCATTGTATACACCCCAACAAGTTGTCTGCATTGATGAGTCCCTGATTAAGTTTTCTGGTCGCCTTGCTATCAAGCAGTTTACCCTCAGCAATCGTGCTAGATCGTGCTAGATACGGGGTCAAGATATATAAGCTCTGTGACAGGGCCACAGGCTATACATGTAGTTTTCCTTTTTACAAGGGTAAAGATAGCACTGTGGAGCCCCCCAACTGCCCAGACTACACAGGAAGCAGTGGCAAGATTGTGTGGGACTTGGTGTCACCCTAATTCTGAAAGGGGTACAATTTGTATGTGGACAACTTTTATATAAGCGTGCCACTTTTTAGTCACCTGCTTGAATTTCAAATTGGCGTATGTGGCACCCTGCGACCTAATCTTTAGGGCTTCCCCCAATGGCTTGTAGATTCCCGACTTAGTTGGGGGGAGAGAGCCTGCTTGAAAACTGACAAATTGCTTGCAGTGAAATGGAGGGATACACGGAATGTTTTAGTTCTGTCCGCCATTCATGCAGACACGACGATCCAAATTTCTACGGCAACTGGTGTTTTGGAGAAGCCCCTCTTTGTCCACGAATACAACCTTAATATGGGAGGGGTGGACCTGAATGACCAGATGAAGGCGCCCGTAAGGCCAGACGCTGGTACAAAAAAGTGTCTGTTTATTTATTTCAATTGGCTTTGCTGAACACTTTTGTGCTATACAAATCATCAGGACGAAGTGGATCCTTCCTACAATTCCAGGAAGAGATCATCAGAGCCTACATGTATGCAGGAGGTTCTCTGACCCAACTTCCCTTACCAGATGCAGTGAGCCTGCTGCATGAGAGGCATTTTTCATTTATTCTCCCGAGTACCCCTACCCAAAGACGCCCTCAAAGAAGATGTTGGGTCTGTAGGAAACGCGGATTTAGGCGTGACACCTGTACTTATTGTCCCACCTGTCCTGGCCAACCTGGTCTCTGCATCAGGAACTGTTTCCAACGCTACCACACACTAGTAGAGTATTAGCATAGGGTACAGCACGGCACAGTCTGGGGCACACTTACTCAGGGTCTCAAAAGATGTTTGATGGCGATTGTCATTTTTAGAGACCCTAAGCTGGAACGTTAAAGTTGAAGAAAAAAAAAGTGTAAAAAAAAAAAAGTTACAAAATTAAAAAAAAAAAAAACATAAAATAAAAAAGCCAAAATAGTTGTCATTTGAGTTAATTTTCTGTTCTTACTCTGCTCTTCTACTTCTACTTCTACTCTTTCTACTTTTGCTGTACTTTATTGTTACTGTTTTTCATTGGTAACCATTTTTTACTTTTCAGGTACCAATGTAATGTTTTATTTTTACTGTTCTATTGTTAACCAGTTTGCCTTGCAGGTACACTCATCAGCTGCCACACTGATTTATATATATTCTGACACAAACAGCGTTTGCGCTCAGCATATATGGAAATCTATGATGGCAGCGCTGTAGGAGGTGATTTCACCACCGCAGTTAAAAAAAAAAAATAGGAAACATGGCTTTCATCATGTATGCCCATCATTCGAGAAGTGGGTGGATGTTTTGGGCGGTAAAATGATGGGTATGCAACACATTTTCTGGCGGAGATTTCTTCATCCACATCAATCGATGTGGATGAAGGAATCTGTTAGGTTATCTTTTTTCGTTCAGCCCACAAGCTGCATGAAAAAAAAAAACCTACAATATATGCCAAACAAGGACCAGCAATGTACTGGGACATCGCTGGACTTTGAGTGGTTATACCAGGATGATGCCTGCAGATTTAGGCATCATCTTGGTTTGTTTTTTTACAGCCAGCGGCTGGCCTACATATAAAAGCAATCCTAGCAGATAATTAGCTGCTAGACTGCTTTCACAAGCAGTGGGAGGGGACTACCCCCCTCCCGCCGCCTTCCGTGGTTTTTCTTAGGCTCTCCTCTCCCACTGGGTAACCCGAGAGTGCAGCCGGTCGTTCCATTATCTGACCATAGAGCTGATTGGAGACGAGAATGGCTCCAATCATCTCTATGGCCTAAGATACCGTAAGTTACGAGCATTTCATGACTTCGGTTTCGCCAGAAATAAACAGCGCCATTGGGAAAGCATCTTATCACACCAATCTTGGTGTGGTCAGATGCTTTAAGGGCAGAGGAAATATCTAGAGTCTAATGGACCCCAATTTTTTTTTAAAAAAAGCGTACCTGTCACTACAGATTGCTATCATAGGGGATATTTAAATTCACTGTATATGAATAAACAATAAAAATGATTAAAAAAAAAATTAAAGGGAAGGTGTCAAAATAACATAAAAAAGCAAAAAAAAAAAAAAAAATTCAAGCACCCCTGTCCCCCCGTGCTTGCGTGCAAAGGCGCATGCAAGCGTCGGTCTAGTGTCAAATGTAAACCGCAATTGCAGCATGCATTTGAGGTATCGCTGTGAATGCCAGGTCGAGGGCAGTAATTCTTGCATTAGACCTTCTCTGTATGTATAAAGTGGTAACCTTGTAAAGACTTTTAAAAATGTACGGGCGTGCAAAATTTGAAAGCATGTCATGTTTGGTAACTATGTACTCGGTATTATTATTATTATTATACAGGATTTATATAGCGCCAACAGTTTGCGCAGCGCTTTACAATGTGAGGGAAGACAATACAGTTACAATACAATTCAAAACAGGAGGAAATAGAGGGCCCTATAAGGTCAAATTTTAAATTTTACCAAACAATTAGGAAATATATAGTGCATTTGTGCATTCAATTTAATTTTTTTTTTTCGCAAAAATTGCGTTTGGAAAATCTGTGGGCAAATATCGTGTGACAAAAAAAATTGCAACATCCACCATTTTGTTCTGTAGGTCCTCTGCTTTAAAAAAAATATATAATGTTTGGGGGTTCAAAGTAATTTTCTAGTAAAAAAAAATATATATATTTTTTTATGTAATCAAAAAGTCACATAAAAGGCTTGACTTTCAAATGGTTAGAATAGTGGGTGATGTGTGGCTAAGATTGAGCATTAAATGCCAGGACAAATCAAACACCCCCCAAATGACCCCTTTTTGGAAAGTAGACACCCAAAGTTATTTGCTGAGAGGCATATTGAGTCCATGGAGTATTTTATATTTTGCCCTATGTTTCCGGAAAATGACAATTTTGTTTTTCTTCTGTTTTGTTTTCTTTACACAAAGTTGTCACTAAATGATATATTGCTCATGCATGCCATGGGTATATGTAAAATGACACCCCAAAAAATATTCTACTACTTCTCCTGAGTACAGGGGTACCACGTGTGAGACTTTTTGGGAGCCTAGATGTGTACGGAACCCTGAAAACCAATCACCACCTTTAGGTTTTCTAATGGCGTAAATTGCTTATTTTACTTCCTCACTACCTGTCACAGTTTCGGAGGCTCTGAAATTTCAAGATAGCACAACACTCCCCCCCCCCCCCCCAAATCATCCCATTTTGCAAAGTAGACACTCCAAGCTATTTGCTGAGAGGCATGGTGAGTCCATGGAATATTTTATATTTTGCCACAAATTTAGGGAAAATTATTTTTTTATTTTATTTTATTTTTTTTTACACAATATATCTCACACATGCCATGAATATATTTGAAATGACCCCCCAAAATACATTCTGCTGCTTCTTCCAAGTATGGAGTTACCACATGTGTACAGGACCCCGAAAACCAATCACCACCTTCAGGCTTTCTAAGGGCATAAATTGTTGATTTCACTCCTCACTACCTATCACAGTTTTGAAGGCCATGAAATGCCAAGATAGCACAAACCACCCCCCCCCCAAATGACCCCTTTTCGAAAAGTAGACACCCCAGGGTATTTGCTAAGATGCATGGTGAGTATTTATTTTGGAAAAGGAAGAAAAAAAAGCAAAATGCATTTGTTTCCTCTTTTTACAATTTTCAAAACTTTGTGACAAAAAGTGAAATCTGTAAAACACTCCACATGCCTCTCAGCAAATAGCTTAGGGTGTCTACTTTCCAAAAAGGGGTCATTTGGGGGGGGGGGTGTTGTGCTGTCTTTGCATTTCATGGCCTCCAAAACTGTGATAGGTAGTGAGGAGTGAAATCAACAATTTACGCCCTTGGAAAGCCTGAAGGCGGTGATTGGATTTCGGGGTCCTGTACGCGGCTAGACCCATGGCATGTGTGAGCAATATATCTTTTAGTGACAACTTTGTGTAAAAAAAAAAAAAATAATAATAATTTTCCCAAAACTTGTGGCAAAATATAAAATATTCCATGGACTCACCATGCCTCTCAGCAAATAGCTTGGAGTGTCTACTTTGCAGAATGGGGTCATTTGGGGGGGTTGTGCTATCTGGAAATTTGGGCGGTACCAGACGTGTCATGACCACGCCCCTAAGCCGGCTTTTATACGATTGAATGCTGCAGCCTGTGTTTTTCTCCACCGTGTATTTAAGATATGCCTGCTTGTCTCTACGAACATGTGAGTTTAATAACTTTTAATAAATTACCTTTGTTGTAAACAGTATCACACTATGTGCCTTGTGTTCCTTTTTTACATCTATGTGGTTCCCATGTGTCTTCCTGAGAGTACATTTTGAAGGTCTTCTCTGATGATCTGCACCTGCTGGGTTTAACCCCTTTATGCGCATTTCCATTAATTTGGAAGCCAACATCATCTGGTAATAAGCCATTTGTCTCTTTGCTTCACTGGGGGCTTCTATTTGTTTTCTCTGCCGTGAGAGGAGCGCCGTCTCCACCTGCATGCTGGGACTTGTGGTTCTTCTATACAGCACAACGTTTTTTTACCATTGGATTTTCTTATATTCATGGACTTTTCAATTTCAAAAATGTTTCTGGATTTATGTGCACATATATTTAATAATTTTCTTTGATACTCATTACTATTTAGCGCTACACGTTTTTATATTATCTTTATGAACTTTTTTTATAGGTTTGTGTGTGCCGCTTGTTTTTTATCTATTTACATATTTTTGATTCACTATTTCATTCATTACATCAGTAATAGTGCAGAATTGTTTCCGTTTATGTATATGGAGTGTCTACTTTGCAAAATGGGGTCATTTGGGGGGGTTATGTGCTATCTTGACATTTCAGGGCCCCCAAAACCATGATAGGTAGTGAGAAAATGGAATGAGCAATTTACGCCCTTTGAAATTCTGAAGGTGGTGATTGGTTTTCGGGGGCCCGTGCAATTGTAAGTTAAATTCATGCAGTACCAAGTTGAAAAAAGTGGCCTGGTCATTAGGGGGGCAAATCCTTCCAGTCTTAAAGTGGTTAAGAGAATAATGGCAGAACAGAGGACATATCATTACCAGTGCCTCCTGCGGGGGTAAGCATCAGGCCCCCGGAAGTGATGCGACACGGGTCCCGGAGCACAGAGTGGATGGCGTGCATTCCGGGACCCGGAAGTAACATCCCTCGGAAGAGAGCGCTGTCTAAACAGTAGTGAATGTCTTCACATGAGGGGCTTCAGCTGTGCAGAAACCGTGGGTCGGTCGTACAGGGAGGACGGGGAACATAATGGCATGTCATTATCGGTCAATTTAGGGAGCCACAAGAGAGACCTGGGCTGGGTAAGCTCAAAATACACTTAACCCATCAATATGCCTATCATCAGCAGGTGCTCATCCCACCCAGAGCATACACATATAGCTATAACTTTACCATACAAAATATTTTGCTGTTTTTGGGTTTTTCTTTTTTGGTCTGCATTACATGATTTGCATGTATGGTTGGAGGCTTAATGTTCATCTAAGGTGGAGAAGGCCATTTTTGAGGCACTGGATGGTCCCGCCCACTCTCCTTGGGAGGAGGGGAGGGTGGCTGAACCGATTGAATTGAAGCTATTATATATATTTTTGATCTGCTACTGGTAAGACCAGCTCTGAGGAAGAAAGCTTGACTCCCAAAACGCGTCAGCGGTCCTATCTTCAAGGACATGTTCCAGTCCATGTGTGGTGGATTCTTGTAACACGATTTTATTATCTTCATGTCTGGGAGTATGCATTTGGCATTCTATTAAACATTTTACAAACAGTGACCACGGGTAATGCACTAGGTGTTTGCGCCTCCTTTCTCTTTTCTTTTATGTACAAAGGAGATCCAGTCTGAAGTGGTGATTTTAAAGACACAAATGCCCCAGAAGATAGAGCTGATGACTCTTCTGTCTGCCAGGATTGCCACATCTTCGGGGGAGAGTGCGTCAAGACCGCCTCAGACAGAGGCACCACAGAATGCTGCCATTGAAAAGCCATCCAGATCAGTTGACTTTTAAAAGTGTGGGGGCATTATTTACTACCAGCATGACTGTCCCCGCCCATCAAAGTCACAGAAAGAGTATTGCAAGGTGGGGGAAAACTCCAGAGGGTCCCAGTGAAGGAACCAAATAGGTGCCCAACTAATTCAGCTTGCTCCAGTTTCCAGATTCAAAACAAAGGGCGGGTTAGGCCCAAGCCTTTGTGCAAGGGCTTATCTAAAGACTTAGATTAGGCTGCCAAGATTAGCTTTGGACTCAGGGCTTCTGAAGAGCTGGCATCAATGCCATTTACTGCCCCTGCATGAATCAGTAAGGGTACCTTCGAGAACTGAGACACCATCACCCCTACTGTCTTCTAGGCAAGTTCCAGTCACTAGGTCCCAACCACTGCAACTTGCTGAAGCAGAACAAGAAGAACAACAAGATAGGGATGATGACTTAGACTTGGATTGATTGTGACTCCTGAGCCTATGAAAGCCACTGTATCTATTTTTGCTGCAGGGTTTTGTTCCACCATACTTAGGCCTGAAGCCCTAGAGTTCATGCCACAAATTCAAGTGAAAAAAGAACTGAGGTACTCACAAGAAGGGAGCACTGCAGAATCCCTTGAAGAGGTAACAGCATTGACTTCAGGACATTCTATAATATCTCCTCCAGGGTCCCAAAAGCAGGAAAGGGAAACCCCCATCCTACAGTCACCTGAACGAGAAGATTCTACCCCATAACCATCTGAACCTAGGGAACAATGGGTCAAGAGAATGGTACAACCCCCATAAATACTTACATATAACTCAAAGGGCAACAGTTCTAAAGAGATAATTCTGACTGTGCATTGGCCCTCTAATGCTTCAGTGCTCCCATAACAGCATCGGAGGTGAAGGGCCCTTGCTTCACCCCACACACCTTGGTAGCAGCCTCCATTACTTGATGTGTTTGTTAGGAAATGTCATACAATCTGTTTAGTTTCTAGGTAACTTGTTTATTAACCTGCACTTAGTTCCTTGTTGCTTTTTACCTCTTGGGAGGACCAAATATTCTTTGGTGGGGGGAGTATGTAAAGTGGGCTGTAGCTGATTACTGCTGCAGAACTTCTGCCTTTCTTGCTGTGGTATTATCCTTCTGTAATAGACCGAGTTAATATTCATTAATGCAGAAGGGCAACAACCATCCTTACGGTGACCCCTTTGAATTGCTTGTCTATGGAATGTCTCCAGTGCAGGGGGCAGCCATCTTGGCTGGGTTTGGATAAATCCTGGAGGACTGTGATACAACAAACTAAGGAGAAGTGTGTCTGTAGGCTGCTGAGAGGAAAAGGGAGGACAGTCTGAGCAGGCTTGGCTGCTGGCTGAACAGAACCCTGAAATCGGGTGAGACGTCAGGCAGGTAAAGAGACTGCTCCTTGCACAAAACTTTGCCTTAGACTGGGAACCTTCTCTCTGGGAGGGTATGAACTATGATTTGGATGCCTGGTGAGATTAGACTATACCAGAGAGTACTCTTACCGCAGGAAGGAAAAGAGTAACTGTCTCAGCAGGACTGAAAGAGTGACATGATAGCAACTCCTATTCCTGTCTGAGGACTTGAATTGAATCAGAACAGGAGACCCAGGAGAGGACACCCTGGGTTCGGTATAAGGCTAACATTGCTCCAGTTTATTTGTCTGCTGGGAACTGCTCTGCTTTCTTCAAAGACCCCAAATTTTCCAGCCAATGTTTCTTTTTTTATTATCATTTACTTGCCAATGTGACAAAACAGGGACTGTTCTAGCAAGCCTACTTTTATATACTGTTGCTAGGTAAATGCAGTTCAGTTCTGTTAATTACTGTTAGAATATTACAGGTGTTTAACCATATCTCTCAGAGTAACGCTATTGTCTTATTGATTGTTTGTATAAGTACACTTCACTTGGAAATCCTCTTTTAATTTAGGCTATGCTCGGCCTAATAAATTCTTTGAAATACCTCAAGATGTGTCGGTAAGTTCTAGCTGAGAGAGCTGTGTCATTTTAAGGTGTGCAAAATTGACAACCCGATTCCCATGGGACTTTTAAGGCAACATATGTTACAATTCTGATTCATAAAATGATGTCTCTTTATATCCAGTTAAAAACATACGTATAATAATAAAAAAATATACAGCATAACAGCTGATACATAAAAAGATATTATACATTCCACATAAATACCCATATATCCCAAACTGAGGAATATAATCATATCATCATTTATGGTTTTGTTCAGTAGATCCCTGAAAATGGAATGCATCCCATTTTTGGGGATCTACTGAATAAAAAAACCATACATGATGATGACATACTGTCACGATCCGGGGTCAGGCTCGAAGACCAGTAGCTATAGCAGTCGCAGGTCACACAGGAACCAGCAGGATAGGAACACTGACAGGTTACCCAGGCAGATGACGCAGGCTCACCTGAGGTGCGGAGTCTAAGTACTAACCGGTCTTCACCAGCGCTCCTGAAGGTGGAGATGGATTTTGCTGCGTGTTAGCACCAGGTCGGGGTCCTCAAGATCGCCCCACCGGGAGGTGAGCAAGTCAGGGCCCAGTAGCAGATAGGGATTAAGCTGAAGCGTAGTCAAGGAACAAGCCAAAGGTCGGTAACCAGTAGTTGCAGGTTGGGATCAAACAGAAGAGTAGTCGAGGAACAAGCCAAGTGTCGATAACGGATGGTAGCAAAGATACAGGCGGCAGCAGGAGAGACAAGCGAGATATCGGCTGTTGAAGGCACAATATTCTGGCGACCAGGAAGTGCAAAGACATGGCTTATAATAGGAAGTTCATGGGAGGAGCAAAGGGTTCAAGGTTCAAGGCAATAAAGATTCACAGCAGGATCATTCAAGGATTTGTCCAGGGAGCTGTCCAGCATTCCAGGTAGCTCAGTGAGTAGAGTCATTGCCAGACACCATGGAGGTCTCAGGTTCAAGTCCGGGTCCTGACAGTACTCCCCTCCTCCCTGGACGTCTTAGTAACAGGCTTGAGAGGAAACCTCTGGTGGAACTCCCTTGTTAATCTAGGGGCATGAACATTTTCTTCTGGTCCATATCCTTCCCATTGAACCAGATATTGTAATTTATTCCTAAAGATCCTGGAATCAAGAATTCTCTTCACTACAAATTCTTCTTCACCCTGTACTTCAACAGGTGGAGGAGGCGGAAGAATTCTTCCAGGAAAGGGATTTTCCTTAAATGGCTTGAGCAGTGATATGTGAAAAACCGGGTGAATTCTCATACTGTCGGGCATGTAGTCTGTCCAGCATGTAGTCTGTCCAGCATTCCAGGTAGCTCAGTGAGTAGAGTCATTGCCAGACACCATGGAGGTCTCAGGTTCAAGTCCGGGTCCTGACAGTACTCCCCTCCTCCCTGGACGTCTTAGTACCAGGCTTGAGAGGAAACCTCTGGTGGAACTCCCTTGTTAATCTAGGGGCATGAACATTTTCTTCTGGCTCCCAGGAATTTTCTTCTGGTCCATATCCTTCCCATTGAACCAGATATTGTAATTTATTCCTAAAGATCCTGGAAACAAGAATTCTCTCCACTACAAATTCTTCTTCACCCTGTACTTCAACAGGTGGAGGAGGCGGAAGAATTCTTCCAGGAAAGGGATTTTCCTTAAATGGCTTGAGCAGTGATATGTGAAAAACCGGGTGAATTCTCATACTGTCGGGAAGTTTTAAACGGAAAGTGACTGGGTTGACCTGAGTAGAAATCTGGAAAGGTCCCACAAACCTTTGTCCTAACTTTGCAGATGGAACATGGACCTTCAAATTTTTGGTTGATAACCAAACCTTGTCACCCACTTGAAAGGTAGGAAGTGATCGGCGATGTCTATCAGCCGTCTTCTTGTAACATTCCTGAGCCTCCTTTAAAGTCTCAATTAATTTCTCCTGAATCTCTTGCAACATAGTTAATCTGTTGGCTACAGCAGGAATTGGAGTTGGGATAGGGAGATCAGGAATAAAAACTGAATGATAACCATTGTTTAAGAAAAATGGGCTTTGAGAGGTTGAGCAATGTCTAGAATTGTTGTAAGAAAACTCTGCCGTGGGAAGATAGTCCACCCAGTCATCCTGAAGATAACTAACAAAACATCGAAGGTACTGTTCTAAAGTTTGATTGGTCCTCTCAGTCTGACCATTAGACTGAGGATGAAAAGCAGAAGACAGGTTGATTGCTACTCCTAAAGCTGAGCAAAAGCTTTTTCAAAACTTTGAAGTAAACTGTACTCCTCGATCTGACACAACGTCTTCAGGAATTCCATGTAGTCTGAAGACTTCTCGAACCATCAACTCTGTAGTTTGGTTCGAAGAGGGTACCCCCTTAACTGGTATAAAGTGAGCCATCTTGGTGAGACGGTCAATGACCACCAAGATAGTGGTCATTCCTTTTGAGGGGGGTAAATCAACCACAAAGTCCATAGAAATTGACCCCCATGGTCTTGATGGGATAGGGAGTGGTTGGAGCAACCCCAAAGGAGAAGCTCGGGGTGTCTTATTGCGTGCACAGGTCAGGCACGAGGCTACATACCTTTTAACATCTTTCTTGTACCCAGGCCACCAAAAGGAGCGTGATAAAAGTTCCTCTGTTTTAGAAACTCCAAAATGTCCAGCAAGTTTTGAGTCATGACTCAACCGGAGGACTTCAACCCGAGCAGACTCAGGTACATAGAGGCAATGCGTTTTAATCCAAAAGCCATTCTTGAACTCAAGACTGATGTCCATAGGAGGATTATTGAGGAGTGAGTCATTCTCGTAACCTTCTTTGAGGAGACTCAAGAATGCCTTTGAACTTGTGACACCTAGGAAGTTCTTTTGAGGCAGGATTGTGCATTCAGCATTATTCTCCTGGGAAGGCCCCGACAACATCCGTGATAAGGCATCAGCCTTACCATTTCTTGACCCAGGTCTATATGAGATAATAAAATTGAATCTAGAAAAGAACAGCGACCAACGTGCTTGTCTAGAAGACAATCTTTTGGCCGAACAAATGAATTCTAGATTTCTGTGATCAGTGAGAACGGTCACAGGATGCTTAGTACCTTCCAGCAAATGCCTCCATTCGGAAAAGGCTTCCTTAATTGCCAGTAACTCCTTATTCCCTATGTCATAATTCCTCTCGGCTGAAGACAATAAACGAGAAAAGTAAGCACAAGGATGAAGCTGCATCTTTTCACTGCTTCGTTGAGAAAGGATAGCTCCCACAGCAGAGTCAGAAGCATCCACTTCCACTACAAAAGGTAGCTCAGGAATTGGATGTACCAATACTGGTGCAGAAGTGAACAGAGTCTTTAACTTATCAAAAGCAGCCTGAGCATTAGATGACCACACAAAGGGCACCCCTTTCTTTGTCAGCTGTGTAATCGGAGCTATCACCTTAGAGAAATTTCTTATGAATTTCCTTAACGTTTCCAGGGACAGGCTAATCTACTACTGCTCTAATCTTCTCAGGATCCTTGCTTACTCCATCTGGTGAAATAATATACCCCAGAAACTGGATCTGGGTTTGTTCAAACTCACATTTCTCCAATTTTATATAAAGTCGATTTTGCCTTAATCTTTCAAGGACAGTGCAAACATGCTTGCGATGCTCCTCTAGGTTATTGGAAAAAATGAGGATGTCATCCAAATAAGCAACTACAAATTGGTCCAACAGATCTCGAAAAACATCGTTGATGAAGTGTTGAAAGGTTGCAGGGGCATTACAAAGACCAAAAGGCATAACCAAGGACTCAAAGTGTCCGTATCTGGTTCTAAAGGCGGTTTTCCATTCATCTCCTTGGCGGATACGAACAAGGTTATAAGCCCCCCGCAAGTCAAGCTTTGTGAAAATCTTGGCAGAACGAAGTCTTTCCAACATTTCAGAGATCAACGGGAGAGGATAACAGTTTTTAATAGTAACTTTATTCATGTGCCTATAATCAATGCATGGACGTAAGGTAGAGTCTTTCTTTTCAACAAAGAACAAGGCTGCTCCAGCAGGGGATGTTGAGTGTCTAATAAACCCCTTCTCTAAATTCTCATCAAGCCACTCCATGAGCACCTTTAATTCAGGTTCTGATAAATTGAATAGGCGGCCGAAAGGTATTTCTGCACCTGGGAGTAGCTCAATGGGGAAATCATATGGGCGATGAGGAGGTAACTGGTCGGCGTTCTTCTTATCACAGACATCCTGAAACTCATGGTATTGTGGAGGCAGTTTGGGATATGACTGTGCTGTAACCACATCCAACTGCATTTCCTTAATCTGTGGAGAGCTGTCCAACATTCCAGGTAGCTCAGTGAGTAGAGTCATTGCCAGACACCATGGAGGTCTCAGGTTCAAGTCTGGGTCCTGACACATACGTTGTAATTATTTTCCCCAGTTTGGGATATATTGGTATTTATGTGAAATAATAAGCATTTTTTTTGTATCAGCCATTATACTTTATATTTTATTATGTGTTTTAACTGGATATAAAGGAAGAGACGAGATTTTATGAATGAGTATTGTAATATACTGTATGTTGCCTAAAAAGTCCCATGGGAATTGAGCTTTAAATTTTGTTAACTTACGGGTGTTGGCATTAATGTCTGTGATATCTACTATTTATTTCCTTTCCTTTGATCTTAGGGTGTCCAGAGAAATCGCAAAACAATTCAGCGGCTCCTCTGGGGGGTAGACATATACTTTATAACTGTGGCTCAAGCAAGAATCTCACAGACACATATAAACCTCAGCACAATCATTTTTAAAAAATGAAAAATTGTCGTTACATTACATTTTTTTACACAGAATATAGACAGAGATTTGAAACTTTATTTTAAAAAAGCACTTAATTAAAATAGTTAAGGGCTACCCATTCCATAATAACAAATGTACTATTGTTATATTGCTGTCCAGGCTCCATTATCCTTGTCAATAAGACTTTGTGTTTGTGTACGCCCCTACCGCTGTTTTATTTCTTTGTTGTAAACAATAAAGTTATATTTGTCTCTAAAATATTTGAAGACTGCATAGCAACCAGCGACTGTTCAGACAATGCTTTGGTGAGGTGTATGTAGTTACAATATTACAAACAGCGTGCATGTGTCGGGAGTTTATATTGTACAACATAGTGTATTGTGTGCAGGGTCGCGAGTACATAGCATACAGCCCAGCGGTCATCAGTATTTAATGTACCGTCTGGTATATAAGAGGCAGCAGACAGGATTATGTAGCATTCAACCTACTGTACAGAGATTAGTGGATATAAGTACAGTATATACTAGGGATAGACCGATTATCAGCAAGGCCGATATATTGGGGGCCGATATGCACTTTCCCTGATATATATGGTATGGGCCTCGGAACTGGCCGATAATGCCGATATTTTTGTGACGCCATTCTGCCTTCTTAGGCCGCCTCCCTCACCTTGGACAGCCTAGTCTGGAGTCAGGACTAGTCTCACGGGAGTGTATCACAGCCATACACCCACCCACATCAACCCGGTGCCAGCCAGCCACTCACACCCACAGGCCCTGTACAAGCCAGCCACAGGCACTGTACCAGCAAGCCAGCCAGCCACCTAAAGGCCCTGTGCCAGCCATCCACCCACAGGCCCTGTACCAGCCAGCCACCCACAGCCCCTGTGCCAGCCACCCACCCACCACAGGGTGCCAGCCAGCCACCCACCTCAGAGTGCCAGTCAGCCACCCACAGGCCCTTTACCAGCCAGCCACAGGCACTGTACCAGCCAGCCACCCACAGGCCCTTTACAGCCAGCCACCCACAGCCCCTGTGCCAGCCGCCCACCTACCACAGGGTGCCAGCCAGCCACCCAGCACAGGGTGCCAGCCAGCCACCCACCACAGGGTGCCAGACAGCCAGCCACCCACCAAAGTGTGCCAGCCAGCCACCCACCACAGGGTGCCTGCAAGCCAGCCATTAAGCATTAAACAAAAATTAACATGTTCAGTACCAGATTTGTGTCAAAAATTGTCTTTATTTTTTGAAACTTTAAATGTACAAAATACCGGCCCATATCAGCCGATACCGATACGTTGTGACCAAAATATCGGTATCGGCCCTGAAAAAACCATATCAGTCTATCCCTAGTATATAACACGCATCAAAAAGAGTTATGTACTATACAGCACAGTGAACAGACTAGAGTCATAAGTCATTACATATCTGATCTTACACTCTGTATGCTATGCTGTATGTTGCACACTCTCCACAAGGGCACTCTGAGCATACAAAGTGCAGAGGCCAGATGTACCTAAAGCAGAAGTGTCATTCCATAGCACTTGCCATAATCTCAACCACCAGCAAAAAAACCCTCCCTACCCCTCTAACCCCCATAGCAGAATCCCCTCCTTCCCCAAAAAACCCTCCCATCAAAAAATACCCCAAAGCAACCAACTTCCCCCAGCAGAGAGCTTTTCCCCAAAAGGGAATCCCCCCCCCCCCAAGCAAAGAGCCCCCTCTCCACAAGAAAATAACACCCACAGCAGGATGCCCCACCCCCAACAAAGAGATTGTCTCCAAATAATTTCCCACAGCAGAAACTGCTCCAACAGAGAATATCAACCTCCCAGTAAAGAGCTCCTCCCAACAAATATCCCCCACCAGCAGAGGGCCACAGCTCATTGGATAAATTGATGACATCCATGTTTATTGTATAAGGCATCTACTTGCATTGTAATAATAGTCCACGCTCTAGGACCACCCCTGCTAATGAGTTTCACCCAATAGAGCTTAGTTGAAAAGATGTCATTGCTGGCCCAAAGTAACCAGCTACAGCAGAAATTATCCTCCTCCTCTGAAAAGAGCTCCACTCCACAAGAACACTTGCCCCCCAGGAAAGAGCTCCCCTACATATACACAGCAGAAATCGCCCCCCCCCCCAAAGAACTCCTCACCACATGAACCACCCCCCAAAAAACAGAATCACCCCCATAGCAAAGAGCTCCCCAAACCCCCCCCCCCTAATAACCACCCAGAAGAACCCCCCAACAGAAGAAATAACCCCCCCCCTGAACAGCCAGCCACCCACCAAAGTGTGCCACAGGGTGGCAGCAAGCCAGCCATTAAGCATTAAACAAAAATTAACATGTTCAGCACCAGATTTGTGTCAAAAATTGTCTTTATTTTTCAAAACATTAAATGTACAAAATATCGGCCCATATCAGCCGATACAGATACGTTGTGACCAAAATATCGGTATCGGCCCTGGAAAAGCCATATCAGTGAACAGACTAGATTCATAAGTCATTACATATCTGATCTTACACTCTGAATGCTATACTGTATGTTGCACACTCTCCACAAGGGCACTCTGAGCATACGAAGTGCCAAATACCAGACCTATCCCACAGCAGAATAATCTCCCAAGAAAGTAATTCTCCTCACAATATTACTTACCCCCCCCCCCCCAACCACACACACACACACACAGCTTAAATACTCCCATCCACTCCCAATAAAGAGCTCCTCCCCACAGGAACACTCCCAAAATAGAATTACCAATCACCCAATGCACAAACCCTATTGATGGCTTTGTGATTCTTGATATATGGAAAGTGTATAAGGCTTATGAATCTGACATGTTCACTGATGGTGAGTAGAGTTGAGCAGACACCTGGATGTCCGTGTTCGGCGGGTTCGGCCGAACTTGAAAAAAAAGTCCGGGTCCGTGTCCCGGACTTTTTCCGAACTTTACCCGGACACCGAACCCCATTGAAGTCAATGGGGACCCGAACTTTCAGGCACTAAAATGGCTCTAAAACACCAATGGAAAGGGCTAGAGTGCTGCAAATGGCAGCAAAACGTAGTTAAGAGCATGGCAAGTGTTATGCAAACAAATGTGGATAGAGAAATAACTTAAAACAACAAAAAAACAGAAAAATAAAACAATTTTCTTCATTTGTGAAGGACGAGGCCCATATGGAGTAGGAGGGAGGTTGAGGTGGTGGTGGATGTGGCGGTGTAGGTGGAAGCGGCTGTGGAGAAGGACGAGGTAGCCAACACTGCTTTTTTTCAGTCATTTTAAATGAGGGTACACCCCAAAAGAGTGAGAAAGATCAAAAGTATAACAATGGCTGGGTAAGGTCGGTATCCATCTCTATTCTGCACAAGGTACGGAAAAGTCCTGTGGGATCCATGATAAATGAGAATGTGACGATTGGTGTTGGCGCTACCTTTATCAATACCCCAAATAACGTGAGTGGGGATAAAAAGGGTGTAAAAACCCACAAATGGTGAAATGTGCCAAAAAGTATTATAAAATGATAGTCAGAAATGCAAATCTGGGTGCTTATTCCAAATTAAATCTTAAACAGTGCTATAAACAGATACCGTGAGTGTAATAAACCCACTGCCATACATTGTGTGAAAAGAACTTGGTGATAGGTAAATAAACGTGCCACACAAAGTGTGATAGTAAACTGAAAAACTTTGTTGTGTAAAATCCGTAGTGGCCACTGGGTGGCGTTTTTGCAAATACAACCTGTATGATGATGAGGGGTTCCCCTTCGAAAAATGATGCAATCAATAGCCGCTGGCGGGAGGCCTAGATGCTCATAGAAGAAGAAACCCCATGGTGAATAGTCAAATCATACATAGCATAAAGCAAGGCGTAGATAACTCACTCTTAAGATGATCGAGATCAGAGTACAGTGTGCGCCGGGATGCTTCCGCGTTCCACGGCCGACAACCGGAAGTGACGTATGACGTCGGAGACTCCGCCCTACGCGTTTCGTCACAATGACGTCAACTGGAGCGGCGTCAACTAAGCGTACTCCCGGACTTCTTATAGCCGCCCGTATCCTAGCAACGGAGGGGACGGAACAACACCGCCATCTTGCTACTCCCACTCCGGAAGCCATATTGCTCCACTACTAGCTTCTTACTATGGATGTGCAGGGGAACGGCCATACCTCATCATATCTGATCAAACGAGTGTGTATACGAGCCTTACATATTTGAACCATTTCTTTATTATAAACATTAAAAACCTCGTAAAAAAAGGGACCAGTTAAAAAAGAAAAAGTAGGTTAAAATAAAATAAAAAGGTGAGATTAAAAAAATTTTTTTAGTATTTAAAAAAACTTAATAGCGGACAGGTGGATATGCTATTGGAGCCGGATGTCTGGAAGGTAGAAAGGGAAAAAAAGGGAAAAAAACTTATCCGGAAACTTTTGCATAATAGCCACGACAGAACCGAGATAATAAATAAGAAATATGTGTATTAATGATTGTATCCTAGATTACGGTGTTTTAAAATTTGTTCTGAAGGGAAAAAACATATATCAATTTGCACATAAGTCCTCAGAAACACAGAAAGGAACATAAAAAATATATAAAAAATAGAAAAAAAATAAAAATAAAAAAGTTTCCTCAATGTGTATCAATGAGAGAAACCAGATGAAAAAATGTGGTTTTATTATCTGAATTAAACAGTGCTTAGGTAAAAAATCCGTGCGAATAATGACAATGTTAGTGGTAATAATGAGTGTCGAGTGGTAAAGAAAAACAAAAGTGTGTGTCGAAAATGCATTAGTGCCTATGGATATGATGTTGGATGAGAAGGCACAAAAAACACAAAAAAAAATTTTATTTTTGAAAAAACTTAGAGAGGTTGTAATATATAGAAAGGATGCTGGATGGGAAAGCTGGATATCGACCATATTGAAGAAATCTTTTAAAAGGATAATTTGGTATGTGTTCTCTGATATAACTGGAAATGGACCCAACAAACTTTGAGAACTATATAAAAAAGACTTTTAGGGAGCTGGATGTAAAAAAGGTTAAAAAAACTTTTTATAAAAACTTTTTAAACATGAAATAGAATAGAAATTAAAATAAATTATAGAAGAGTGTGGGTAATAATATAGACCCATCACATATAAGTAATGCAGAGGATGAGACACAGGAATGAAAGGAAGGGCTAGAGATTGTTCTTATCATGAGGATAAAAAGGAGGAAGAATGCTGGCTGAATAGGAAGGCCATAACATAAATCATTGGTAAAGGAAATTAAGCTTGGTAACATGGTTAAAAATAGAAGCTTAAAAATAAAAAAAAATAAAAAAAAGTGGAACAAGGAGGTTGTGTATAATCTCCCCTAGGGAAAAAAGACAGCCTAAAAAACGGGAGGATAAAAAGGATAAAAAAACAACATAGAATGTACTCAGAAATTTAAAAAGCCAAATATACATAAACCCTAGATAAGGGGTTAAAAAGGAGAGAAGAGCAGGAATCTAAATCACGATGTTAAAAACCAAGGACATCAAAAAAGGTCATAAACATCATAAAACCTCATAAAAAATATCATAGAAAAATGTCATAAAAAATTGTAATATAAAAAATATTATTATAATATAAAAAATATTATAATATAAAAAAACATAATGTATCATAAAAAAATCATAAAAGAGCATAAAAAAAGCATAAAAAAAGGGGACCTCTGGTACATGAGAAAAAAGTACAGAACTACGATAAAGTGAGATGGTTATGTATCTGCAATAAAGCAGTTCAAATCTATATCGGCGTTTAAACCTTCAGGACGGAGAGACCTCATCCTATAGATCCACTTAGTTTGGTTGCGTGAGATCAATCTCCGTTTATTGCTACCCCTCCAATCTTCTTTGATCTTATCAATTGCATAAAAAATTAGGCCTGAAGGGTCCTTAGCATGCGCTTTTAAAATGTCTAGAAAGTGTGTGTTTATCAAAGCCCTTTTTGATGTTTTTGATATGTTCCCGTATTCTGACGTAAAGCTGTCGGGTAGTTCTTCCGATATATTGTAGATGGCATGGACATTCGATGACATAAGTTACGTAGGAGCTGGTGCATGTGATAGTGTCCTTAATGGTAAATTTTTCTCCTGTAGTGTTAGATTTAAAATCAATGGTTTTTCTAGGTTGTTTTCTATTAGTCCTACACGGCCTTTATCCTTGAGGGCCTTAAAATGGCGATGAACTCAAATTACTTTTGGTATAAAGGGAAGTATTATGAACAAATCAAGGGTGTCGCGATGGGAGCCAAATACGCACCAAGTGTCGCGAACATTTTTATGCACAAATGGGAGGAAGAGCAGATTTTTAGCGTGGACAGACCTAATTTATTATATTATAAAAGGTATATTGATGATATTATTCTGATCTGGCGAGGGGACGCTGAAAGCCTACAATCTTTCTTTGACGAGATTAGTGGGAACAGATACGGAATAACTTTTACAGGCAATTGGGACAAATATAAAATATCGTATTTGGATCTTGAATTATTTAAGCAGGATGGAAATATTTATAGTAAAACGTTCTTCAAAAAAAACGATAAGAATGGGTACATTGCGAAGAAAAGTTGCCACCATCCGCAATGGCTGGGAAATATCCCCAAGGGACAGTTGTTACGTATACGGAGGAACTGCAGCAACGCCCGAGACTATGACATACAGGCTGATCTACTCATAGAGAGATTCATAGAGAAGGGATATAACAAGAAAGAAATGAAAAATCTGAAGGAAATAGTGAGAAACACGAACAGGGAAGAACTTATCAAGGATAAAGAGAAGAAGGAAAGGAAAAACAACTATGAACTCGCCTTCATCACTGGTTTTAATAGGCAACATAAAGAAGTGGAGAAAATAATAAAGAAACATTGGCCCATTCTCGCTGCAGACAAAACGCTAAAGAAGATTCTACCAAAAAAGCCCACTTTTATATATAGGAGAGCTCCAACTTTAAGGGATAGATTGGTTAAGAATGTGATCAACCCCCCCAAACGGATCACACTCCCGACCAATCTTAATGGTTTTTTCAGATGCAAAAAATGCCTGCCGTGTAGGACTAATAGAAAACAACCTAGAAAAACCATTGATTTTAAATCTAACACTACAGGAGAAAAATTTACCATTAAGGACACTATCACATGCACCAGCTCCTACGTAACTTATGTCATCGAATGTCCATGCCATCTACAATATATCGGAAGAACTACCCGACAGCTTTACGTCAGAATACGGGAACATATCAAAAACATCAAAAAGGGCTTTGATAAACACACACTTTCTAGACATTTTAAAAGCGCATGCTAAGGACCCTTCAGGCCTAATTTTTTATGCAATTGATAAGATCAAAGAAGATTGGAGGGGTAGCAAAAAACGGAGATTGATCTCACGCAACCAAACTAAGTGGATCTATAGGATGAGGTCTCTCCGTCCTGAAGGTTTAAACACCGATATAGATTTGAACTGCTTTATTGCAGATACATAACCATCTCACTTTATCGTAGTTCTGTACTTTTTTCTCATGTACCAGAGGTCCCCTTTTTTTATGCTTTTTTTATGCTCTTTTATGATTTTTTATGATACATTATGTTTTTTTATATTATAATATTTTTTATATTATAATAATATTTTTTATATTACAATTTTTTATGACATTTTTCTATAATATTTTTTATGAGGTTTTATGATGTTTATGACCTTTTTTGATGTCCTTGGTTTTTAACATCATGATTTAGATTCCTGCTCTTCTCTCCTTTTTAACCCCTTATCTAGGGTTTATGTATATTTGGCTTTTTAAATTTCTGAGTACATTCTATGTTGTTTTTTTATCCTTTTTATCCTCCCGTTTTTTAGGCTGTCTTTTTTAACTAGGGGGGATTATACACAACCTCCTTGTTCCACTTTTTTTTATTTTTAAGCTTCTATTTTTAACCATGTTACCAAGCTTAATTTCCTTTACCAATGATTTATGTTATGGCCTTCCTATTCAGCCAGCATTCTTCCTCCTTTTTATCCTCATGATAAGAACAATCTCTAGCCCTTCCTCTCATTCCTGTGTCTCATCCTCTGCATTACTTATATGTGATGGGTCTATATTATTACCCACACTCTTCTATAATTTATTTTAATTTATATTCTATTTCATGTTTAAAAAGTTTTTATAAAAAGTTTTTTTAACCTTTTTTACATCCAGCTCCCTAAAAGTCTTTTTTATATAGTTCTCAAAGTTTGTTGGGTCCATTTCCAGTTATATCAGAGAACACATACCAAATTATCCTTTTAAAAGATTTCTTCAATATGGTCGATATCCAGCTTTCCCATCCAGCATCCTTTCTATATATTACAACCTCTCTAAGTTTTTTCAAAAATAAAAAAAAAATTTTTGTGTTTTTTGTGCCTTCTCATCCAACATCATATCCATAGGCACTAATGCATTTTCGACACACACTTTTGTTTTTCTTTACCACTCGACACTCATTATTACCACTAACATTGTCATTATTCGCACGGATTTTTTACCTAAGCACTGTTTAATTCAGATAATAAAACCACATTTTTTCATCTGGTTTCTCTCATTGATACACATTGAGGAAACTTTTTTATTTTTATTTTTTTTCTATTATTTATATATTTTTTATGTTCCTTTCTGTGTTTCTGAGGACTTATGTGCAAATTGATATATGTTTTTTCCCTTCAGAACAAATTTTAAAACACCGTAATCTAGGATACAATCATTAATACACATATTTCTTATTTATTATCTCGGTTCTGTCGTGGCTATTATGCAAAAGTTTCCGGATAAGTTTTTTTCCCTTTTTTTCCCTTTCTACCTTTCAGATATCCGGCTCCAATAGCATATCCACCTGTCCGCTATTAAGTTTTTTTAAATACTAAAAAAATTTTTTTAATCTCACCTTTTTATTTTATTTTAACCTACTTTTTCTTTTTTAACTGGTCCCTTTTTTTACGAGGTTTTTAATGTTTATAATAAAGAAATGGTTCAAATATGTAAGGCTCGTATACACACTCGTTTGATCAGATATGATGAGGTATGGCCGTTCCCCTGCACATCCATAGTAAGAAGCTAGTAGTGGAGCAATATGGCTTCCGGAGTGGGAGTAGCAAGATGGCGGTGTTGTTCCGTCCCCTCCGTTGCTAGGATACGGGCGGCTATAAGAAGTCCGGGAGTACGCTTAGTTGACGCAGCTCCAGTTGACGTCATTGTGACGAAACGCGTAGGGCGGAGTCTCCGACGTCATACGTCACTTCCGGTTGTCGGCCGTGGAACGCGGAAGCATCCCGGCGCACACTGTACTCTGATCTCGATCATCTTAAGAGTGAGTTATCTACGCCTTGCTTTATGCTATGTATGATTTGACTATTCATCATGGGGTTTCTTCTTCTATGAGCATCTAGGCCTCCCGCCAGCGGCTATTGATTGCATCATTTTTTGAAGGGGAACCCCTCATCATCATACAGGTTGTATTTGCAAAAACGCCACCCAGTGGCCACTACGGATTTTACACAACAAAGTTTTTCAGTTTACTATCACACTTTGTGTGGCACGTTTATTTACCTATCACCAAGTTCTTTTCACACAATGTATGGTAGTGGGTTTATTACACTCACGGTATCTGTTTATAGCACTGTTTAAGATTTAATTTGGAATAAGCACCCAGATTTGCATTTCTGACTATCATTTTATAATACTTTTTGGCACATTTCACCATTTGTGGGTTTTTACACCCTTTTTATCCCCACTCACGTTATTTGGGGTATTGATAAAGGTAGCGCCAACACCAATCGTCACATTCTCATTTATCACTTTCACCTTCATCTAAGGTTTTGATTGGGGCAGCTTACACCTTATTATTCTATTAATTTGTTTGTGTTTTTCCACCCCCCCCTTTTTTTCATATTTTGAAATCCGTAGCGCTGGTCACCTCTCTTTATCATCATCCTCTGGGATCCATGCCTGGTTCATTTTAATGAACGTGAGCTTGTCCACATTGTCTCTGGACAGGCGGCTGCGCTTGTCTGTGATAACGCCCCCAGCCGTGCTAAATACACGTTCAGATAATACACTGGCTGCAGGGCACGCCAACACCTCCAAGGCGTAAAGGGCAAGCTCAGGCCATGTGCCCAATTTGGAGACCCAGAAGTTGAAGGGGGCAGACCCGTCATTCACTACATGTAGGCGTGTGCACACATACTGCTCCACCATGTTGGTGAAATGCTGCCTCCTGCTAAGACGTTCCATATGAGCTGCTTTTATAAAACGGTGTATCTCACACGTACAAACACAGACTAGGCCCCCAATTACAATTTTTTGTACCCTAAAGGCAGGATGAGGATGAGGAGTAGGAGGAGTTCGGAACAGGAGGAAAACTGAAGCACCCTGCAATCCTCGGCGGTGGAAGATGCGCCCCAAAAGATAGGAAGGTGTATCTCACACGTACCGATACAGACTATGCCGCAATTTAATTATTTTTACCCCAAGGGTGTAGATTGAATAGCGGAATAGAAAATATGATATCAAAAGGTGTATCTATCTCACACGAACAGACCCAGACTAGGCCCCGATTACTGTTTTTTGTACCCCAAAGGCAGGATGAGGAGTAGGAGGAGTTCGGAACAGGCAGGAGGCAAACTGAAACACCCTGCAATCCTCGGCGGTGTAAGATGAGCCCCAAAAATTGGAAAGGTGTATCTCACACGTACCGATACTGACTATGCCGCAATTTAATTCTTTTTACCCCAAGGGTGTAGATTGAATAGCGGAATAGAAAATATGATATCAAAAGGTGTATCTATCTCACACGTACAGACCCAGACTAGGCCCCCGATTACTATTTTTTGTACCCCAAAGGCAGGATGAGGAGTAGGAGGAGTTCGGAACAGGCAGGAGGCAAACTGAAACACCCTGCAATCCTCGGCGGTGTAAGATGAGCCCCAAAAATTGGAAAGGTGTATCTCACATGTACCGAGAGTGACTATGCCACAATTTAATTCTTTTTACCCCAAAGGGTGTAGATTGAATAGCGGAATAGAAAATATGATATAAAATTGGTGAGTTTTCAATAGCACATGTGAGCACAGCAGTGTCTTATGTCAGTCAGCTCTGCTGCAGGCTATGAAGGGGAAAAAAAAGAAAATTCTCCTTTAAGTTTGTAATTTTTAAATAGATTAGTACAGACTATGCCACAATTTATTTTTCACTGTCTGTCACTAATCAGCAGCCAGCACGTATGATGTGTGCTCTCTCCCTAATACTACAGCAGAATGACGCAGCGAGCTGGGTCTCGAACTTATAAAGACATGGTCACATGCTTCAGATGGCCAATCACAGCTACTAATACATTAGTAGGCATGGCTGGGATGGCTTAAGGCACACCAGTTAAACGCTTGTTGATTGGCTGTTGAAAGCCTGCCATTAAAAGCGCGCCATTACATACAAAACAGGAAGTAAAATGACCGAACACGGATTCGGGTAACAAAAATCCAATTATTCGGTACGAACACGAATAATACAGTCCGTGTTCGCTCAACACTAATGGTGAGTAATAAAATGGATGTCAGTACGAACTGATGTTACAACATCAGCTTATTATATAATAATAGAAAGTGAAGAAAACACTTTGCTGAGCATTTATCTGCTGTGAGCTCTTTGGCTCTATACATTCCTAATGATATGAGACTTGGTGGGTCCCTACATACAGCAATTTGATGTTTAGTATGTTTTGTACAACAGTGGTCCTCAACTCCGGTCCTCGGGGCCCACTAACAGGCCAGATTTTAAGTATTACCTTGGGGAGATGCAGACTAGAGTACTGCAATCACTGAGCAGCAAATTATATCACCTGTGATGTATTTCAGTTATCTTGTAAACCTGGCCTGTTAGTGGGCCTGAGGACCGGGTTTGAGGACCACTGCTGTACAAGACTGTCAGCTTCTTGGACATTTCAATGTATGATGTGGCCAAAGTGTCAGAAAAATTACCCTGTATACATATATAGCTATAATATATAGGTTTCATTTCAGTTCATGGAATCCTTCGGTCAAATCACTACATAAGGTTAGAGCTTCTTTCCACCTCAGTAGTTCTCTCTGGAGACCTGGCTACTGAGGAAGATTGACAGGCCCATCTCAAGCCCTTTGATTTTGCATTGAGTAAAGCAGGTTGACTTGATTGTTATTCTGTCTGCAGAAATGTGTCAATCCAAAAAAAAAAACAAAAAACAAAATCTGCATTACTATTTGAATTCTCGATCTTGATGTCTATTCTATTCACCTTCCTCTATTTTGTTCATTTAAATTGTATTTCTGACTGCTTAGAATTTGGCACTATTGAGTTCAACTATGCATTCTGCTTTGAAACATCTAACTTATCATATTAATTGCATTTTCCACCCAGTGCTTTATAGGTTATCACTTGTATAATGCAGAAAGCCTTCTTTTCTAAAGGAGATTTTCTAAAGCTGCACACATTTAAATCCTCTTATTTTTTTCTCTCTCTCATGTGAAATAAAAAGCTCATTGAGGAATATAACAATTAATAGTGCTAGTAACGACTCTGACATTTGGGATTTTCATTGCAAATGCTGACTTGAGCGTTTAGTATAATGGTGGTCAGGACACTCTGAAGCATTGTCAAGATGACCCATGTCACTAACAATCAAACTACTCATTGACTTTTTGTAATAAGGAAATGCCACACAGTAGCTATGAAGTGCACCCCCTAAAGAGTCACAGTGAACTGGGATCCCCCACCCTGCACATGTAGGCACACAAAATTTTCAGTTTCCCAGAGTCAGAAAACAGCCCAATACATTGTTTTGTTATTTTATTGAGATAAAACTTGGATGGGGAGTAGGGATAATTATGGAATGCCCACTTGACTTCAAAAACTCTTCAGGGACAACTCTTTTTACATACAGCTATATACAGTCTCTATGTATACTCCTCTTTTTCCACCAGCCCTCACTTGCTTGCAAAAAACTGCCTCACCTGGGACACTTTAAGTGAATCTGGCAGAGCAAATATTTATGGACCTGACTGTATATTCAAACTCAGTGTGTAAATTATAATCAAAAATAGTGCTCAGTGTAATCTTAATCCAATAAAGGATACAATAAACTAAGGTACGTAGGTATAGATCATAGTGGGAGTACCTGGTTTGAAAACTGGCTTCAGGGGCGAGTTCAGAGGGTGGTGATAAATGGCGAGCACTCGGATTGGTCTGGTGTGGAAAGTGGGGTCCCCCAAGTATCTGTCCTAGGACCAATCCTGTTTAATTTATTAATAAATGATCTAGAGGATGGGATAACCAGCACAATCTCAGTATTTTTCGAACGATACTAAGCTAAGCAAAGCAATAACTTCTACACAGGATGTGGAAACCTTACAAGAAGGCCTAAAACAAAATAATGGGATGGACAACTACATGGCAAATGAGTTTTAATGTTGAAAAATGTAAGTTAATGCATTTGGGTGCCATAAATACGAATGCAAGTTACTCGCTAGGGAAGAACCTCTGGGGGAATCTAAAATGGAAAAGGACATGGAGGTCCTAATAGACAACAAGCTCAGCAATGGCATGCAAGCTGCTGCAAGCAAAGCCAACAGAATATTGGCATGTATAAAAAAGGGGATTCACTCCAGAGAAAAAACAATAATTCTCCCACTCTACAAGACTCTGGTCTGGCCGCATCTCAAGTATGCCATACAGTTCCGGGCAACGGTCCTTAGGAAGGATGTGCTGGAACTGGAGAGAGTCCAGCGAAGGGCAAAAAAGATAATTAACCACCTCCCACCCGGGCCATTGTAAATATACGGCCGGGTGGGAGTCTCCTCCTTCTGATCGGACGTTCCGGAACGTCCTTCAGAAGGAGAGAGATCGCGCTGCCGCGGGCACCCGCAGCGGCGCGATCTCGATGTGTCTGTGTCCCTCGGACACAGAGCAACATCATTCGGCAGGAGGGCCCTGTGATTGGCCCTCCTGATCACATGACGGCTGTGTCCAATCACAGCCGTCATGTAATGTAAATAGAGCCGTTGTAACGGCTTCGATCTCTTCTCCTCCTGACAGATCCTGTCAGTGAGGAGAAGAGGGATGATCTGTGCTGCAGCCAGGGGATCAGTGAGTATTTCTAATTACTCACTGATCACAGGGGGGGTCTGTGCTGGTAATCAGAACATTGATTACCAGTGCAGCCCTGGGGGGGGAGGGGTGCCACTAGAGCCACCAGGGATGCCCACCATGGCCACCAGGGATGGAAAACAGGGCTCAGAGAGCCCCCCAGTTCCCTCCCTATCAGTGCTGCCCACCAATGCCATCTATCAGTGCTGCCCACCAGTGCCGTTATTGCCATCTATCAGTGCCGCCCACCAGTGCCCATTATTGCCCACCAGTGCTGCCTATCAGTGCCCATCAGTGCCGATCAGTGCCGCCCATCAGTGCCGATCAGTGCCGATCATTGCCGCCCAACAGTGCCACCTATCAGTGCCCATTAGTGCCGCCAATCAGTGCCCATCAGTGCTGCCTATCAGTGCCCATCAGCGCTGCCTATCAGTGCCCACCAATGCTGCATATCAGTGCTATCTATCAGTGCCACATATCAGTGCCCATCAGTGCTGCATATTAGTGCTACCTATCAGTGCCCATCAGTGCTGCATATCAGTGCCACCCCATCAGTGCCACCCCATCAGTGTCTCCTCATCAGTGCCTGTCAGTGCGGCATCATCAGTGCTCATCAGTGCAGGAAAAAAACATATCTATTTACAAAAATTTTTAACCTAAACAAAAAAACTTTTTTTTTTCCAAACTTTTCGGTCTTTTTTTATTTGTGCACCAAAAAAGAAAAAACCTGACGGTGATCAAATACCACCAAAAGAAAGCTCTATTTGTGGGGACAAAATGACACAAATTTGGTTTAGGTACAATGTTGCATGACCGTGCAATTGTCATTCAAATTGCAACAGCGCTAAAAGCTGAAAATTGGTCTGGGAAGGAAGGGGGTTTAAGTGCCCAGTATTGAGGTAGTTAAGGGACTGGAGGAATTCAACTAAGAGGAAAGACTACAAGCATTGAACTTATTCTCTCCGGAGAAGAGACTCTTGAGAGGGGATATGATATCAATGTACAAATACCGTACTTGCGACCCTAGCATAGGGAACAAACTTTTTAGCAAAAGGGAATTTAAAAAGACAGGTCATTTAACAAAATAAGAAGAGAAGCAGTTTAACCTTAAACTGCGTAAAGGGTTCTTTACCGTCAGAGCGGTAAGGATGTGGAATTCTCTTCCACAAGCAGTGATATCAGCAGGGAGCATCGATTGTTTCAAAAAAACTATTCAATAAGCACCTTAAGGACCACAACATACAGGGGTACACAATGTACAATTAACAGCAAACACACACACTCATCATAGGTTGAAATAGATGGACTGGTGTCTTTTTTCAACCTCACTAACTATGTAACTATGTTAACATACCAGTCCTGTAAATTCCAAAAAAAAATTGTAAATAAGAATATGATATTCAATATAAAGTGTATATATCTATATGAGAATCCGAAACTAAATAATACAGCACCAGTGCTGTCAGATCAGCCTATTGTGCAATCTTTAGATATTCCAACCTGTGCTTGATTAACAATCATGCGTGCCTTACCACTGATCCACTACGCTGTAATGGAAAAGTGCTCCACTGCCTTCTAGAATGCACGCTCACCTCAGGATATTACCCATATAAATATACAGGTCTTTTGTGATTAATCCAATATATATATATATATATATATATATATATATATATATATATATATATATATATACAGGTGCATCTTAAAAAATTAGAATATCATCAAAAAGTTAATTTATTTCAGTATTTCAATTTAAAAATGAAATCCATATTTTATATAGATGCATTATTCACAGAGTGATGTATTACAAGCATTTTTTTTCTTTTAATTTTGATAATTATGGCTTCTAGCTAGTAAAAAACCCAAAATTCAGTATCTCAGAAAATTATAATATTATATAAGATCAATAAAAAAAACGATTTTTAATAGAAAAATGTTGGCTTACTGAAAGGTATGCCCATGCACAGTATAGTATGCACTTAATACTTGGTCGGAGCTCCTTTTGCATGAATTACTGTATCAATGAGGCGATCAGTCTGTGGCACTGCTGAGGTGGTATGGAAGCCCAGGTTGCTTTGATAGCGGCCTTCAGCTTGTCTGCATTGTTGGGTCTGGTGTCTCTCATCTTCCTCTTGACAATATCCCACAGGTTCTCTATAGGGTTCAGGTCAGGCGAGTTTGCTGGCCAATCAAGCACAGTGATACCATGATCATTAAACCAGGTATTGGTACTTTTGGCAGTGTGGACAGATGCCAAGAAATCCTGGAAAATTAAATCAGCATTTCCATAAAGTTAGCCAGCAGAGGGAATCATGAAGTGCTCTAAAATTTCCTGGTAGAGGGCTGCACTGACTTTGGACTTGATAAAACACAGTCGACCAACACCAGCAGATGAAATGGCTCCCCAAATCATCCTTTACTATAGAAAGTTTACAAAGGACCTCATGCAACTTGGATTCTGTAACAAAATACTTGACCTTCTCTGAGAAAAGAGGAGGAAAACAGATGGCTAAATGTTAGAAATGAAATTGTGTGCTGGGGTAATTAGCTTGCATTTATTAATAGTAATAAACAATTAATATATCCAGCTGCCTCATTTGCCTCAAAGGCAATACAGCCTAAGTGGATATTCAAAGAGTCACTGAAATCCTGTGGCCCTGAGTGTGAAACCAACAATTACCCAAGACAACACAAAAAGACAATAAACATGTAACCTGTATAAACCTACGTCCGGACGCCTAGAATTTCATATACTCAAATGGCTGTTTTAATGTACCTTATTCCAATATATAAATTAATTGATTTTATTACATGTACAGAGATCCTTGGGGGCTCAAGCCACTGGAGGGAAGAAAGAAGAGAGGGTGGATTGAAGGGAAGGAAGGGAAAGTACAGAAGGAGGCTAGTTGCCTCAAAACTAAGTGGGGTCATTTGTTTATTCAGGGTCCTGTACATCAGAATCGAACCCCTCTGTATGAAGAGATGGTCCTGGAGACTCACAGATCTATTTGATGTGACAAGAACTTCAACAGCAGCACCTGGTGCCTTTTTCTTTAGTCCGTTTGGAGATATCATGATCCAGTGTGCGCACCCTTCTCTTAGTTTTGAGACAACTAGCCTCCTTTGGTACCCCCCCTCTACTTCCTTCCCTTGAATCCACCCTCGCTGCTTCTTCTTACATCTTCATTGTCTTTTTGTGTTGTCTTATGCTGATTGTTGGTTTCACACTCAGGCTCGAGCCCCCCTCAGGCATCTCTGTACATGTGGTAAAATCAATTAATCCATATATTGGAATAAGGTGCATTAAAATGGCCATTTGAGCTGGGACTTTGCCACATGTACCAGAAATTCTAGGCGTCCGGACATTGGTTTATACATGTTACATGTCTATTGTCTTTTTGTGTTGTCTTGTGTTAATTATTGGTTTCACACTCAGGGGCACAGGAATTCAGTGATTCTTTGAATATCCACTTATGCCCCGTACACACGTTCCGATAATCGTACGACAAAACTCGCTTTCGACCTGATCGCATGATAATCTGATCGTTAGTACACAGCTTTCGACAGCCGATCACGACAGTTCATCCAACAAAATCTGAAGGGACAAACAGGAAAACTTCTGTCGTACGACAGCCTCGCGAATGACAATCGTTTCATCAGTACACTATGCGTCCGCTAAAAATCGATAGACCAAGGCCGTGCATGCTCAGAAACACTAAAATAGCATGGAAAAAGCCTGGCTGCCATTGTTTTTGTTTTGCACCATCTGATGCGTAGCTAAGCAACCAGGAAGCTTTTCCAGAATCGTACGACAAAAATCATACGGTATGTACGCATTGTTGAATTTGATGTTAGTATCATGCAACAAAATGTGAACCATAAGTCGTCCGATTATCTGAACGTGTGTACGGGGCATTAGGCTGTATTGTATTGTAGCCTCCTTTGAGACAAATGAGGCAGCTGGATATATCATTTTTTTAATTCTATTAATAAATGCAATCTAATTACCCCAGCACGCTATTTCGTTTCTCTTATTTGACCATCTGTTTTCCTCCTCTTTTCTTAGAGTAGGTTAGGTATTTCGTTAGGTGTATATGGGCTAGAGAAGAATTAGTGTGGATATATATAAAAAATGTTTTGACCCCACAGTTTGGAATGGCATTTGTATTGGGGGATGAAATAGATCAGGAAATACGGATGGCTTTCCAAAAGGACATAAATCTTGGTCCCAGTCAAGAGGAAGAAGCTAAAAAAAATGTTTTAAGGAACATAGGAAACTCTTGATAAAACATCTCAACAGAAAGTGGGATGTGTCCTTCTTGGAAACGTACTTTTAACACAAAATATTCCCACGTGATTTACATGATAAAATTGTGCTGGCAGAACATTTGCATACAGGTTTCTTAATAAATGTAAAGCACTCTGTATAGACCATGGCCTGGCAGTTATGGGATTGATAGTTGAAGAAGAAAAGACACAATTGATTGAACTGGCCAAAATAATTGAGGAAAGTTCAAGGGGACGATTCTATTAAAAAAGGAGATAGAAAAAAGACAACATAACTAAAAGGTGACTAAACAGTCTAAATTTAGACGGGATCTAGAGGACTGGGAGAGAGGTGAAATTTTTGACCTTACTATCTGACAGGGGAGGAGTAGAGTCTAGGAGACGAGATTTCTGGTCTGCTTTATGGTCCGGGGGTGAAAAGTCCCAGAGTGACACGGATGAGAAACTGGGTACAAATTCGGTAACTTTTTTAGAACAGTGGGGGGAGGAGAAGATCAGGATACCGACCCCCATTTCCCCAAGAGTGTCACTACCACTAAAAGAACTCCGAGCAAACAGAGACAAAGAGACGGGGTCAGTGAGGGGGGAGAGAAGGAACAAGAACCAGAAGCCAAAGAAATTTAAATCAGGATTGGAGGAAAAAAATCCAGATACATCATTGTAATCAGATATGAAGGTTATAAATCTATCAGATTTCCCCCTTGCTTTGAGACACATCCAACTGCTACAAAGGAAAATGTCCTTTTCCCCAACTAGCAGTATGGATGAATTTACGGTGTATAAAGACATCACTCTGTTTTTACGAAAGGTTTATTTAGGATCATTGTATACCCTAAAATATATCTCCCCTGATAGTGGAAATACAATGGCGGAAACTGACAAGATGCCAAACATATAGTAATTAAGAAAAGCGATAAAGGCGGAAAAGTCATTCTAAAAATGTATGAGGGGGAGGTAAAGCACCTGCTGGTAGATAAACACACCTACAAACAACTAGACCAGGAGCCTTTCCCAAGAATATTCGCAAAGGAGGCAGGCTTACTCAATAAACGTGAATATGAACACCTAATGGTAAAGGAATATAATGTACCAACATTCTACATTATACTCCAAATTCGCAAAAGCCTTGACAACCTGCCAGGGCAACCAATTGTGTCTGCAATAAAAGGACCATTGGATAGGGTCGGTAAATACTTAGATGCACTACTTAAAGAAATGGAGACGAGTTTAAAGTCCCATGTACAAAACACACAGAATATTCTGGCTAAAATTGAGGATGTGGAAGTATATGAAGGGGTCTGGCTGGCAGGTGTGGATGTAGAATCTCTCTACACCTCTATACCGCATTGGATGCAGTTTGAGAGCTGGGAAGGACTTCTTACAACATCACTATCCGGAAAACAGACCCCAGAATTAATTCATTTTAGAACTTCTGGAGTTCGCCCATGAAAATAATTGTTTCAATTTCTGTCTAAATTCTACCAACAGGTGAAATGTACCTCAATGGGGGCATCCTGGGCCCCGCCCTATGCATGCCTCCATCTGGGGCTTTGGAAAGAGGAAAGTGTTTTTACCACCCAGATGAACCTTGATCATGTTCATATGTGGTTAAGATACATTGATGATGTATTTATGGTTTGGAAAGGTGATGTATGTAATCTGCATGTATTTATTAATCAATTAAACACAAATGATTAGAACATCCATCTGACATACACATACGATCAGACACAAATCTCTTTCCTCGACCCTTGGATTTCCATAGAAGGCAATTCTCTAATTACTCGCACATTCAGAAGAAAGACATCAGCTAATACCCTTTTACAAGCCAAATCGCCACCATCCGAAGTGGCTTAAAAACGGAATTCCTGTAGGTCAGTTCCTTCGCTTAAAATGTAACTGCACCAAAGAAAGTGACAATAGGGAGGAAAGTAAGGAGTTATACAGGAGATTCTATGAACGTGAATATACACATGGATAGATTAAAAAAGCTAAGAACAAAGTAGCTAGACGTGATAGGAAATACGTAAAAGTAAAAAGTACTACCTGGGAGGGCACATACAACAAAAAATGTAGGAGATGAAACACAGAGTCTATTACGAGTGATCACTCAGTTTGGTACCTAGTATAACATTGTACGTGATTTTCTTTGGAGACATTGGAAAATATTAACCAATAGGGATGATCGAACTTTTCAAAAGTTTGGTTCGGCCAGAACACCTGAACTTCCCGAAAGTTCGGCCCGGATTTCAGAACCCCATTGAAATCAATGGGACCCAAACTTCAGTAATCAAAAAACACCATTTTGAAGCCCTAAAACCCAATAAATGCCCCTAAAAAGTGCCTAGGGTTCTGGGTCATACCCCAGGGACTATTAATCGCACAAAAAAAGTTCTTAAAAATTGTCATTTTTGATAGAGAGCTAATTATTGAAAAAATTAAAAAAAAAAAAAAAAATTCTTTGGATTTAGTATCTGGGGGGTCTAAAAGGTGTACCTGTGAAGTTTCAGCTCTCTAGCATGTCCAGAACCATAAAAAAAGATTGTTTGTATTTTGTCACTTATAGAACAGGTTAGTGGCTTCTCTCTTTTCACACCTTGCCGGTTTAGTAGCAAGCGTTTTTTTTGGGCATTTTTTGGGGTCTTTTCAGGCAGGCAAAACATCTGAACTTGTGTATACGGGTATATATACACACATACTTATATGTATATATACACCTAGACATATATAGGTGTGATAGTAGCAGAAATATATGCTTGCGCTAATGAAATCATTTACACTAATATGGCTCCGCTCCTATAACACCTATATATGTCTAAGTGTAAAATACATATAAGTATGTGTGTATATATACCACTATACACAAGTTCAGATGTTTTGCCTGCCTCCAAAGAACCCAAAAAAATGCCCAAAAAAACGCTAGCGCCAAAAAAAACGCCCAGGTGTGTTGTTGCAGGCATTTTTTGGGGGTTTTTGGAGGCAGGCAAAACATCTGAACTTGTGTATACTGGTATATATACACACATACTTATATGTATTTTACACTTAGACATATATAGGTGTTATAGGAGCGGAGCCATATTAGTGTAAATGATTTCATTAGCGCAAGCATATATTTCTGCTACTATCACACCTATATATGTCTAGGTGTATATATACATATAAGTATGTGTGTATATATACCCGTATACACAAGTTCAGATGTTTTGCCTGCCTCCAAAAACCCCAAAAAATGCATGCAACAACACACCTGGTCTTTTTTTTTTTGGCGCTAGCGTTTTTTTGGGCATTTTTTGGGGTTCTTTGGAGGCAGGCAAAACATATGAACTTGTGTATACGGGTATATATACACACATACTTATATGTATATATACACCTAGACATATATAGGTGTGATAGTAGCAGAAATATATGCTTGCTCTAATGAAATAATTTACACTAATATGGCTCTGCTCCTATAACACCTATATATGTCTAAGTGTAAAATACATATAAGTATGTGTGTATATATACCACTATACACAAGTTCAGATGTTTTGCCTGCCTCCAAAAACCCCCAAAAAATGCCCACAACAACACACCTGGGCGTTTTTTTTTTTTGGCGCTAGCGTTTTTTTGGGCATTTTTTTGGGTTCTTTGGAGGCAGGTTAGGCTTAGTTCTAGCAGAAACAACAAAAAAAAAACAAAAATAAAATTTCTCCCCCTCCCCTTCTACCCTCCCTGCTAATTACCCCCCCCCCCCCCCGCTTCTTTCCTTGTGAATACCTTTTTCTCTATGACTATTTCCATCTAATTACGTGTAATTTATCATTAATTTAACATTAGACATCAAAAATATATGTCTCTTTAGGATTTGAATAGGGGCAGGCTTTGGTAGTGGTGGAGACGCCATAAAAAGGGATAGTACCAGCACCGCCCCAATGTTCAGATGAAGCAACGCAGATCCCCAGCAAAACACGTTGGCGTCATCTCCAACTTTGATCATATCCCAGATGGGAGCCAGAAACAGCCAGGCATGATGGAACATAGCGGGGATTTGGAAAAGACCAGGACACACCACTATACCGGTGGATTTGAATAGCAGATATCACAAGCTGGCCATCCACTATCCATTTATAAAAACTGCCCACGTATCAAGGAGGGGAATGGTAATGTGTAGTGCCACTGATTCCGGCACGGGTCAGCTAACATGCAGGAAGCTTTTATGCTGTTGTGATACCTATGATTACATTGATTCCCAACCTGATAAAAAGCAATGTATGCTTACATGTGAGCACCACCAACCGGATTGCTGACATTGCATTGTCTCTCATATATGTATGGCAATATAGCCGACAGGTGATCTACAAGTAACTATACATCAGGACTGTTTAAGCCGTACTGGTTGCTACAGTGGGGCCATTTGTTCATTCAGGGTCCTGTACATCAGAATCTAACCCCTGTGTTTGAATAGATGGACCGGGAGACTCACAGATCTATATGATGTGACAGGAACCTTAACAGCAGCACCTGGTTTTTTCTTTACTCCCTTTTAAGACATCGTGATTTTTTGCCCCTATGGATCCAGTGTGCACACCTTTTTAGGCAACTAGCCTCCTTCTGTACCCCCCCCCCTACTTCCCTTCAATCCACCTTTGCATCTTTCTTTCCTCCAGTTGTCCGAGCCCCCAGGGATCTCTGTACATGTGGTAAAATCAATTAATCCATATATTGGAATAAGGTACATTAAAATGGCCATTTGAGCCAGGACTTTGCCACATGCAGGGCTGTCTTTAATATTGATTGGACCCTGGGCAAACATTTTCTTGGGCCCCCCATGCAATTTCGCTCTCCACCTTCTCTGAGACATACAATAAACAGCAGCTAGACTCAAATTCAGTTTACTCAATCAGATCAGGCACCAATTGCAATTGGTTGCCAGAGGTTACAGTGTATCATTACTGCTCACTGACTGACCGCTAGAGGTTACAGCACACACTATGGCTCACTGTTTATTTGCTCGAGGTTACAGCACATGACTACTGCTTATTGATTGGTTTCTAGAGATTACTGTACAATAACACTGCTCACTGATTGGTTGCTAGAGGTTACTGAACATCCTTGCCACTCACTAATTGGTTACTAGAGGTTACTGCATATTATTACTGCTCACTGATTGGTTGCTAGAGGTTACTGCACATCCTTACCGATCAATAATTGGTTGCAAGAGGTTAGTGCACATCATTACTTCCCACTGATTGGTTTCTTGGTGCACACCATGGACTGGGGAGGTGAGGGGACCCATCAATAGATAGAAAACTCATAGGGATACTAGGACTCCAGGGATCAGAGGCATTGCTAGGGAAAGAGGGTGATCAGTGGCAATGCTGAGGGGTAGATGGGATTAGAGGCAGTGGTGGGGGGATGGGATTAGTCAGGAAGCAGTACACTGTGGCAAATTCTGAATCATGTAGAGCAAAGCAGGAAATCTTTGGCAAGTATATAGTGGGAGATTCTACACTGACCACCAATGTGAGGGGAGATTCTACACTGACCACCAATGTGAGGGGCAATTTGTACTGACCACAATGCAATGGGTGATTTAAGCCCCCCACCAATATAAAGAGGGATTTCTACACTGACACCAATGTAATAGGAGCATTTTTACCAACCACCAGTGTAAGGGGGAATATACAATGACCTCCATGTAAGCGGGAGTTTACACTGACAACCATTGTTGAGGAGATTTGTACTGACCACCAATGTAAGGGCAATTCTGCACTTACTACCACTGTAAAGGGAAATGTACACTGATCACCAATGTAATGAAGAAGTTACACTGACAACCAAAGTAAGGGGGACATTTACACTGACCACTAGTGTGAATGAAAGGATTTTTCACCAAGCCCCAATGTAATGAGAAGATTTACACTGACCACCAATGTAGCTGAGACATTTAGACTGCATTCACATTTCTTGTGTCAGGAAAACTTTTTCAAAATTGCTTTCCTGACACCACAGAAATGTGCCGCCTTTTGCCTGGTACACAGAAGTGGCATTAATTGTTAATGACACCTTCACGCATCTGCTGAGATGTGCATATTCACATCCACCAAAATTCAGGGTGCTGTGCCACCATGGTGTTTTGAAAAAAGGTTCCCCCTCCAATTTTTTTAATGACCTCAGCTGTAGGCAGGACTTTCAAGCCTTTACCTCCCCAGTGGGCAGCATTCAACAGAATTGAAAGTGGATATGACCTCAGGGTGTCATGATATACATATAAATGCTGCCTTTATTTACATATCAATGCAGCTGGCCCGCGACTATTTACACATTAATGCTATACAATTTACATATCATTGCAGGTTATTTACAGGTAAACACAGGGTCTACAGGTGAGTCATCTGTACATGGCAATTGGGCAGAGCTGGGCAGCTATGGGACTAAAACTTTAAGGGAATTTAAACAGGGATAGTTGGCAAGTATGAGGCAGCTGCTTTGGGCCCCACAACAATGATGGGGCCCAGGGCAGCTGCCCCTTTTGCCCTGCCTTAAAGATGGCCCTGGCCACACGTACATGAAATTCTAGGTGTCTGGACATAGGATTATACATGTTACATGTTTGCCTTTTTGTGTTGTCTTGTGTTAATTATTGGTTTCACACTCAGGGCCACATTAATTCAGTATTGTATTGTAGCCTCTTTTGAGGTAGCTGGATATATACATTTTTTATTACTATTAATAAATACAATCTAATTACCCCAGCACACCATTTTGTTTCTCTCATTTGACCATCTGTTTTCCTTCTCTTTTTATAGAGAAGGTCAGGTATTTCTTAAGGTGTATTTGGGCTAGAGAGACACTACCCCATTAGGTATACAGTGTTTTGTATTCTGGGTATTTGTAGCAATGAGTTTCTTTTTTAAACTTGGAATCTGTGTCTCTCCACCCTTCCTCCAGACTCTTGGACCTTTACTCCCAAATTATATGCAAAATGTACTTTCATCCGAAAAGAGGACTTTCGACCACTGAGCAACAGCCCAGTCCTTATACTAATTAGCCCACGTAAACGCTTCTAATGTTGTCTCTGGTTCAGGAGTGGTTCGACACAAAGAATGCAACAGTTGTAGCCCATATCCTGTATATGTCTGTGTGTGGTGGCTCTTGAAGCAATGACACCAGCTGTAGTCCATTCTTTGTGAATCTCCCCACAAATTCTTGGCCTTTGTTTCACTATTATCTCAAGGCTGCGAGTAGTCCTGTTGCTTGTGCACTTTTTTTCTACCACACTTTTCCCTTCCACTCAACTTTCCATTATTATGCTTGGATACAGCACTCTGTGAACAGGAACAGCCAGCTTCTTTAGCAAAGACCTTTTGTGACTTACCCTCCATGTGGAGGGTGTCAATGACTGCCTGCAGTCTTCCCCATGATTGTGTAACTTACTGAACCAGACTGGGAGACCATTTAAAGGTTCAGGAACCTTTACAGGTGTTTTGAGTTAATTACTGATTAGAGTGTGACACCATGAGTCTACAATATTGAACTTTTTCAAAATATTCTAATTTTCTGAGATATTGAATTTTGAGTTATCACTATCTGTAAACCATAATCACCAAAATTAAAAGAAAGAAATGCTTGAAACGTATCACTCTGTGTGTAATGAATCTGTACAATGTAGGAGTTTCAGTTTTTGAATTGATTTACTGAAATAAATTAACTTTTTGATGGTATTGTAATTTTTTAATATGCACTTGTATATGATATCTTCTCCACTGAAATTGAATTCTTGTACCCAGGAGATAACCATGCAGGTCCCTTTAAATCATTAACATTCTGCTGACGATGGCTAGAAGCAATAATCATACAAAATAAAAAATTGCCCGATGGTGTAGTAAATTTTATTAATAGATAATTAAACATTTTAACTTTATTATCTTTAAAAAAATCCTCTACCTCATTCTTCTACTGGAAAAGGAACCCCATACCTTGTATAAGCTCCATGACAGAGTTTACAAAAGATCATTAAAGTGAGATTAAACTCAGAAAGTGAAGATTTGCATTTTTTAAATGGCATTTAGAAATGATGATGTGGCCATACAGCGTCCTATAATATTCTGGAATTCTTCCAGTGCATTTCCTATAATATTAGGGTGCCTAGGCATTCCTGTGTGTGAAATGTGAGATCTCAGGCACTGATGCCTCTGATTGCTAGTCTCGGGAGATTATCTGATGTCACTAGTATGCTGCTCACTGTTCATTTTGCTAGAGGCCCTGCCATAAGGAAGCAAATCTCCCACTTCCCACCCTCCACCAAGATGGCTGCCTCCACACAGATACAATGCAGAACAAGGCATTACAATCTAAAGTAGAATTTAACTCACTCAAATCAACATCAATCCTTATTCTGCTAGATAGAATGATAGGCATTAGAAAATAGATAGGGAAGTATATCATAGTTTCTTTTATACTTATTATTTTTTATTTTATTTCTTCAGTTACATCCTGGTTTCCAGGCCTAGGCAAATGAAGGGGTCTTCAAGAGGTAAGTAATTTTCCAGCAAAATAAAGCATGGAGATGTGACCAGATTGGGGAATTTTCTATGAATGGTAAAAATTATTTAAATAGTGTTTTTGGTGCTCAGATGCAGTGTAGTTCTGCATTCAGAATGAGGAAAAGATCAGCTATAGGGAGTCCACAGACATCACTTATAACTAGCCCTCTTTCTTTTGGATTCTACTTACTTCCTCTAGCTTTTTTGGTTAACTAAGGGTTGATAAAGAGAAAAAAAGGACAACTTGTCTGTACTCTTTTGATATTGCTGGAATGCACATGAAGTGCATATAAAATTTAAGTTTTAGCCTGCCCACAGGGCCACTAATAAGGCAATACAGCAACACAGCCAGACCTCCTGTGCCGGGCCCAGGCCTCATCAGTTTTTAAAGGCGGGCCCTGGCATCTGCTGAGCAAGAGGGCAGGCTTTACTGCCTTAGGCCACTTTCACACTTATGCGACTTGTCCTGCGACTTGAGACTGCAAAGTCCCATGACAAGTCGTACTCCATGATTTCCAATAAGTGCTATTTATATCTGTGCAACTTTAATTCGCAATGACTTCTCAGTAGTCCGTGCACTACTTTGGTCCAACTTTGATGCGTTTTGAGGTCCATAGATCTTAAGATTAAAGAGGCATTGCTTCAAGTCCAGTCAAAATTGTGGCAAAATCGCAGCACTTTTAGGTCGCACAAGTGTGAAAGGGGCCTTCTTGCTGACACTTGTGACTCTTGTGGATCCCTTTGAAGAGCTCCTGGCTTCTACTACTCTTTCTGTGTTTACTATGCTTCAGTTAGTGAATGAACAGGAAGCCTCAGAGCCCTTCCCATTCATTCACTGTCCAGTGCAGCAGAGTCTTCAGAGAAAGGGAATGATTAATCTCTGTCTTTGATCCCTTTCTCTGAATCAAATGTGAGACATCAGGGGTCTGTTTAGACATCTGATATTTCACCAAAGGCATCCCAACAGGGTAGTTTAACCACTTCCCGACCATCTGCCACCTTTTTACTGCGGCAGGGTGGCTTTCCTGCAGTGCCACTCTGCAGCGTGGAAGCTGATACACGGGTCCGCCTGACACCTCAGATCGTTCCCGGCTGAGAAAGAAGGACGGTCGGCTGTTGTTACCATAGCCGACTGTCCTTCTCCCTGAAATGATCACAGAGCTCATGTGATCCTTCTATATAGGATCACATGTCTCTATGGTCATCTCAGAAGCCACGCCCACCACAGTTAGAATCACTCCCCTAGGGTCACATTTAACCCCTTGATCACCTATACTGTTAACCCCTTCCCTGCCAGTGTCATTGTTACAGCAACAGTGCATATTTTTAGCACTGATTACTGTAGTAATGTCACTGGTACCCCCAAAAGTGTCAAAAATGTCAGTTAGGGGTCCGACCTGTCCGCCGCAATGTCACAGTCCTGCAAAAAACCGCAGATCGTCGCCATTACTAGTAAAAAAAAAAAAACAATAAAAATGACAATCTTTCCCGTAGTTAGTAGACGCAATAACTTTTGCGCAACCCAATCAAAAATACTCTTATTGCGATTTTATTTTTACCAAAAATATGTAGCAGAAAACAAATTGGCCTAAAATGTTAAAAAATTTAGATTCTGAAATTTCTTTTTTTGAGAATGTCATGTGTCAGCAGAATGTGAAAAATAGTTGTTTTTTTTTCAAAATTGACGCTCTTTTTTTTGTTTTAGCTCAGAAAATAAAAATTGCATAGGTGATCAAATACCTCCAAAAGAAAGCTCTATTTGTGGGAAAAAAAGGACGTCAATTTTATTTGGGTACAGTGTTGCATGACCGCGCAATTGTTCATTAAAGTAATGCAGTGCCGAATCGCATAATAGGGCCTGGTCATTAAGGGGGAAAATCTTAAAGTGGTTAAAAAAAAATACCATAAAATTCTAAAAAAAAAATGAAAATGTAAAAAACAATTAGGGACTTGTTCAAACATGCTTTGCTCTCTAAAGAGCAAACAACATTTGGTTCATTCTTCAGAGAGCATTTCACAGGCAGTGAGGAGGCATAATGTGGGTCTTTCCAACTATGCCAAGTTTGTGGGCAGGGTCATCCGTACCCGTGCACGCAGGGTAACACTCTCACGGAGCACGCTGATCAATGAGGCAAAGACTGTGGTCATCAGTTCCCCAACTTAGAGATGAGCTTGACTGTGTTCTGCAATAAAATACAGAGTTTCTCTGAAAAAGCGACTTGTCCCATGTCACTACACTGTAACTTGTATTTTTGCATTTAGGAGGAATGCGCTGAGCCTGCGTTGACTCCACCAGTCCAGCGTACATCTGTTATTTTAGTCCCAGTAACAGAATGGGGTGATGTCAAGTTCCTGACTTCTCACTTGCCTCTTTTTTTTTTTTTTTACTTTCCCGTTCTCTCTGTCTCTCTCTTCTATGGTGTGACAGTGGAGGAAGTAGTTTTGGGAGGTTTTGACGATTAGGCGGGTTATAAGTGATATTTGTTTTTTGCTTTTTGTGCTTTTTGGGTGTTATGTCTTATATGTGTGGGGGGATTGCCCCCCCCCCCTTAAAGGAAAAGGGAGAAGAAAGGGGAGGAGCCCTTTTTTTTTTTCTTTCTCTAAATAGATTTTGAAGGTTAGAGGGCACTATGGATATGTTATTATTTATTGATTTGTCTGGGGTCAATATGCTGTACAGTACCATGGGGGATAGTAAGCAGGAATACATTGAGGGCACACGAGGGTATGGATTTAAGTGGCACATGGCACGGGGGCAGGTTCCCCCCCTTTTTTTTTTCTCTCCTACACGTGTCCTTCTGTCCCAACGGGCCAAAGGTCAGAGCACACTATGGAACATAATTATGCATTTTTGGGTTTATGAGGGAATTGTATGCTCTACTATATCACGAAGGGCAATAAGTAGGGGAACAATGAGGGCTCACATGTGTGTGGATTTCTAAATTGTAGTTGGCACAGAGGGGGGTGTTTTTTTTTTTTTCTCCTACACGAGGGCACACGAGGGTATGGATTTAAGTGGCACATGGCACGGGGGCAGGTTCCCCCCCTTTTTTTTTTCTCTCCTACACGTGTCCTTCTGTCCTAACGGGCCGAAGGTCAGAGTACACTATGGAATATAATTATTTATTTATGGGTTTATGGGGGATTTGTATGCTCTATTGCATCACGAAGGCAATAAGCAGGGGAATATCGAGGGCTCACATGAGTGTGGTTTTCTAAATTGCAGTTGGCACAGAGGTGGTTTTTTATAATTGTTTTTTTTTTTTTATTTCTTTTCTCCTCTCTTTCTCTTCTTTTTTCTTGCGGCTTGTCGTTTAGTGATGGGGGGGGGGGGGGGGTTGAGTTGTTGCTGTATATGATGTATATTAAATGTATATATATATATAATATGTAATGTATTGGAAAACAATAAAATTGTTGAATTAAAAAAAAAAAGTTCCTGACTTCTCACTTGCCTCTTTTTTTCCCATACCATGTGACCCTGCCATAGATTTCTGTAACCCTCCTGGTTGCCATGGGAGGAGGACCGCTAGGGAGAGAGTCAGAACACTGACCCCTTGCTATCGGAGGGTCTGCCACCTTACTAGGTACTACACTTGTTACCTGGTTGCTTGTAGCTTGTTCTTTCACTTTATTACCCATAGCAACTAGACTTCTTTTCTTGTCTTGCCAAGTTGACCTTTTTGTAACATTGTTACCTGATACCCCTTATGTGCTTTACAGACCCAGGTTATTATTTGAAATACTCCATAATAAACATGCACTCCTTGAACAACTTCAGGCCAGACTTAGAATGGTTAAAGTAACTTTTACTCTTGAAATGCAGCATGGCAATTCAAAATAAATAACTTCCTGTCCCTGATCCTAACTAGCGTAATCTAACCTACGTAACATAGTAATGTACCTAACGTAATGTAGCGGTCCAAGCATGCCTCCGTGAGATGGGAGTCCATAAAGGCAATGTCCATTACTTGGTTGCTGTCCATGACTCCCGGTATCTTCAGCACCACCCTTGTGCGCACATGTGAGTCTTTTGGCGCTTTTCCACTGCATAGAACCGTACCGGCTCGGCACGCTTTTGTGCTTTTCCACTGCGGTACCGCATGGTATAGGGTCGGAAAGGTTCGGTACGGTACGGTATAGGTTTGCTTTTCCACTGCATGGAACCGAACGGTATGGTACGGTACGGCTCTGAAAAAACAGTACCTACTCGATTGTGGTTCCAACAGGTACCAAATTGGTACCATATCCCACAATCCTTTGCATGCAGTCACTACTAGCCACTGATTGGTCAGAGAATCACACCCACCCCGTTGTTATCCCACCCACTTAACTTTAGTACTACTTTAGTGGAAAAGCAAACCTATACCGTACCGTACCGAACCGTTCCGACACTATACCATGCGGTACCGCAGTGGAAAAGCAAACCGGGCCAAGCAGGGCCGAGTAGAGCCGAGCCGGTACTAGCCGGTACTTGCAGTGGAAAAGTGCCATTTGTTCCCCTATACCATGTCCTGTTCTTCCGCCGCCAGCCAGCCCTTGATCTTGGCTGTCCCCCTTTTTATATAACAGATGGGCCAGCCAAAACAAAAGGCCCAGGAACTGAGCGGAAAATGTGTAACCTATTCCCCAGCCTGGGCCAGCTGCTAGATAACTAACTACACTTAAATTTCAACCTGCCTAAAACAGAACTGGAAAACTCACACTGATAAAATAACAAGGCACGACTAGAGGTTAACCGCTTCCATACAGAGCAGTTAGACACCCTTCCTGCCCAGACCAATTTTCAGCTTTCAGCACTCTCACACTTTGAATGACAATTGCTCAGTCATGCTACACTATAACCAAACAAAATTTTTATCATTTTTTTCACACAAATAGAGCTTTCTTTTGGTGGTATTTGATCACAGCTGGGGTTTTTTTTTTTCGTGATATATGCAAAAAAAGAGCAAAAATTTTGAAAAAAAAACACTTTTTTTTAGTTTCAATTATGAAATTTTGCAAAAAATAAATTTTTCTTCATACATTTGGGCCAAAATGTATACTGCTACATGTCTCTGGTAAAATTAACCCAAATTAGTGTATATTATTTAGTCTGTGTGAAAGTTATTGAGTCTAGAAGCTATGGTACCAATTACTGAAAATTGATCACACCAGATGTACTGACTGCCTATCTCCTTTCTTGAGGCCCTGAAATGTCAGGACAGCACAAATACCGACCAAATGACCCCTTTTTGTAAAGTAGACAGTCCAAGGTATTTAGTAAGAGGCATGGTGAGTTTTTTGAAGTTGTAATTTTTTCCCACAATTCTTGGGAAAATGAAGAAAAAAATTTTTTTTTCTTTTTTTTCCCACAAAGTTGTCAATTTATAAGCTATTTCTAACACATAGCATGTACACAGCAAAAATTACACCCAAAAATACATTCTGCTACTCCTTCCGAGTATGGCGATACCACATGTGTGAGACTTTTACACAGCCTGGCCACAAAAAGAGACTCCACGTCCAAGAAGCACATTCAGGCGTTCTAGGAGCATAAATACACATAAAACTTTCTTACTACCTATCACACTTTTCAAGGCCCTAGAGCACCAATACAATGGAAAAGTCCACAAAATTACCCCATTTTGGAAAGCAAACACTCCAACGTATATTCTATGAGGCATTATGGGTCGTTTGAACATATCATTTTTTTCCACAGGTTTTTGGAAAATGTGGGAAAAAAATGAAAACTTTTTTTTTTTACACAAAGTTGTCAATTTATAGGATATTCCTAACACATAGCATGTACACAGCAAAAATGACACCCCAAAATACATTCTGCCACTCCTCCTGAGTATGGCAATACCACATGTGTGAGACTTTTTCACAGCCTAGCCATATAGAGGGGCCGAACATCCAAGGAGCATCATCATGCATCCTAGCCACTTGCCTAGGCCTATTTTTGACATTTGGTGTTTACAAGCTAAAATCAGTTGTTTTGCTAGAAAACTACTTAGAACCCCCAAACATTATATATTTTCTTTTAGCAGAGACCCTAGAAAATAAAATGGAGATTATTGCACTATTTTTTATCACACCGTATTTGCGTTCTTCCAAACGCAATTTTTTTGGAAAAAATTCACTTTTTTTAATTAAAAAATAAGAAACCAGTAAAGTTAGCCCAATTTTTTTCCATAATGTGAAAGATAATGTTACGCCGAGTAAATAGATACCCAACATGATATGTTTCAGAATTGCGCACGCTCACGGAATGGTGACAAACTTTGGTACTTAAAAATCCCCATAGGCGACAATTTAAAAATTTCTACAGGTTGCCATCTTTGAGTTACAGAGGAGGTCTTGGGCTCAAATTATTCCCCTTGCTCTAACGATCGCGGCGATACCTCACATGTGTGGTTTGAACACCGTTTACATATGTGGGCGGGGTTTCTGTATGCATTCGCTTCTGCGCGCGAGCTAACGGGGACAGGGCGCTTTAATTTTTTTTTTTTTTTTTTCTTACTATTTATTTTATTTATTATTTTTTATTTTTACACCGTTTAAAAAAAAAAAAAAAATTGATCATTTTTATTTCTATTAAAAGAAATGTAAATATTCCTCGTAATAGAAATAGGCACGACAGGACCTCTTTTTTGTGAGATCTGGGGTCAAAAAGTCCTCAGATCTCACAAGTACACTAAAAGATAGAAAAAAAAAAAATAAATAAATAATTATAATATAAAATGAAAAAAAAAAAAAAAAGGACCTTTAAACCGGTTGCTAGGCAACAACATTTTCCGTAGCTCCGGTCCTCCAAGACCATAGAGTCAAGTGAGGGCAAGCTTGCCCTCACTCGACATCCTGTCTGTGAGGATTCGGGACCGGATCGTTTTCCCCGCTGCCGGCGGGTCCGGTAAGCGGGGAAAAGGACCGGAACGCGTCGGGAGGGGGGGGGGGGCGCCTCTTCCGCCATCCCGGAAGGGTGATCCCATGGCGAATCCGCCGCTGGGACCACCCTTATCGGAAAGCCAACCGTCCACCGTTTAAAAAAATACCAGGGTTATGGCAGCTATCTGCTACCATAACACCGGTATTTAGGTTTAAACGGACGACGTATATAAACCTTTTTGGACTTGGACATGGTGGCTGTATGAAGGGTGACAGGTACTCGGGTACTTTGTTGGGCAGGTGACAGGTACTCTGGTACTGATGAGCAGGTGGCAGGTACTCGGGTACTCCGATAGGCAGGTGACAGGTACTCGGGTACTCTGATGGGCAGGTGACAGGCAGGTGATAGGTACTGATGAGTAGTACTCACTGACTGATAGGTGATAGGTGATACTGTACTGATGGGTACTGATGATCAGTACTGATACGTGATAGGTACTGATGAGTACTGATGAGTACTGATGAGTAGTGATGGGTACTGATGAGCAGGCGGCAAGTACTTGGGTACTTCAGGCGTCAGGTACTCTGATGAGCAGGTGGAAGGTACTCGGGTACTCTGATGGGTAGGTGACAGGTACTCAGGTACTCTGATGACGGGTACTCCGTTGACAGGTACTCAAAGTACCCAAGTACCTGTCATCAAAGTACCCGAGTACCTGTCATCTGAGTACCCGTCATCAGAGTACCCGAGTACCTGTCATCAGAGTACCCGAGTACCCGTCATCAGAGTACCAGAGTACCTGTCATCAGAGTACCCGAGTACCTGTCAGAGTACCCGAGTACCCGTCATCAGAGTACCCGAGTACCCGTCATCAGAGTACTCGAGTACCTGTCATCAGAGTACCCGAGTACCTGTCATCAGAGTACCCGAGTACCCGTCATCAGAGTACCCGAGTACCTGTCATCAGAGTACCCGAGTACCCGTCATCAGAGTACCCGAGTACCCGTCAGAGTACCCGAGTACCTGTCATCAGAGTATCCGTCATCAGAGTACCCGAGTACCTGTCATCAGAGTACCCGAATACCTGTCACCAGCCCATCAGAGTACCCGAGTACCTGTCATCTGAGTACCTGATGACAGGTACTCGGGTACTTTGATGGGCTAGTGACAGGTGCTCTTTATTGGGGGGGGGGCAATCAGTGTGGTTGGGGTGCACTGTAGTTGGTAACTAGCTGTTACCACAATCTCCTCCTCACACAGGATCAGTGTGTGAGGAGGAGAACACGGTGACAGCTAGTTACCGTGTTCTCTGTTGACATTTGTGACCGGCTGTGATTGGACACAGCCGGTCACGTGGTAAAGAGCCAATTTCATTGGCTCTTTACCTAGATTGGGGATCGACTCTGTCCGAGGGACGAGCCTCGTCCCCGATCGCTGCTCTGCGCGCCCCCGGGGGCGCGCATTGCAGAGAGAACGAGCGGCTCATGCTGGAGCCGCTCATGTGATCGGCTGTGATTGACACAGCCGATCACGTGGTAAACAGCCAATTTCTATTGGCTGTTTACCTTGATCAGTGATGGGCTATGTCCGAGGGACGAGCCTCATCCCTGATCGCGCCGCTGCGCGCCGCCGGGGGCGCGCCGCCGGGGGCGCGCAGTAGCAGCTAGAACGGGCCAACGTCATATGACGGCGGCCCGGATCTAGACAACCACTTTGCCGACGTCATTTTACATGACTCGGTAAGGAAGTGGTTAAATAATAAAAGAAGTCTAGCGCTTATCAAATAACAAAGTCCACATCTAGAGAGAGAGTCCCAGTGGAAAGCATAGAGCATATCCTTAATCCATATGTGAGGAAGACCACCGACACCCAATAACACAGCCTCTTACCATATATCACAGACCCTCACTACAACGGTCTATGTAAGCGGTGTTATAAACAATGGGCAAAGGTGATAGTGGAATCCTCCAATAATCCTCTAGCGATCCTCTCCGTGAGCAGAACATCTCATGTGGAGATAAATAAAACACTCCCCATAGTGTAGACATCACAAACCAATTTGTTAAAAAATAAAATATCCACTCACATAATAGTTGTAAAAGTTCAGCATGTCTGAATATATCAATTTGACGTTTCAAGCCAACAAGATGGCCACCATATCCCAGCATGCACCAGCGTCATACGTCATCAGATCCTCCCTATGCATTTCTTCATTACATGACATTGGCAGGGGCATGGCCTAATATTGACGAATATATATATATATATATATATATATATATATATATATATATATACATAAAGCTGGAGGTAGAATTGCGTTCCAACATCCGGAACCAGTGGAAAGACGCTATATGTCTATAAGAACGATATGCGTTCCACTATATCAAAATATCAATTATATCAATATAAGTCGCAATGGTAAAAAACAACCCTGGAATTATCAACAGCGCCATCTTGTTGTCTCTAAACACACTACATCAAGATTGTATTCATTAATTCAGATCTAACATTAAAAAACTTTACAAAGTAATTAAATAAAAACTAATAATTTTCATGCATACACAAAATAAACACAAAAATCAAATCTCAAATCATTAGAAATTACAAATTAAAATGAATAATTAGCTCAAGAATTATTGATAAAAGCTTTCACATCCCATTCGATTTTCATACCGAATCTGGTATACATTTCGGCCCTAAAAATCAAATTAGTCTCGAGTTTAGAAACTCTCTTTGTGGCATTGCTGCCTCTCCAACTCCTAGTAAATTTATCAATCCCTATAAATACAGTTCCTTCCGGATTTCTACTATGACATAAGTCGTAGTGCCGGGATAGACTGTGTCTAGGGTAGCTCTTAAGAATGTTGGTTACATGTTGCTTTAATCCTTTAATCTAGTGCAGCCAATATTTTCCAGACCGCAAGGACACCGAATAAGGTACACAACACATTTGGTCGTGCATGTAATAAAGGGCTTGATGGTAAAATGCTGATTAGTAGAATTAGACTGGCAAGAGTCAATTCTCCTTTTCTTTTGAGCATTGATTTTACATATAGCACACTTCCTACAGGGAAAGAAACCTCCCATTCTCTGAAAGAAGGAAATAGTCCTTGGGGGCTCTATCACATTTGGGGGCTAGTTGTAACCTCAAAGGGAGTACACCTCTAAACACAATTGGAGGAGTTTCAGGTAAAAGGGGACCTAACTCCCCATCGTTACGCAGTACATGCCAATTTTTTCGTAGTATCTTCTTAACTGAATAAAGCATATTCAAAGGAAACATTTGCACTATTAGATCTGGGTTTCAATAATTTATCCCTATTTTTCAGATCTGCACGAACAAAAGCATGTTCCAATTCCTCTACATCATATCTCTTTTCAACAAATTTCAAGTTTAGGGAAGAGGTTTCATGTAGGAAATAGGGATGATCGAACGGTTTGGGTCGACCATCGGTTCGACCCGAACATTGGGTGTTCGAAATTCGGCCGAATTCCGAACTTTTTGCGGTAAAAGTTCGTAATTTGGTCACCAGAACCGCTTAAAGTGCAATGGGACAGGAACTGGGCTTTAAAAGCCAGTGACTGGCCCAGAAACGTCAGTAAAAGCCAATTGAGGGGGCAGGAGTCTGCTAGGAATGCGATTGGAGTGACTACGGGGTCCAGAGGCCAATCAGGAGTGAATACGCCCCCCAGTATATAACATAGCCCCGCCAAACCTCTAGCACTGTAATACAGAGGCTGTGGAAGAGAGTGAAAGCATTTGTGTTTCTCCTGCTGCTTGTAAATCTCCAGTGTCATTTTGCAATTATCTTCTGCTGTATGGAGCTGTTCTTTTAGTGTGAGGAAAGGGATATGCAGTGTAGTTAGGGTACTATATACCACTATAGTTACATTCAATAATCTAGTTTTTGTAGGATACTTATAAGTGTCAGGGTGACTGTAGTGTAGTTTAGGGTGACCTGACTCTGCCATGTCAGGGTGACCGTAGTGTAGTTTAGGGTGACCTGACTCTGCCATGTCAGGGTGACCGTAGTGTAGTTAACGGTGACCTGACTCTGCAATGTCAGGGTGACCGTAGTGTAGTTTAGGGTGACCTGACTCTGCCATGCCAGGGTGACCGAACTCTGCCATGTCAGGGTGACCGTAGTGTAGTTTAGGGTGACCTGACTCTGCCATGCCAGAGTGACTGAACTCTGCCATGTCAGAGTGACCGTAGTGTAGTTTAGGGTGACCTGACTCTGCCATGCCAGGGTGACCCCACTCTGCCATGTCAGGGTGACCCCACTATGCAGATTCTGGGTTAGGGGTATACATACATATATATATATATAAATATATATATGTGTGTGTGTGTGTGTGTATATATATGTATATGTATATATACATACACACACATACACATATATATATATATATATATATATATATATATATATATATATATATATATATATACCCCTATACAGAAGTTCAGATGTCATGCCTGCCTCCAAACGCCTTCAAAAAATGCCTGAAAATTGCCTGAAACAAAAACGCCCAGGTGTGAAAGGAGGGTAACACCATCCCTGCGCTACTGAAATTATAAGAAAAATAATCTGTTTTTTTTTTTCTGGTTCTGGACATGCTACAGAGCTGAAACTTCACAGGTACACTTTTTAGACCCCCCCCCCCCAGACACTAAATCCAAAGAAATTTCTTTTTTTTTTTCAATAATTTTTTCAATAATTGGCTCTCTATCAAAAACGACAATTTTTAAGAACTTTTTTTGCCTGATTCATAGTCCCTGGGGCATGACCCAGAACCCTAGCCACTTTTTAGGGGCATTTATTGGGTTTTAGGGCTTCAAAATGGTGTTTTTTGATTCCCGAAGTTCGGGTCCCATTGATTTCAATGGGGTTCTGGAATCCGAACCGAACTTTCGGGAAATTCGGGTGTTCTGGTCGAACCGAACTTTTCAAAAGTTCGATCATCCCTAGTAGGAAATAATCACGGTTTGTGCAGTTTCTTTTTGATCTTAAAAATTGGCTGACGGGAAGACTTTAACCATGCAGAATGATGACAGCTGTTGATATTAATAAATCCATTCCTGTCTGTTTCCTTAAAGTGAGTGGATGTAACAATAGCACCATCCAACACCTTGATCTTTAAATCCAAAAAGTGTATCGCAGTTCTACTAAATTCATGCTGCAGAATGATAGCCTTCTCATTCATATTCAGTGTGGCTATAAACTCATTTCAAAGTGTCATAATCCCCATCCCACAGAAGGAGGATGTCACCCATGTACCACCTCCACAGTGTCAACTCTGGTCTAGGTCTACCAACGATGACATCCTCCTCCTACTTAGCCATAAAAAGATTGGCCATACTGGGCACCAACTTAGCGCCCATGGCCCCACCCCTATTCTGCAAATAGTAGGTGCCCCCAAACCAGAAGTATTTATGGCCCATTGCGAAATCCAGAAGTGACAATATAAAGTCCCTCTGAATCTCCAATAGGGCATCTGATTGTAGATAACAAGCTACAGCCTCTCGAACATGTTGGTGAGAAAGGATCGTGTATAATGACGAAACATCAGCTGTAGCAAATATATAACTATCTTTCCATTCAACCTCTTTTAACTCATTAATGACCTGAGCTGAATTCCATAAAAATGAAGGTGTTTTAACCACCAAAGGCTGTAAAAAGTAATCAATATACTTACCCACCCTGGAAGTAACCAAATCAATTCCACTGATAATAGGTCTTCCAGGGGGGTGCAATTGATCCTTATGCACCTTTGGTAGGTAATATATTACAGGAACTCTAGGGGCAATGGGAATTAGAAAAGATTTCTGTTTTTTAGTCAAGATTTTACTCTGATGCCCTTTGACAACCAAAGAGATAAGCTACTTCTTCTATCTCAAGGTAGGATTACCTCCCAATGGAATAAAGGTCTCCTGGACAGATAATAATCTAATTATCTCTAATTTATAAGCCTCAGAATTCAAAATAACAATACCCCCACCTTTATTCCGTTGTTTCAAAAGATTCAAACCCCTATTAAGCATATGATCATTCTTAGCTTTCTTAATATGTATAAGGTCTAGGTCTTTGGTCACCAAATCCCTAAATATGGAAATTGAAGGAGCTAGATGTCCCTGTGGGTTAAATAATGAGGCATTGGAAAAAGGTGTGTTTTTAATGTCCGTGAAGACCATCTGGTTAGAACAGAAAGGGATCGTAAGCATATACCTTTTGATATTCATTCTGCAAATGTATTTCTGAATATCTATAAAGGTTTCAAATTTGTTGAGAGGCCTGGGGGGAGCAAACTTTAGACCATGATTTAACACATATTTCTCCTCATTCGTAAGGTTTCCTGCAATGACCAAACACTGTCATATGGAGTAAATCAGTGTTGAACTGAGTGGCAGGGGAGTAAAGGAAATAAATACTGTATGAAGTGTGTGGGGGGTTGAATAATGCAAACCTGAATGGGCATTTTAACTCCTTATAAATTGTCAGGGTTCTCGCCATGGTTTACAGACAGCCAGGCGTGGTCGCCGTTAGGTACCTGACATGGGATTTGAACCTGTGCACTTTGACATTCTGTCCTGTTATCCTGCCTCTGAGCCACACTTCAGCTCATATGGATCCAGTCACCTGAGTGTGCTCTTGTCTATCATTGTCCACCTGAAGCTAATTGCTCAATTAAGCAATAAAACACTGTCTCTCGCTTAGAGCAGTGTCAGTTCATTGCTGATCATTGTTCCTGTTTGACAGACTTTGTTCCTGTGTTCCTATTTCCTGTGCGTGTGTTCCAGACTGACTCCAGCTTCCATCCTTACCTTCGCTCCTTGCGGTTCCTGTGTTCCTTATCCGGACTCGTGTCATCCAGTGACTACAGTTATTCCTGGACTTCCCTTTCCATTGTATTCCTGCCGGTCCTGCTTATTGGAGCACCTCACCTGCCAAGCCCCCGTGCACAAATTCACAGCCCAGGTGGCTTTCTTACCTGGTCACCTAGGACTGTGGATATCTGCAAGAGTGAGCGTACATCTCTGCGTTACAGACTCCAACAAAGGTAAGCCCCGTGACATAAATATTCTGAATTGTAATAGCGATTATCCCTTCCTGAGACTTCTATACTGCGCCTGAATAAGAGACACTTACCACAGGCAATCTTAGCTAAACTCACCAACCACTTGGAATCAACAAATGCCTTGATTGCATGCAGAGCGTTGAGGCATTACAATAAGTTACAGTAGATTTAATTTAGAAGTGTTTTAGGCGGTCAAAATGGACTATTCGATTTTCCTAGCCTTAGTGTGTGTCTTGTAAGAGAGGAAGGATTAGAGCCCGTGTGAAAGGATCCTTAGTGTGTGTCTTGACACAGAGGAAAGGCAAATTGCTTTAGAATTGGAGGAAAATACAGAAAATAATGCATAATACAAACAAAAAGGGTTACAGGATGGCAGCATAAAAAAAAAAAAAAATTAACCAGAGAACAACATAGGGGTTGATTTTCTAAAACTGGAGAGTGCAACATCTGGTGCAGCCGCGCATGGTAGCCAATCAGCTTAAAACTTTAGTTTGTTCACTTAGGCTTTGACAAAAAAACCTGGAAGTTGATTGGTTTCTATGCAGGGCTGCACCACATTTTTCGCTCCCTAGCTTTAGTAAATCAATCCCGCAGGCTACACATTTAGATGCATCTGCAGTTTCCACATCCTGTGGAGGCAGCTCACTAAACCTTTCTACCTGTACCTTATGTTTTTTACCTGCGTAAGATGTACTTTTTTTTTTTTAAATGTATTTTTATTGAAAAATTTAAATGTGTAGTTACAAAACATAGCCTTTGGCAGTTCCCCGGCTTATTCATAAAACATAGAACTACTAATAACACCTCCTATTATAGAACACACAAAAAAAAAAGGGGGAAAGAAACAACACACTGTCCATACACCTCGCCCTTGTTCGTTCTCTTATAAAATCAGTTCAAGGGTTGCTGAATTAAAAGGAGATTCCTGCTCCCTCTCAACCGTCAGGATAATGGATCGGAAGAATATTAACTCGTGTTTAGAATTCTACATGAACAAATGTAATACGAGTCCCTGCAGAGGAATACATTCATTCATATCATAAACTAATGGATAATATAAATGTGCGCTAATTCAAGAAAATGTAAATATATATAAATATATACAACCTTTAGTGTATAAAAAATTCAACAATATTAAAATGGAATTTAGATATAGATGTATTGTGACAAAACACAAACAATGAGTGATCCAACAGTCCAAAGTAAAGAATCTTTCTTCAATTGGTGATTGCTGTGATGCAAAATACAGATGTGAAAGGAATCCAACCAAAGTAATAAATAACTGTGATATCCCTCCACCCGGTGAATTTCCTCCTTACCCGGCGGAAAAAAGGTAAGTGCAATAAGTAAATCCAATTTATTCCAAAATGTACTTTTCATGTGATATACACCTCCAACCTTGTGATAAAACACCGTTGCATATAAAGGTAATGGCTTCTTACCAAAATATAGAACCATATACGTTTAAGAAAACACTGGTGTAGGAATGGTGCTGATCCCTTCTCCTCTGGATAGGGTAGGCGGCTTTCCCAATTGGTCCAACAAGGATAATTCGATCCACAGCAATCACTTGTGAAATATATGGAAAACCTTATAAAATGAAGGTGTGGATGGTGTGCCACCGAGTCTCCACTGATGGAACCTTTGTGGACTTCTCAATACTTTACGAAATAAATTGCGGTAGAACATAGCCTATGGGAAAACAAACTCACTTTTCGCTTCAAGTGGACTCCTGATCATCTGTTGTACACTCAAATCTGTCCACAAGTGCCAGACCCTCTCAAATGTCCTAGGGCAACCCCCGGGACTAATAGGTAGCTTTGTATAGGGGTACAACCTTATTGATGCTTCCAGAAAGGCAGATTAGGGGCTGTGTCTGATTTCCACTTGAGCACTATCGCCTTCCTGGCATAAATTAATAATAAGAGACCCAAGAGAGTATGCATCACCCTACTAATGGCCAGAGAGTTAACTAACCCCAGGAGGCAAACACCAACTTATACAGTGACCTGTATAGTAGTTAGGGTAGATATAAACTGGGTCACTTCCCGCCAGTAGCTACTAATCTGAGGGCACTCCCAAAAGATATGGGAAAATCCAGCAGGGTCACTAGAGCATCTCCAACAGCAAGAAGAGGAATTGGGGTATATAGGATGTAGTCGTTGTGGTGTAAAATAAATTCGGTGCACTATTTTAAATTGGATCAGACGGTCTTTTGTCAATATTAGTGCTTGAAATGGGCTGTACCAGACATCTTCCCAGTCTTCATTGTCCAAGTCCTGCTCCTCCAAACGCCACACAGTTAGCAGGGCATCTAGTCCCACATGAACATAGGGAAGTAGTGACTTGTAGATCACAGAAATGTAAGATGTACTTTGACAATGTAGTTTCAGGGTCATTTGTTGCCCAGTGCATTCACCCTACAGTAGAGTAAATCTTAACTTTCCAGTGTCAGAAATGTATGTTTCTGTTCAATCATGAGGCATCAGCATGGCACTGCACAGATTAATGCTTGACCTTTGTCTGTAGTCTAAGAACTGATACTTCCTGTGAAGCAACTAAACGTTCCAAAATCCATGGGTCCCTTAGTCCAGTGCTCTGCAGGGGTATTTTGATCTGAAACAGAAACAAACAGGCAGAAACAAAGAAAAGGCTGGCCATGGATTGGATGCTGCACGATCAAGAAGATTCCTGTCCTTTTAGCGAATATGGGCAGGTAAGGGGAATGAATACATGGATATAAGGGAATTGATTAGCCATGATACTACAAACTACAGATGCAATATGTGAGCCCATCATTACAAGGTAAGGAAAGCAACGACACAGGGAACATTACACTTATACCTAGTTAAAGAGTAACTCCACTTTTGTTGAGAAACAAAAAAACATTCCCCTCTGGGTGATCAATGTACACTGCAGGGATTTTACCAAACTTTGTTGCAGATCTACCTTTTGCTATTCTGAAGAAATTACTATTTGTTTGTCTGTGTCCATTAGCAAAATTAATGTGGATGAGAATGATTTCATAATTATTAATCAACTGCTGCACCTGCAGGGTTCTAATGAGGACAATTGCAGGGTCTGCATCCCTTTAGACATGATTTCCCTTTGGGAGTATGTCACCAAAAATGCAGGGCATGCCACAAACTCTGTCTTGTAGTTTAGTAAAAGTGCAGACTTCTGGGAAAAATCAGTGATCCAATCACACAAGCAGAAAATTATATTTCTGGGGGGCATTCTGTATACCATCTGCATACAGAATGCCTCAAGGTAGCCATATTGCTTTGTTTTTTACAGACAATTACAGCCGCTGAAGATTAAAAAGGAAGGATCATTTTTAATAACATTTAATTACAATATGGCTTGTGCCACAATTGTAAACACTATATATATTTTTTTTTAACTAGCTGCTGGCACCTAACACATTCCCATATATATATGTGCAACCTTTAAAAACCAAAATATGTTGTGTCGCACTATTTAAAACAAACAAATTATCAATACAAGTTTAAACAGTGTGCTTAATCACTGAAAGATAAATTTGTTTTTTTTTAACCTGTACACAAATAACCTTATTCACAATATCTCTTAAAGTGGTTCTAAAGTCAGAAGGTTTTTTATTGTAATGTATTTTATGCATTAAGATAAAAACCTTCTGTGCTTCTGTGTGCAGCAACCCAGCCCCCCAGCCCCCCTAATACTTACCAGAGCCCCATCTCGATCTATCAATGTTGCACAAGAGACTTTGCTGTCCGGGACTCTCCCTCCTGATTAGCCATTGGCTCCCGCTGCTGTCAATCAAATTAAGTTAACCAGTTAGGAGTAGGAGGGTACAGGGCTGAGCCGCAGCTCTATGTCTTCACGGCTCACATTGGCAGAGTGTAAGGAGAGGGGGGCTGATCAGCAGCACTTGTACAAGTAATCAAGGCACTGATTATCAGTTATCTGATTACCAGTGCAGCCCCAACAGTGCCTTGCAGTGATGCCAGTCTGTGCCCATTAGTGCCACCTATCAATGCCACCTATTATTGCCCATAAGTGCCACCTAACAGTGCCCATCAGTGCCACTTATCAGTTCCCATCAGTGCTGCAAATGACTGCCACCTCATCAGCGCCCTTTAGTGCCACCCCATCAGTGCAGCCTCATCAGCGCACATCAGTAAAGGAGAAAAATTACTTGTTTACAAAATTTTCTGATAGAAAAACTTTTTTTTTTAAATTTTCGGTATTTTTTCGTTTTAGCAAAAAAATAAAAACCCAGTGGTGATTAAATACCAACAAGAGAAAGCTCTATTTGTTGGGAAAAATGATAAAAAAATAAATTTGGTTACAGCACTGCATGACCGCCCAAATGTCATTCAAAGTGTGACAGCGTTGAAGGCTGGAAATTGGCCTGGGCAGGAAGGAGGTGAAAGTGGTAAAATAGTGTGACACAATATATTTTGTATATTATTTTTTTTTTATTTGCTTTCTTTTTTGCCCACAAAAGTGGAGTTATTCTTTAAAACACCAAAACAGTTGAATGTGTGTAAGGCTCCGTTCACATCTAGGCATTTTTGGGTGATTTTCTGCTCTAAGCCTCAGCTCTAAAAACGCCCAACAAGACAAATCCCACTCATTTTAATGGCCCCTGTTCACATCTGAGCCATCTGTCGTCAGAGGCGGCTCTCCAATTAGGCCGGTAAGGCGGCCGCCGAAGGCCTCGCACTTAAAGGGGCCTCGCATCCTTCCCAAACTTTTTTTTTTTTTTTTATGAATAGATCATCATGATTTTTTACAGTAACCTGTCCTGACCTTCACCTTGGACGCGGCGGCCGCATCCGCACACTCCACATTCCACACATTGCAATGCCGGGCGCCCGCGCAGCGGCGCTACGCGCTGGCGCTAGACTAGTAGACTGTCTCTGTCTGCATTACTCCAGCCAGGCCCCGCACACACTCACATTGGTTTCTTCTGGCTGGGCTGCTGGCTGCTGCTGCACTGAGTCTCCGCCTCTTGCTCCTGCATTCGACGAATCATGGTCCGGGATAGCGATGAAGTCACGACGTGATGTCACGTAACCCCCCTCCCCTGCATTCTCCTGGCTTCGGTACCACGAGGAGAACTTGAAGAGAACCTCGTCTGCTCTTCTCTTCAAGTTCTCCTCATGGTACCGAAGCCGGGAGAATGCAGAAGACGAAAAGGTAAGGATTAGAGCTGGAGGAGAGCGAGTGACTGACTGACTGCAAAAACAAGGCCTGTCCTGTCCAAGAGGCAGCCAGCCCGCCGCCTGCAGTGACTACTGTGTCCTGTCATCCTGAATATTTAAGTAATACCATTCCAGGCTGGCTTGAAATGAAAAGTCTATTAATTAATATGGGAAACGTCCTATGCAATTGAAAAAAATGAGATGAAAAAAATCATAATAAAGTGCTCAGTGCTTCTGCTTCATGAATCATGCTAGTTCTTATCTTATGACAACCAAATGGTATGGTTTTTTCTTTATATAAGTGCTTTGTGCTGCTCAGATAGATTCCTCACAATTTATTTTATATCCAGTGCATCCACTCAGTGCTCCCCTCTCAATCCCCCCCAAGTTCTCACCGGACAATTCAAAGGAATAACGCCTGTCACAGTGTCACAGCTTTAATAAGGTGCCAGAACCCAGATGAATGGTGTGTAGACTGCCTGCACTTCTACATAAAGGGGGTAACATGTTCTGGAGCTGAAGTGGTTAAAAGAGTTAGTGAATTGTTAATTTTTTAAAAAACCAATAAAAAAAAGGCTGCAGAGATGTTATTAACCACTTAAGCCCCGGAAGATTTTACCCCCTTCCTGACCAGGGCTTATTTTGCGATTCGGCACTGCGTGACTTTAACAGACAATTGCGCGGTCGTGCGACGCTGTACCTAAACGAAATTGACGTCCTTTTTTTCCCCACAAACAGAGCTTTCTTTTGGTGGTATCTGATCACCTGTGCGATTTTTTGATCATGCGCTATAAACAAAAAAAGAGCGTCAATTTTGCAAAAATAACAATATTTTTCAAATTTTTTTATATGAAATCCCCCCCCCCCCCAAAAAAAATGTAAAAATCAAAATATTTTAACATTTTGTTTTGTTTTATGCTACATATGTTTGGTAAAAAAATTGCAAAAAGCGTATTTTGATTGGTTTGCGCAAAAGTTATCGCGTTTACTAACAAAGGGAAAGATTTTTGTCATTTTTGTTGTTTTTTTTTTTTAACGTTGCAATTTTTTTTGCGGGACTGCGACATTGCGGCGGACAGATCGGACCCTTGACTGACATTTTTGACACTTTTGGGGTTACCAGTGACATTACTGCAGTAATCAGAGCTATACATATGCACTGTTACTGTAAAAATGACACTGGCAGTGAAGGAGTTAACTGTATTGGAGAGGGAGGGGTTAAGTGTGTCCTAGGGGCGTGCTTCTAACTGTGATTGGACATGGCTACTGGTGTAAGAACAGAGATCAACGGTCCTACATAGTAGAACTGTGTGATCTCCATTCTTACACAGGGAGGAATGACAGTCGGCTTTGTTTACATCAGCCGCCTGCCTTTCTTCCGGTGTAACGGACGATCGCGAGTGCCCGGCGGACATCGGGTCCGCCGGGCACACGCGCGGGGGGGTCCGTGACCGCTTTGCCTGTGAGGGGCTGACCGCCGCAGTAAATAGTCGTGCAGCAGTCGGCAAGTGCTTAATCCAGTTTGGTGTGTCCAGTATTCTTTGTATATTTGGAGCATAAGCCACCTACCGTCCCCTGTTACATCACTTCTGCTTTGAACGCAAAACATGTCCTCACTTTGACACCTGCGATTCATGAAGTGTACCATATTTTTGACCAAACTCTATGTGTGTGTAAATATATATATAAAAATAAAGTATATCAGACGGGGTTTCTCTTTTCCCCCCTATCTTTTACCACTTGCTGACCAGCCACCAAAACATATACTGCAGGTTGGCAGATTCCCGCAAAATGATGTGCCCATATGTCGCTTTGCAGGAGCGCATGCACCCATTTGCTAGGGCAGAGGGGAAGCTGATCTTTGAATAAAATAACTGGAAGGTACCTCACTATGGAGATCTCCTTTTTTATACCCATGGGGGGAGCTATGTAAGAGGCACCGTGACCCAAGGACTTGACTGAGAGCCATGTTTTTGCCACGGTCTTATCTTCAGCATCAGCAGGAGTTCTGTTGAAGATAAGACCGTGGCATAAACATGGCACTCGAGTCCTTGGGTCACGGTGCCTCTTACATAGCTCCCCCCCATGGGTATAAAAAAGGAGATCTCCATAGTGAGGTACTAATTTGAGATGCATTAATGTTTGCCTTAAAATATGCAATTTATACAGTTAATAATATAGCCTGCTTATTTATTTTTTTATCGCGCAAGGGGGGCCTCATATTTTAATTTCGCCTAAGGCCTCAAAAAGTCTAGAGCCGCCTCTGTCTGTCATCTTAAGCAAAACACCAATTGCTCAAAAAAGTATGTGAGCTTCTTTTTTGGCAGAGAACAGGTGTTTTTATTTTTTTTTTCATTGGTCACTTGTCAACCTAAAAATGCCTGCACAAAAATGCTGCAAAAACGCCTATAAAACGCCAGAAAAAATACCTGTAAAACACCTCTAAAAATAGCAATGCCTAGATGTGAACATAGCCTTATGCTTTTAAAGGGGGTACATTCTAATTGTTTTCCTTCTTAGATGAAAAATTGCATTAGGATCCTTTCCCACGGACTTTCCAATTGGCGGACAGGTCCATCTCCGCTCACTGTGCTATGGGAGATCGGATGATAACGTATGTCTTCATCTGATTCTATCCAATTCAATCCTCCAGACGGGAGATCTCTATGGGAGATCGGATGATAACATACGTCTTCATCTGATCCTATCCAATTCAATCCTCCAGACGGGAGATCTCTATGGGAGATCAGATGATAACGTACGTCTTCATCTGATCCTATCCAATTCAATCCTCAAGACGAGAGATCTCTATGGGAGATTGGATGATAGCGTACGTCTTCATCCGATCCTATCCGATTTGATCCTCCAGACGGATGGAAAATAGGGTTGCTATCCATCTGGATTTAACGGACAGGATCGTATCGGATAGCAGAGGGTGTCAGCGGAGATGTCACCTCTGACATCCGCAGCTCCATAGGGGTACATGGAGCATCCGATCAGGTCTGTCTGAAAAAACTGACAGGGGGACCTGATCGTAAAGCCAGTGTGAAAGGGCCCATAAGCATACTGGTTCTGTACAGAGAAAGGTAATGAAGGATTTGCTACACATGGAATTATGTTTAACTCTAGGGAATGTCGTCTGCACTGTCTGGTCCATGGCTGGTTCTCAATTTTTTATCTATCTCTTCTATGCGCTCCTCCTTCCGCTATCCAAAGGGCATAAAACACTGAGCAGAAATGGAACCAAAAATGAAGACGCATTAGAGGCTTTTCTGAATCTGAATTTGTGACATTTTGGCTGAAATATGACTGTCAGATATAATGGCCAGAAGAATTTTTAGACATTTCTTTGAATTGTTTTGTTCTGCCCCTCCTGCCCCCAACTTCTGCTAGAAAATTGTGAAAATTGACCCTAATTGATGTGGTAAGTTTTTTTTACAATTTGAACAATTTTACAGTTTGCAATTCTACACTGCTGGACGTTGCTTTAATCTTTATTGCAGAGTTCAAAAATCCTGCCCACTTTATAAAAAGCAATACTGGCAGATTGCCAAATAGTTGCCATTCATTATGTTTGGATGAAAAATTGGCAGCATTTAGTTACTGTTATGTTTGCTATTAATATGGAAATATGAGGAGCCTGTAAAATTCAAAACTTGTTAAATAGCAGAGGACAACGTGCTTTCCAATGAAGTTCATTATATAAACCAATTACATGCAAATGTATCTGCATTTATTTATGCGCCTGCAAAACAGATAGCTTTTCAGATTTTCTTCTTCCAATGCTAAAAGGCCACCTAAGACAGCTTTTATTGCTTTTCATTTCAGAGTGTCTTAAAAGATAATACGTATTTTAGTGTGGGCATAAAAATAGATATCATGTAAATTGCTCACCTGGCAGAACAGTTTTTATAATTTTAGGCTGTGCGTAAGCTGCACTACATACTATATGTGTCATTGTTAGTGTGAAATACTTAACCGTAAATAGATAATTGACAAGCGTTTCATCTCCATCTGTGTTAGATTTAACAGCATTCAGTTACAAAGAATCGGAAAGCCTTAGTAAAATGAACAAGGAAACATGACACCAGAATATGGCCGGCCATACACAGTTCAAATCTCGGCCTGTTCAGTAGGATCAGGCTGAGATTCCAACCATTAATGGGCAGGCTGAATGTACCAAGTTCATCAATTGATCAACTTGGGTACAACCAGCCTGATGGTTGTCTGATGTCTGATGGCAACTGTCTTCCTATATTATGTGGAGATTTTCTCCCCAAAGGGAAACATTTCCAGCAGAACACAGGATGCAGAAAACGTATGGAGGTTCTAACTTCTGCTTTACCCAAAAGTTAAAAAATGTTTTGCCTATGCACAAACTTTAAGAAGTGCAATGGTGCCACCTCCCTGCTGATTTGACAATGAAGGAGTCATCAACTCTACACTATCCTCCTGTCACCATGTTCCCTATAAGCATATATGCATGCAGTATAGCCTAATTATCTCCTAGCTGTACCCCTTTCTCTCCCAGTCAGAGGGATGCTGTGCACAGGATGATAGGAAGACACTATCTCTAGATTCAGGTACTTATGTTAGTTGTGTGTAAAAATACATTTAGGTAGTTTTGGGAAAATACCAGCTGCATTAAATGGTGTTTTTTTATTTGTCAGATCCACAGTCTCAATTGTGTGATATTAAAGTATATCTAGACGCAAGAGCAAACATGTAATATATTGCAGCTTCACCATCATCATCATCATCATGATTGCTGCATTTGTTTTCACTTTTCATTTTAGGAACATTTTTGGCAAGTACAGAAGATATAATTTAGCCAGAAATGCGGTGTTCTTTTTAACCAACTGCCGATTGTTCACAGTAAACATACTGCGAGCAAGCAGCAGGTGCAGGCAGTCATGTACATGTATGTGACCTGCATTCTTCCAGGCTTGGGGCGCACATGCGCTCACCCCCTGCCTGTGTGATGGACTCAAATTGGGCAGCAGATTTCAGTCAATGATTTTGGTGGAAACTTGTTGATCGGCTGTGGCCAATCACACGCAGAGTTCTGTGTTTACAAACTTATAAAAGAACAGTAATCTGGCTGTTTCTTTTCCTTGAAAAGCAGGGAGAAAAAATAGCCAGATCAGACAGTAAAAGCAGTACACATGTTGCCTCCTTCCCAGCCAGTGTCATTAGCATATCTCCTAACTGTCCCTGATTTCGAGGGACTGTCCCTGATTTGGGACAAAGTCCTTCCGTCCCTCTTTCCTCCTCATTTGTCCCCCATTTTGGTCTGAACTATATAGCTTTATAAAAATGCACTTCTTGGCTTTCAAAAATTGTCCCCAGTGCTAAACCTTTATCTAATTTCTAAACTGCTGCATTTGTAAAATTCAGAAGTCAGTATAAAGGAATAGTAGTGTACAAAAAAAAAAAAAAAAAAAAAAAAAGAAAGACTTGTCAGTTTAATTAATCTTTTTTTTTGTATACTTCTCCTTTTAAGGGGGCGGGGCAAGTGGTGTGTCTTATGCCTACAAACTTTTGCTATTAGATGTCCCTCATTCCCATCTCAAAAAGTTTGTAGGTATGTCATTAGTACAGTGTCAGTGTATAATATTATCACTGATCACTGTATTAGTGTCACTAGCAACATCAGTGTCAGTTAGTGACGCTCCCAGCTAGTGTCTGTTAGCACCAGATTGATAGCCACCCTATCACAGTCACACTATAAATCGCTGATCGCTGTCATTACAGTATAGCATCTATAGCTGCAAAAATTCAAGTATAACTACCATAGTTTGTAGACACTATAACATTTGCACAGACCAATTAATATAAACCTACTGTTTTTTTTTTTTTTTTTAACCAAAGCATAACACATTTTGGCCTACGTTTATTAAGAAATTGTATTTATTTTTTTATTATTTTTATTATTGGATATGTTTTATAACAGAAAGTAGAAAATAATGTTTTGTTTTCCCCTAAATTCTTTTGTTTATATAATAAAAAAATAAATAACCCAGTGGTAAATAAATACTACCAAAACAACACTCTATTTAAATAGCGTACAGTGGTGCATGACTGCGTAATGACTTATGCGAGCTTGAAAGAAAGCAAAAATAAAAAATTATCTACATATACTGTGTAAACTACTATCTGCCTTGATCCACCATGTAATGATGGAGATAAAGCAGACATGTTTGAAGTCCAGAATGACTACCATAAGTACAAGGGAGAAGAAGTGTAGGACAAAGGGAAAAGAAGTATGTTATTAGCAGGATTAAAAGGTGAAAATAAAGTTGGAGAAATCCTAAAAAAAATCAGGCAGTCACTACATCTAAGGACTGGAAGGCTATAATATATATATATATATATATATATATATATATATATATATATATACAGTATATACAGGCACGGACATTTACCCACCCGGGCCAGGGCTGTCGGCCGCATGTCATTCTGGCTCCCGACTCCCTAGGCAGTTGCTTGGGCCAGCGCCACTCTCCCGGCAGCCTCCGTGGAAAGGGCTGCATGTCCTTCTGGCTGGGTCTCACTCCCCACTCCCAAGGCAGCTGGGCTGCTCCTTCGGTCCTCGCCGCTCACCTGGCTTTACCGTGGCTGGCCTCCTATTAAGTCCAGGGTCAGGCTATCAGAGCCAGAGGGCGGGATATTAGGTGTTCAGCCTCATGTCGGGAAAGGTGTCTCTGCAGGCGCAGACACCCTGCCTGGACCGCTGACTAAGTAAGTGCCACTATGCCAGCCTTCCTGTTTGCCAAAAGAAGACTATTTTTCTACAGGATTCATGATAAAAGCATGCTTTTACACAATGTGAGTAGTCCTGCATTTAAAGAGTGTATATATGATTTGTTTTAACACTGAACTGTATTTATCCAGCCAGTGCTAAATATACCACAATTACAAACACACACAAATAAATAAAAAAAAAAAATAAAAAAAAAAAAATATATATATATATATATATATATATATATATATATATATATATACATTTATTTAGTACTGGCTGGGTATATGCAGTGCAGTGTTAAAAAAATATTATAGATGCACTTTAAATGCAGGACACCTTTAGGGTGTATATATATATATATATGTATATATACACATATACATATATAGTATTTCACAAAATTGAGTACACCCTTCACATTTTTGTGAATATTTTATTATATCTTTTCATGTGACAACACTGAAGAAATGACACTTTGCTACAAGTATTGAGTGCACAGCTTGTATAACAGTGTAAATGTGCTGTCCCCTCAAAATAACTCAACACATAGCCATTATTGTCTAAACCGCTGGCAACAAAAGTGAGTACACCCCTAAGTGAAAATGTCCAAATTGTACCCAATTAGCCATTTTCCCTCCTGGTTTCATGTGACTGGTTAGTATTACAAGGTCTCAGGTGTGAATGGGGAGCAGGTTTGTTAAAATGCAGTGCGATTTGCAGAATTGGATCGAATGGGTTTTCCGGGTAAATATAACTAAAAAACATAGAGAAACAAGTAGTTGTCATTATTTGTAATTCGGGCCTGCATGAGTACTCTTAATTGAAAATCTTCTCATTAATATGTTAGATATAATGTCAGCTTACAGTACAGAAAAAGCACAAATTATTTTTATCTGTAGGATTTTACATGCGTTTACCTTTAATTAGTGTATTTTTTTCTTATTACCCATCATGGTTTTTGAAAACAAAATATGTTACAGTGAATTACATGTAAATATAATTTTTATAAAATGTTTTAAACATTTCCACCAGACTTAAAAGCATGTGGTATGCCATATGTAGGTGTATGTTGTTTTTGAAACATTTATAAACCTGCATTTCATTAGTATTGATGAAATAAGCTACTGTTTATTTTTTATTTTCCTACTTACACAAATTCATCATTGATACTGTTTTTTTCACTGAGCCCCAATTTACAACCTAGAGATTTGAAGCACTGAACACTAGATTTCCATGTTATTTTAGTGTGCTTATTCGTGTCTGGGCAATGGGCTGTTTCCCAGCGTTTCAATTAAAATTAGCGGAGCTTCTAAGGGGCATGATTGCACATTTTTGGTCCCAATAGACATTAAAGGGAGCTCCTAAAAATTAGAAACATGCACATTTTCATGTGTTTGCAAGCCTAACAACCATCTCCATTTAATTACTAGCTTTTCATTGTCTAAAGCAAGTACACATCTGAAAAATGTCCTAAAAAATGCTCCAAAATCTCATTCATGGTCCAGTGAAATCCAGGAAGGCAACTTCAAAATGGACTTTTCAGTTTGGGTATTTTCTCAAAGTGGAACTTCACCCAAAGGGGAAGTTCACTTGTTTGCATCCTCCACCCTTCCACTGGCACATTTGGCACTTTTTAGGGGGGGAAGGAGGAGCAGGTACCTGGTTTTGACAGGTACCCGCTCCCACTTTTAATCAGATGCGCAGCGTCAATCTAAGCTGCAAGTTCTGCCTCCACCCCCGCAGTCTCCTGGGACACATCACAGGTCCCAGAAGACTACGGGACCATTCACAAGGCGCAGCACGGCTTGTGCATGCGCAGTAGGAAACTGGCTGTGAAGCCACAAGGCTTCACTGTCTGTTTCCCCTACTTGAGATACCAGTGCCTGCACCCGAAGCTGATGGAAGAATTGGCTTGGGTGAGGACATCGCTGGATCCCTGGACAGGTAAGTGTCCTTATAATAATAGTCAGAAGCTACAGGATTTGTTGACTTAATTTTTTTTTGGGGGGGGGGGAGCCTGGTGATTCTCTTTAAGTAATAAAAATTGCTAGCATCCTACATCCTTCCCTGTCATCTCACATCCCTTCAGTGGATTTAAGGTGAATGTAAAATGTTTTTGTGCATATTTTCTTTATTATAGCAGAAATAAAATAAAAGGTTAAAAATATATTTTATTTGAATTTTTCTTCAGGTCAACATGAGATATTATAAATATTTATATTCTCGTTTTGATCTAACAAGTAGATATTTTCACCTGTTTTCTTTGTCTCCTTTCCATGTGTAAAAGCCCTGTTATTTACAGAACTCAGTAGCTCAAGCTGACATTTACACTTGCAAAGTTATCCCCTATCACAGTTGGCTCGGTCTCCGTGACTGTGCTCTCCATTGGTTTGAATCTTACCTATCTCACCACACCTTCAGTGTCACTTACAATTCCACTTACTCCCCTGCAACTCCTCTTACCGTTGGGGTCCCCCAAGGTTCTGTCCTTGGACCGCTACTATTCTCAATCAATACCTCCTCCCTGGGTCAGCTAATAGCCTCCAATGGCTTCCACTACCATTTCTATGCGGATGACCCAAATCTACCTCTCTACCCCTCAGCTCACCCCATCAGTCTCCTCCCGCATCACTGATCTACTAACAGACATATCAGCCTGGATGTCTCACCACTTCCTCAAACTGAATCTATCTAAAACCAAGCTCATAATATTTCCTCCTCTACGTGCCCCTTCCCCTGAATTCTCTGTCAAGATCAATGGAACAACTATCAGTCCTTCCACACATGCCAGGGTGCTAGGGGTAACCCTGGACTCTGCACTGTCCTTTCAGGCTCACATCCAATCCCTGTCCAAATCATGCCGCCTTAACCTCCACAACATCGCTAGAATACGGCCTTTTTAACCAACGACACCACCAAGCTTTTAATTAACATCCTGGTTATCTCTCGCCTCGACTATTGAAACTCCCTCCTCATTGGATTACCCTTACATAGATTATCCCACCTTCAATCCATAATGAATGCTGCTGCAAGACTTATCTACCTTACCAACCGTTCAGTGTCCTCTACCCCTCTCTGTCAATCCCTTCACTGGCTTCCACTCATCCAACTAATAAAATTCTAAGTTCTAACAATAGTTTGCAATGCCATCCACAACTCTGCCCCCAGCTACATCACTAACCTAATCTCAAAATATCAACCAAGCCGCTCTCTTCGGTCATCCCAAGACCTCCTGCTCTCTAGCTCCCTTGTCACCTCTTCCCATATTCGCCTCCAGGATTTCTCCAGAGCTTCTCCCATTCTTTGGAACTCTCTACCCCAATCTGTCCGACTGTTCCCTAATCTATCCATCTTTAGACGATCCCTGAAAACCCTTCTCTTTAAAGAAGCCTATCCGGCTACTAACTAATACACTGTTTGACTTTATTCATCAGCTCATTCCCCACAGCTATTACTTTTTGTATCAATTGACCCTCCCTTTTAGATTGTAAGCTCTAACGAGCAGGGCCCTCTGATTCCTCTTGTTCCAAATTGTATTGTAACTGTAATGTCTGCCTTCATTTTGTTAAGGGCTGCGCAAACTGTTGGCGCTATATAAATCCTGTATAATCATAATAATAATAATCACATGACTCTGTCTGAGGTTATAGTAAGACTAAAACTGCCCCATAACAGACCCCTTCTGCACTGTTGTCTTTTTGGACTATACAAAGTACTCTGCGAATCTTTGTTTATGCATTAAATGTTTTAGAAGGAAGGAAGGAAGAAGGAAGAAGACAGTGAAAACTGATCTTTTGAACCGCACAATTGATTATTCAAGTCCTGTGGGTTTCCTCATTCAAGGTGGTTTGGTCAATAAATGCTGCTAATATTCAAAAGATGCATGGGGATTTGGTTATGGTAGGGGGTTGCTTGTCCTAGACAGGGACTACTAGATACATTTTATTAATTTGGGTTTCCCCTAAATCCGGTGTAGCTGTAGTTCCTCACTTTTGCCAGTAGGTATCGCTGGTACCTCTGGTAATAGTAGGATGTGCTGCAGTGAAATTGGTTTATGAATATTCATACCTCTCCCAACCAACCAGTAGGAGTTTTCTGACCACTTGTGCATGCTGGGAGAGAGTATAAATACCGGGAGAGCCCAATGATTGGGTCCTCCTGCTCAGACTTTGGTTTGGTGTGGATTGTGTGAAGAACAGTTGTGTGGCTAGGCCTGAAGTCTAAGGCCTAACCATGTGCTCAAGGCTCTGGGATTTGGAATCTACTGGAGGACACAGAAGGATCTTATGTTGACCTGAGATGAAGTACTAGAGGTTACTCTGCCATAGGCAGAAACTGTGGAGGTCCTGGGAAAACGACCAGATGGACTCATCCAGTCAATTTCTGTGTTTACTGTAATGGTTGCAATTGAAGATAGCTGTTGCTAAAGAAAAGTATAGAATGTTAGGTACAGCTTAAAGGTGCCTTTGTTTTTGGAGGAGAGTGCTAATTTCCTGTGTGCTTGTTTTGGGGTGACCTGAGCCCCTACCCCTCTCTCCTGAGATTTTTATCACAATAAATGTAATTGTTTTCTGTACTTTAATTGACTGTCGCTCATCTGTTACAATCCCAGTATAAATGTCCAGTAAAAGTAACCTCTCTTGTGGAAAAAATAACAATATACAGTAATACCTTGGTTTGCGAGCATAATTCGTTCCGGAAGCATGCTTGTAATCCAAAGCACTCTTATATCAAAGCGGATTTTCCCATAAGAAATAATGGAAACTCAGATATTCCTTTCACAAACATGTATTCATATAAAAGTGATTATGGCAATACAAAATACAGTATGAAGTGTACTGTAAAAATAAAACAAATTAAGCTGAACTTCAAAATACAGTACTGTACTGTACAGTAAAAAGGAAACAAATTAACCTGCACTTTGCCTTTGAAAAGAATTGTGGCTGGTGTGATGGAGACGAGAGAGAGAGTAGAGGAGGAGGGTGGTTATTGTGTAGGATGTCTATCACTAACTTTAACAAGGAACCTATCCAATGACACTTGCTTGTGTCGCCTTTTGAGAATTTGGCGGAAATGTGACATTGCATTGTCTTTTAAACAGATTGCTCGTTCGCACTGCTACAGCCTTATTCGGGTGGTGCTTTTCTACAAACTTTTGCACTGCTTCCCACATTTTACACATCTCCCTAATCTCATTTGAAGGGATGGATTCCTCTGCCTGTTCATCCTCCTCTTCAGATGAGATTTCCTCCATAACCTCTTGCTGTTGCTCGTGATGCAGATCCATCAGTTCCTCGGTGGTCAGCTCCTGGTCATGTTCCTCCACCAGCTCTTGAATGTCATCCTCATTCAACTCCAGTCCCAAAGTCTGATCCAAGGAAACAATTTCATTGACAACTGGCGGCTCCTGCTCCTGAGCAATCCCCTCATAGTCATGTCCAAGAACACAATCAGGCCACAGTTTTCTCCAAGCAGAATTGAGGGTTCCCATTCGAGGCTTTATCGATAAACTTAAGGCAGTTCACAATGTGGAAATGAGCTTTCCAAAACTCTCGGAGGCTAAGGTTTGTTCCTTCAGGGACTTCAAAACATAGCTGAAATAGTGCTTTGGTGTGTAGCACCCTTGTCTTAATGCAAGGTTGCTATCGAAATTTAGTTGCTGGGCAGTAACTAGCCTGGCTGTAATTATACTGTGGTCAATTGAACTTCCTCTCTTAATCTGGGTTTGACTGCATTTCTCCCTTCCGTCAGTAGGTGGCACTGTTGCCTCTGACACTAGAGTGAGAATTATAGTTAAACAAACTGTTAATGTCCATGTCTCTCTCAGCCAATTACAGTGTCACTACGGCATTATGGGAGACCCTATTTAACTGAGGGGAGATCCAATAATCGTTCTCTTCCCGCCCGGACCCCTTCGGGGAGGGTGTGTGCTGTTGTGCTGCTGCTAGCTAGGCCTGAAGCCTGGAGCCTATCCGTGCCTCACAACACTATGGATGCCACTTCTCCTCTTAAAGTTATCAAACCATCCCCTGCTCGCCTTGAAGCCTTCCTCCTTTTCTTGCGATGTACCTGGCAGTTTGCTTACAAGGTCGGTGTACAAGGCCTTTGCCTTCTCACAGATAATGTTCTCGGACACAGTATTACCTGCTAGTTGCTTCTCATTTATCCAGACAAGAAGCGACTTTTCCACATCTTCCAGAACACGTGGCCGCTGCTTTGATGCTCTAGTGACTCCTTTTGCTGCATCTAGCTCCCTTAATTCTTCTTTTTTCTTTAATATTGAACAAATTTTTGAAGTAGACTTCTTATATAATCCTGCAATGTCGGACACTCGCATACCCTGTTCATGCTTTTTAATGATTTCTTTTTTAACATCCACTGTAATCACCCCCTTTTTCTTACTGCCTTCCTTTTCCACCTTTTTTTTTCTTACTTGGGGACATTATTGGTGAGGCACAATAACCCACAATCCTGCATTGAGAAAGAGAAAGAAGAATTTGCCCATTGTGGTTCTAGGGTGCAGTGCTATTTTATACTGTACTGTATGTATACTGTATGTATACAGTACTATACTGTACTGTACAGTATTTCATTAGTTCCTCTAATATACAGTAGGAGTTAATGTGCTCTTGAATATGAGAACAGAGAAGTATTGACCATCTGTACACCTTGTGGACTCATTTCCTTTACAGGTCATGAATAGGAAAAAAGGATACAAATATACAGTACTGTACAATACTTTCTTTTTTGCCACAGTAGCCAAAGTGTGTTCATAATGGGTCCCCAGGCTGCGAAAAGAACATACTGTACATAGCTTACCAGCCCTGTATAATAGAATTGTGTTCAGCCCTGTTTACTGTATTTAGGTTCCTTTCAGAACTAACATGTGCCTTAGCTCTCTTCAGTATGCAGGTGCAGGGGTTCCATCTGTCTTTCAAGATGCTCGCAAACTGCGTTACTCGTAAACCGAGGTTTTACTGTAAGTAGAAAAAGCTGCTAGCATGCTATGAGGTATTCTTCACAGCCCAAAAACTTTATGTTAAAAATGTCTTTTAATAAAAACATAATATAAAAAGCACTGTGAAGAGGTGTTTTGTCTGGAACATTTTTTCACAAGAGACATTTGTTTATTTGGACACTGTTCTTTTTTTGGACAATACTTTGTTTTAGGTTTTTCTTAATAGTGCAGCACATTTTGTACATACAATACCCTAATGTCTAAGTGCCCGTTCACATACGAGCGACGCTACTTCGCACCGCGACCTCGGAGGTCGCGGTGCGAGCAGCGCGCCGCGACCTCAGAGCGGCCGCCATGGACTTCATAACATTAAAGTCTATGGGGGTCGCCTCCTGGTCGCCCCAAAGAAGCTCCGGACCCTTTTTCTAAGTCGGAACGACTTGTGTCGCTCCTATTAGAACGGGTCCGCAGCTTCCCTATGGGAGGCGACCTCAGTGTGAACCGGGACTAAAAGTCCACACTCTGAAGTAAAATATCAGCTCACCCTGTCTCTGGGGGTCGCCACCGTACCTCCCAGGGTCAGGGGGTGCTACAGATAAAGGATGCAATTAAAATTTAGTTCAGCTTTAAATGTAAAACATGCATTCTCTTTTTGAGCTTTCAAAGATTTCGTTCCAATGCTGCAAGGTTTTCCCTGCCAGCTCTAAGTCTGAGAACTGAGCAATCACATGATCGCTGATTGGGCAGTTCTCTTGTCTGCTTTGAGCATAGAGTAGTGACTCTCAGTCATCGCTTTGGGCTCTGCTCCTACAGTACTTCCTTTAGTGCCATGCAAAAAAGGGGGCCGGAGAGGCTGGCTTAGGTTGCCTGTAAGGTATCTGGTTGGATCATGACATTATTGTTGGGATACATCAAGAGTCTGGAGTGGCTTTAGCCCTCTGTTGGCTGATTTTGGGTCACAGGAGAGCACAAGTAAGTGTACTCATATGAGAAGTATGGCCAAAAGAGCTTTGACCATACTTCTCTTGTAACACAGAATAAAGACGCCTTCCCTTATTTAACCATTGCCTCATTTGCAAGGGAAGGCTAAAAAGTCTGGCCCCTTATTACTGTTTTTCCCTATACACTGCCTGTTTCTTGCCCAATTATTGCTATGGCTGCTTTTTTGTCCATGTATTGTCACGGTCAGGGCCATTGCTACCACTAGGAAAACTAGGCAGCCGCCTAGGGCACAGCCACAGCTATTGGTTCCCTACAGTTTGCAATGGACAGATCTTGGGGGGTGCTGGGGTGGGCTAAGCCCCCCAGGTTTCAGTTGTGCCCCCCCCCCCCAGGCTGGTCTTTCCATGGACGCTGTGCCTGGCCGCTGAGTGCCTTCCCCAAACCCCCTACTCACGACCAGGGAGAGCAGTCTGGAGCAGTGAAGCCTGCAAAGGAGAAATTACATGAGAGAGCCAAGAGGTGCAGGCTGTACTCTCCTCTCCTCTCCTGTCAATGGAGAAAATCTCAATAAAGCAGATAACACAAGATTGCTCTTACATTGGCATGTTTAGTGTTTGATTCATTCCCTGGCTCCCTGTTGCCAAAAGATTAGTGGTCATTGGAGGTGGATAGGGGGCAGGTAATTAAACTGTGTACAGCCTAATCCAAGAGCGATGCTGTGTCATCTGCTTAATGGAGGATCGCTCCACTGACAGGAGTGGGAGCACAGCACAACCCGCACCTCCACCTGTTCTGGGTGGGGGGGGGGGGGTAGAGTTTACAGGCTGGGGGAACTGTACACAATTAAAGGGGAGGGGAGAGAGGGGTAACAATCATTTGTGCTGAGATGAGAGGTTTGTACAGCAGGGTGGATAGTGGCTATTTGTGCTGGGAATGGTAATGGTGATGATGGGGGTGGGTGGGGGGGATATGTGCTAGGAGAAGGAATGGGAGGATATGAGCTAGAAGTAGGAGGAAGGTTTTGGGGGGGGGGGTAAATTTTGTGCTAGCGGATTTGGATAAGGTAGGAGGAGGAGGATCTAATGAAGAGCATTTGTGCTGGGAGGGGAGATTAAAGGGATTTGTGCTAGGAGGGGAGATTGCAGAGATTGTGCTAAGAGAGGAGATGGGGGATTTTTACTAGGAGGGGGGATTGGGGGGAAATGTGTGCTAGGAGAGGGGGGTTGAGGGGATTTGTGTTAGGAAAGGGGATTGGGCGGCTGTTGTTGTAGGAGGAGGAACTTCGGGGCGAATTTGTACTAAAAGGGGGGGTTGGGGGTTGTGATAGAAGGGAGGATTGGTGGGGGGATTTGTGCTAGGAGGGGGGGTTTTTCTACGAGGGGAGATTTGGGAGGAATTTGTGTTAGAAGAGAGGATTGTGGAGGGGGTTGTTGTACTAGGAAGGAGGGTTGGGGGGGGGGATTGTGCTAGGGGGATGAGGTTGGAATTGGCTTAGGAGGGGGAATTAGGAGGGGTTGTGCTAGGAGGGGGAATTTGGGTGGGGAGGAAGGATTTATGCTAGGATGGGGGGTTTGGGGAAGTGGATTTTTTGCTAGGGTGGAAAATTTGCAGGAAAGAGGATGTGTGCTAGGAGGGGTGAAGTAAAACTACAGGTGAAGTTTTTTTTTTTGGGGGGGGGTGCAAGTAGCTGCTTTTGCCTAGTGTGCAAAATAGCCTAACACTGGCCTTGGTTGCCCTTAACTTGCCCTTGTTTTGCCACTATTTCTATTTTTTCTCCTGTATTGCCATTGTATAATATTTGTTGCTCATGTATTGGTACCATTGCCCACCTGTTGCCTTTGTCTTGCTACCATTGCTAATTTGCTGCCCATGTATTATCATAATTGCCCATTTGTTTTACACATATTGTCACACTAGCCAGTGTGTTACGCAAATGTTTTGCTCATGTCTGTCACATTAGCCAGTTTGCCACATGATCACCAAGGTGTTGCTCACATATTTCTACTGTTAGAAATTATAAGTATAGCCCTACAGAACAGATTGTGCACACCGCACATGGGCTTTGCTGCTTAACTGCAGACAGGAAACAGGAATACTTATTTAGGTAAAAGATATAGATCATACCATAGATGCAGCTACAAACATACATACTGCCATCTACTGGTTGAAGAATATACAGTATCTCCACTAAATAATGATGTGCAGTAGTTACACAAAATACAATTCTGTATTCCAACAGCCACCGTTTTCTGTACAATGCATTTGCCTATATTTTAATGCAGTTTACTTCTATGGTACCATCTGTGTGAGTGTGGGACCAAGTCAGCACTGCTTGCTGGTGACCATGCTACTATAATTTAACCTTACTAAATCCATGTCTCAAAAAAAAAAAAAAAAACATATTTTGGCCATGTTCCTGATTAACACATAGCATCCCCTAGTAGATGTTCAAGGTTATATATATTTACAAATTTACAAATGGGTATGAAAATGCTGTGCTTCCACCACCTCTCCCACCTCATCAAGATTTCCACAGTCTACATATTATTGGCAGACTCTATCTTTAGTCTTTGCTTATTTTTACAGCACAAATGTCATATAAAGCGATCGTCATATCATTTCTACACACAGTATATAAATGTAATTGAATTTCTCTACTTGTATTCCAATTTTTTGCAATACCTTGGAGAGAACTAGGGCCCACCTGCAATGAAGTATTAGATCTTGGGCTGTACCTATTTATTGAAAACAGGGAAACAAATGTAATTTGCTCATTTCTGGTAGCATAGCTTTTTTTTTTAAATTAGATTGCCATTGTGTAGTAGTGCAAAGACACAGGTCTAGTAAGTCCTAATTACTCTGTAACGACTGGACTGTCACATTGTCTGTGGTATAGGGGGAAGTAGTGTTGCATGCTTGAGATGTGATGGTGAAGATGTGCGTTGTTACCTTAAAATAACAGAAACAAATTATGCCTGCTGCATGATTGCATACTAGAATTTCCTGATGATGCCACTATAGGCGAAATGCATAGAGATGGGGTCGCTGCATAAACTTCGTAGATAACCACTGATGGCATTTCTGGACAGCAGTGGAGCACACGTGAGCCAGGGAACTGTAGCTAGCAGTGAGGAAGAGTGAGTCTTGAGTTTTCTAGGTCCAGATTGCCAGGGGCATTGTGCAGGTTTATCGAGCTGGTGCCGGCCGGGCACTTTTTAATGTAAGCACACAACTACTGTTGAGTTGTTTTTATTTTTTATTAAACAGTGTTGCACGATCCCCTTCTTATTTGTTTTTTATTTCAATTGCCATCTATTTCCTGAGGGGATATTGCCTCAAATGGAATATTGCCATTAACTGCGGAAGAGTCCAAAAACCCACACTTTTTTAAATTTATAAAGGGCGAGATTGGTCCTTGCGACCTGGGGATCCTGGTGAGTGCATTCAATATGGTGAAAAGTGGTGGAGCACTGAATAGACTTGAAGAAAAGCACGTATATTTTACAGCATGGTGAACGGCTACAAAGACTGTCACAATTTTACAGTGAACTTTCACAATTTATAGTGAACTTTAATTTAGTTTTTTTGAGATTCTTTTGTTTTTTTTTTTTTGGTTGTTCTTTGGATCCACTTTATTTTGATTCACAGTATACACGTTTGTGATCTCACCACTGAGGTCACGATTATAGGATGTTTATGTTTGATATCACTTGTGTAAAGGAATACATTTTATATTTCACATTTTTGCATTGGTTATAATAACAATAGGAATGTGGGTATGTAGTTTAATTAAGCTTTTTTGGTATTCCAATTGGTATCCATGGGAATTTTTTGGGGGAGCATAGATAATACGTGTTTTTGCTTTATAACAGCGCCTTACTTTACTTTCTATTTTTTTTTGTGTACTAAACTTAAAGGGTGGCAGTTATTAATAGATTGGAGTTTACATAGAGGTTGGCTCTTTCTTGATGTATAAATATATGACTGCATACTAACATTGCTTTGCCTGCTAGGGATGACTTTCTGACTCATTGCTACCATGGGTTTGAGGCAAATCCTTAAAGGTTCAAGATTTATGGTCCTGGCAAATGTATGTGCAGATATGTCTGGGTGACTTTTTTTAAACCATAATGCGCTGCATGACCTTTGAACTATAGCCAGTGGGTGAATTTAATCCAGGCAGATTCACCCATCACTATTGCCTACATGCCAGTGAAATACAGCACAGTTATGCTTAAAGTGTAAATTACACCATTTTGTTTACCAATGATAATCTAGTAACCATATACATAACACAATATATACCTACAATCTAATCTAGTAACCAGCCATGGACAGATATATCTTTCAAACTGGCCTTGATTTTGAACAAGGTTGAACAAGGTTCTCTCCTATTTTTAACTGCTACAGCTACACTTGACTTCTCAGACCAGTTCTGACAATTATAGTTCTTCCTCTGAATGCTTGAAATTTGATGTAAGATGTGCTGGCTTAAATTTGCGTCACGCTGCTCGTATCTGATGAGCTGTGTGTGTGCTGGGCAGGTTGCAGGTGTAGGATCTTTGCTGTAAGGAAAATCAGCTTATGCTTTTACTTTTGGAAGCTATTAAAAAAGGGTTTAAATGAATCTTGTTAATAAATGAGTCGAGGGCTTTCAGAAGGATGAGCCTGCAGACTGTTTTCTGATGCACCGTACTATGACATATAATAAAGGGATTGTTTTTGTTTTACCATTTCTATCAAGATCAATTTCCATAATCATCCTCACAGTCTTTTTCAGGGTCTTCCATGGTGTCGTGGGGAAAGCGCGACACATCTGTTATCTTTCACAGCCACATTGAAGTTATAATCTAAGAATGCCCTACTAGATCAACAAAGGCATCATGCAGATCATATCTTCTAAAAACACAACTAAAGAAAAATGGGAGTACGGCAATCAGGATTTCTCTGCATCTTCAAATATTAACTGATTCAAAACAAATGAAGTTGAATGAAATATTCAGTTAAACATAGTATGGAAGTTGACCTACTGACTTTAACACACCATATTTTTATAAACAAAAGTTAACTACTATTATTGTAATGATTAATTTATACTGTATCTACGTGATATAAACTAAATTAGATCTATCAGTAACTTTACAAGTCTGTATGTTTACATTCTTGGCATGTCACATATATACATCAATAGAATAATTTACTAAAAACCTGTATGGCTTATGATTAAAAAGGAGTCCCTGAGCTCCACTCAAGTGGCTTTGCCTAGGATAAGATGGTGTAATCAGCCTGCTACAGGCAGGCAACGCTATGGCTAAATTGTATCTTTGAAGCAGGTTACAAGGTAAGAGGCTACTGCAGGATTCTGATCTGTATTAGATGTTTGTGAACAAATCCTAGAATTGAAAAGGCCCACAGGGGTTACATAGTTTTTTTTTTTTTTTTTTTCCAACACATAGTTTTAACATTTTTAAGCCAATGTTAAAGTAGAAGCAAAGGCTACATATAAGTTTGCATAAAAAAATTTTTTCTTTCAAAAATGTAGGTCCTTTTTCCTTCTGTAGCCCCCTTCTAGGTAGGTGCTAGGAAAAAGCATATGGGTGGCCCTGTCTGCATATCAGGGGGCCCTGATCATTTTGTTAGGCTGTCACATGTTTCCAGGTGTGACCTGTTGAGCCTAGGGAGTCTCCCCACTGTTTCCGATAATGGCTCTTGTTGGACAGTGGAGTAAACCTAGCCAATAGCACACCAGGGCTTATGGCTATCTCAGTGGGCGGAGTTTGCCACAATGCACCCTGGGATGAGTTATAAGTCTGAGGGGGCATGTGACAGGGCATCTTTGGCAGGAGGCAGAGTCCCAGGAGGAGGGTGACAGCTGTCTCTCCTCCTGTCAGCAGTAGTGAAGGTGTCCTGGGCAGTCGGCCTAGAAGACGAAGGTTAAGCTGAGCTGTAGAGAGGGAATCAGAGTGCTGTGGACCGAGTGGAGCTGCTGGGCAGAAGTTTCAGGGAAAAACAGTGTCATGAGTACTCAAAAACCGCCCAGGGGTCTGCCTAGGAGATGGGACCACTCCAGAAGGTCACAGGGATCCGGGAGCCAACTAACCAGTAAAGAAGGCTTAGAAAGGGGGTGCCAGTGTCTAAGCCCTGAAGATAAGTGAGTAAAAGGGGGCGCCGGTGCAGGCCCTGAAGTGTTCAGCAGTGCAGCAGTCATACAAGTAGCTACCTCAGCAAGGAGTGCCTAAGGGAGCTCAAAGAGGACTTCTTTATGCAAGAAAGCAGTCTAATGTCAGTTTGGAGTTAACAAGCAGCAAACCAGCGTTAACCAGCGTCAACCAGCGTTGACCGGCATTTAGCCAGCCTCAGCGCCAATCAGCATTTTTCAGTTGTCCCCAGCACTGTGCATAGTTGAGCCAAAGGAGTATCCCACTCATTCCCTTCTCCCATCCAAGTTCTCAATAAATACAAAAACCCAAAGATACTGGACTGGTCATTGTCTCAGTACTCACACTTGGGGAATCATGCACAAAGGTACTTTTGTTGCACCCGGTAACCCAGGGGGACCCATATCCAGCAAAACGGCTGGGAATCCTACTACACTTCATATAGTAAAAAAGAAAACAAATAAATAATTACCACCAAAAGTTCTATATGTCTCAAAAATTATATAAAATTAAATTGTGTACAATGTTGCATGACCAAGTTACTGTTAGTCAAAGTATCACTGTGCTGAAAATGTAAAATTGGCCTGGAGAGGAGAAGGGTTTATGTTAGAAATTCTATATATAGCCCTACAGAACAGACAGTGCACAGTCCACATGAACTTTTCTGCTTAATTGCAGACAGGAAACAGGAAACTTTATTTTAGAGACATAGAGTTTAGTTATAGCTGCAGCCACACACTTATAAACACTGCCATCTACTGGTTAAAGAATAGATCTGTACTAAATACTGATGTACAGTACACTAGTTGTTGCACAAAATACAATTCTGTATTCCAACACCCCCACTCAACAACTACTGCTTATATTAGTCCCATTTCAGGTCTCAGCTACTTCTATAAAACTGTTTCTTGTAAGTGATTTCATTAAGGCATCTGCATTCTTCATCTGCAGCTCTGATCCACTTTTGTTTCTCATGAGTTGAAAGACTTTGAATCTCATCACAGGAATCTGGCTCTGGTTTTAATGCTACACGAGCAACATACTGTAGGACAGACATTTGGCTAGGATGCCTTTATTGCTTCTGGTGGATTTCCTGATTGAAGCCTCTGGTGGCCTGGTTTCTCCTTTTATATCGTTTGGATTGTCTGCGTTTATTTCTATTTCTGTGTAACTTTGTTGCTTTTCTTCATGTGACACTTATGTGGAATTTCCCTCAGTTTGAAGTGTCTGTGTTAATTCATGAAATTTTGAACACATTGAAGTTTCTTTGACAATTATACTTCTACTGATGGTTATCTTGTTTGTGTCTTGGTGTAGAATTCTGTATCCCTTTTGAGATTTACTATACCCCACAAGTACTCCTTTCTTTGTGCAAGCATCCCATTTCATACGTTTTTTCTTTTATGATGTGCACATAAGTTTTGCTTCCAAAAATTTTAAGATGGTTCAAATTCAGGGCTTTTCCATTTCACAGTTCATATGGAGTTTTCTCTGTTGATTTCCTTGGTAATCGATTTTGTGGATAGCATGTGATCCTAATTGCCTCCCCCCAGTATGTAATTGGCATACCTGCATCAAACAGCATGGTTCTTCCACTCTCACATAGAGTATGGCTAATTATTTCTACAACCCCGTTATGTTCTAGGTCAGGGATTCTCAAACTACGGCCCTCCAGCTGTTGCGAAACTACACATCCCATGAGACATTGTAAAACTCCCACATTCACAGACATGATTAGGCATGATGGGAATTGTAGTTCCTGAGCAACTGGAGGGCCAAAGTTTGAAGACCCCTGTTCTAAGTTGTATGGTACAGTAGTTTGAAACAATATGCTATGCTTTCTGAGAATCACCTGTGTGTTATCACCTGTATATTCAGTTCCATTGTCTGTGCACAATACACTCTGTATTTTGCCAAATTTGTCGCTTACTTGAGCTAAATACTGTTCAAGTTTCCCTGGTACTTCATGCTTGTTGTGTAACAGATATAGTGTGGTATACTTGGAGTAATCATCTATAAAAGTGAGAAAATACCTCTTCTTGCTTGGAGTACATTTTTCCATTGGACCACAAAGATCTGAATGAATTAAGGATAATGGTTTCTTAGCTCTGTGGTACTCTGCTTTGGAAAGGCTTTTCTTGTCATTTTTCCTTTAATACAGCTGGTGCATTTCATTGTTTGATCACATGGATTCATTTTTATTCCACTTGCATAGTCATTCTCAGTTAATTTCTTTATTATGTCAGGAAGTCTGTGCCCTAGCTGTCTGTGCCATGTGTGAATGCAGTTTGAATGTTTTTCCTCTTTGTCAGTATTAACCACCTCATTGCAGTTCAGCTGATACAGTTCATCTGTAAATTTTAGCCTTTGCAAGTAAGATATATTTATTTGCGATGGCACAATTGTCAAATTGAAAGGTCGCTACATTGCTCTGTTTTGTGAGCTTTTTCACTGACAAAAGATTTGTTTCGAGAGCAGGGTTCACAGAGGACATTTTTCAGAGGTATCTTTTGCGTGACACTCTGGGAAATAGAACAGTAAAGAAAACAGTCTCCCATTCCTTCTGATTATTATATTATTTGCCCATTGGCTACGGTGTTTTTTTCTGTTTTACTCTGGTCAAGGTGAAAAAAGAAATTTGTCATTTGTCATGTGACTCGTAGCTCCTGAATCAACACATAATGCCTGCAAACATGAGGTTCAACCTTTGGAATGAATAAGATAATCATCATCTGAAGCAAAATATGTTTCTTCCTTCACATATTTGGCTTTTTGTAGTTTAGTTTGTTTTTGGAATTTTATGTTGAAAAACATTATTCTAAAATTAAAAAATAGGAACAAGGAGGGGCAGGGGGACTTTTAAAGGGGATACCGTCATTAGACCAATAATCAAAATACATATGGGGTAAAAAAACAATCTTTATTGGAAGAAACCATCATCATATATAGAAGAGATTGCTGTATTAAAAAACATAGATACTGTATTGCAAATATTGTAGGTAGCATGCACAGAAACCGAAGGGGTAACATAGGTTTGATGTAGTGATGAACGTTGATGCCCATACACTGGCCCAACATGTTTCGCGGGTGACCGCTTCTTCAGGGGCATATACACAGATAAAGGGACATCACAGATGCTACCAGAAGAATGAAAAAGAACATGATGAGTGGAACAAAATATCACACAAAACATAATACATGCAGTACATGAGTATTCATTTGAGATGTAGGGGTCAAAAGGAGAGGCTCACATGAGGCCTTAACACCCACCTGCAACCAGACCAATCCTAAAACCCAGAGGACAGACCAGGGATCGCAATTAGGGTAGATGTCCCCCCAGGCGGACATGGGAGCAGTCCAAACCTAAACAAGGCTAGGTAGTAAGGGTCACGATGGTGGCGTGATTGTTCACTATAAAACAAGGTAGGATAAGGAAGAAATTGAATATATAGAATATTCATATTGATCCTCAAAGTATATGGAAGATTATAAGTGTGGGTAAAGAAAAAGGGGGGTATGTATGGGAAACAATCTTACCGAAAGGTATGTATGTATACATCCCATAATCCATCCAGATGAGAAGGCTACGGGGTGGCTAATGGAAGAGCCTATGCTGGTAAGTAGGAGGGGGGGGGATCAAAAATATATAATCCAATATCCCTAATCGGGTGTAAGAAAAACAAAGGTTACCATATAAGGTGGATGTTAATTAAAAATAAACAAGGAGTGACACCCAAAGTGTGAGGGAAGAACCTAAATAATGTGGAAGATAATATGGGGAACCATAGTGAACACCATATGTGTATATATAAATACACCTGTACATACACATGTATATACCATAAGTGTGATGAGCTATGTTGAGTGATTTAGAAGTGAGAAAGGTGAGAAAATGGTGGTTGTAGGGAATCTACAACTTGAAGAAAGAGTGAGGGAAAATTAATAGTGGAGATGAAGGAAATGCAAGTGACAACCAACACCGCCATAAATTTATGGCATAATGTGCTGGCGTGAATAGATACCAAGGTGAGAATGTGAACCAAACCGAACCAGTGAAAAATCAAAAAATAAATAAAAATAAAAAAATAAAAAATAAAAATTAAATTAAAAAATAAATAATAAAATAGAAAAGAAATAAATAAAATAAACTAAATAACAGTGTGCAGACAAGGGGAGTGAGAAAGATGAGAAACACCAGTGCGATAAATAACTAGTGATAATCATAATAGCATAGGGAAAATGCTAGATAGTTGTGGTAGAATGAATAATGACAGCCAATGTAGGTGATTACCTGGCAATCCAAACAGCAAGGTATCCTGTAGCCGTATGGACTGGAATGGAAAGAAATGGTGCCTATAAGGAGAACAGCTCCACCCCAAACACAGCTGACACGGCTTCTGTTGAGAGCCGTGTAATTAGTGGCATAATGTGCTAACATGAATAGATACCAAGGTGGGAATATAAACCAAACCGAACCAGTGAAAGAACAAAAAATAATAAATGACAGTGTGCAGACAGAGGGAGTGAGAGAGGTATATAAACATCAGTGCGATAAATATTAGGGATAATCATAATAGCATAGGGAAAATGCTAGATGGTTGTGGTAGAATAAATATTGATGACCAATGTAGGTGAATACCTGGCAATCCAAGCAGCAAGGTATCCCGTGGCCATATGGACTGGAATGAGAGAAATAGTGCCTATAAGGAGAACAGCTCCACCCCAAACACAGCTGACACGGCTTCTATTGAGAGCCGTGTAATTGTGCTGTGTCCGGGGCCGACGCACCGAATGCGCATGCGTGGTACCCAACGCATGTCTCATGCGCCGGGAAAGAAGCGCAGGCGCATAGTTGGTAGCAACACATTGTCAGCCAATGGGCGGGCAAAGGGCCGATTGCGGCCATATGTGTCCACGAACAGAGGGAGATGAGTTGGTATCCAACTCAGGGACGCACAACCCTTGTGGGGAAGCAGTCCCAGAGGGGCGTCACATGCCCGCCAATGGGGAGCACCCAATACGATCCTGCCACCTCCAATCAATTGGAGGTTCATGATGGAAAAGGTCATGTCCTATAGGGGTTGGGATGGACATGGTGGGGAATGGGTTTGCCAAGGGGCTCCCCCTAGTGACCACAAACATTTACAAAATAACAAATATACATATGACATTGCACTAGAATATAAAATATAAAATAAATAAATAATAAATGGAAAATATATATATATTAGGTGGTTGTATAAATAAAGGACATCCAATAAATCATAATGACTATATAGATGTATATTTGGGACATTAAGTCCCAAATTCTATAGCTAGATAGACTACCCTGGTAAGGGTCTTGATCTAGCCAATTGAGGTGAATAATGGATCAAAGGGGAAAGGGGGAAGGGGATGGGGGCATGGAAGGATGGACAAGGGAGGGAGGGAGGAATAGAATATGGGCCATGGAGTCTACCAGACTCAACCCAGCAGATCCATAATTGCACAAAAAATAAAGTAATCAAACATAAATTGATATATATATGTATAAAAATGATTATTATTATGCAGGTTTGGTAGAGCTGTCAAAAATGGAAAAGGCCCCGGGTGTGTTATCCACCCAAACATATAATAAAAGACAGACAAGCTCCAAAACAGAAATATATATCCTAGATGGATATTGAAGTAAAGGTATCCACGTCCCAAAATTCATTAAAAAATAGGAACAAGGAGGGGCAGGGGGACTTTTAAAGGGGATACCGTCATTAGACCAATAATCAAAATACATATGGGGTAAAAAAACAATCTTTATTGGAAGAAACCATCATCATATATAGAAGAGATTGCTGTATTAAAAAACATAGATACTGTATTGCAAATATTGTAGGTAGCATGCACAGAAACCGAAGGGGTAACATAGGTTTGATGTAGTGATGAACGTTGATGCCCATACACTGGCCCAACATGTTTCGCGGGTGACCGCTTCTTCAGGGGCATATACACAGATAAAGGGACATCACAGATGCTACCAGAAGAATGAAAAAGAACATGATGAGTGGAACAAAATATCACACAAAACATAATACATGCAGTACATGAGTATTCATTTGAGATGTAGGGGTCAAAAGGAGAGGCTCACATGAGGCCTTAACACCCACCTGCAACCAGACCAATCCTAAAACCCAGAGGACAGACCAGGGATCGCAATTAGGGTAGATGTCCCCCCAGGCGGACATGGGAGCAGTCCAAACCTAAACAAGGCTAGGTAGTAAGGGTCACGATGGTGGCGTGATTGTTCACTATAAAACAAGGTAGGATAAGGAAGAAATTGAATATATAGAATATTCATATTGATCCTCAAAGTATATGGAAGATTATAAGTGTGGGTAAAGAAAAAGGGGGGTATGTATGGGAAACAATCTTACCGAAAGGTATGTATGTATACATCCCATAATCCATCCAGATGAGAAGGCTACGGGGTGGCTAATGGAAGAGCCTATGCTGGTAAGTAGGAGGGGGGGGGATCAAAAATATATAATCCAATATCCCTAATCGGGTGTAAGAAAAACAAAGGTTACCATATAAGGTGGATGTTAATTAAAAATAAACAAGGAGTGACACCCAAAGTGTGAGGGAAGAACCTAAATAATGTGGAAGATAATATGGGGAACCATAGTGAACACCATATGTGTATATATAAATACACCTGTACATACACATGTATATACCATAAGTGTGATGAGCTATGTTGAGTGATTTAGAAGTGAGAAAGGTGAGAAAATGGTGGTTGTAGGGAATCTACAACTTGAAGAAAGAGTGAGGGAAAATTAATAGTGGAGATGAAGGAAATGCAAGTGACAACCAACACCGCCATAAATTTATGGCATAATGTGCTGGCGTGAATAGATACCAAGGTGAGAATGTGAACCAAACCGAACCAGTGAAAAATCAAAAAATAAATAAAAATAAAAAAATAAAAAATAAAAATTAAATTAAAAAATAAATAATAAAATAGAAAAGAAATAAATAAAATAAACTAAATAACAGTGTGCAGACAAGGGGAGTGAGAAAGATGAGAAACACCAGTGCGATAAATAACTAGTGATAATCATAATAGCATAGGGAAAATGCTAGATAGTTGTGGTAGAATGAATAATGACAGCCAATGTAGGTGATTACCTGGCAATCCAATTTTTGACAGCTCTACCAAACCTGCATAATAATAATCATTTTTATACATATATATATCAATTTATGTTTGATTACTTTATTTTTTGTGCAATTATGGATCTGCTGGGTTGAGTCTGGTAGACTCCATGGCCCATATTCTATTCCTCCCTCCCTCCCTTGTCCATCCTTCCATGCCCCCATCCCCTTCCCCCTTTCCCCTTTGATCCATTATTCACCTCAATTGGCTAGATCAAGACCCTTACCAGGGTAGTCTATCTAGCTATAGAATTTGGGACTTAATGTCCCAAATATACATCTATATAGTCATTATGATTTATTGGATGTCCTTTATTTATACAACCACCTAATATATATATATTTTCCATTTATTATTTATTTATTTTATATTTTATATTCTAGTGCAATGTCATATGTATATTTGTTATTTTGTAAATGTTTGTGGTCACTAGGGGGAGCCCCTTGGCAAACCCATTCCCCACCATGTCCATCCCAACCCCTATAGGACATGACCTTTTCCATCATGAACCTCCAATTGATTGGAGGTGGCAGGATCGTATTGGGTGCTCCCCATTGGCGGGCATGTGACGCCCCTCTGGGACTGCTTCCCCACAAGGGTTGTGCGTCCCTGAGTTGGATACCAACTCATCTCCCTCTGTTCGTGGACACATATGGCCGCAATCGGCCCTTTGCCCGCCCATTGGCTGACAATGTGTTGCTACCAACTATGCGCCTGCGCTTCTTTCCCGGCGCATGAGACATGCGTTGGGTACCACGCATGCGCATTCGGTGCGTCGGCCCCGGACACAGCACAATTACACGGCTCTCAATAGAAGCCGTGTCAGCTGTGTTTGGGGTGGAGCTGTTCTCCTTATAGGCACTATTTCTCTCATTCCAGTCCATATGGCCACGGGATACCTTGCTGCTTGGATTGCCAGGTATTCACCTACATTGGTCATCAATATTTATTCTACCACAACCATCTAGCATTTTCCCTATGCTATTATGATTATCCCTAATATTTATCGCACTGATGTTTATATACCTCTCTCACTCCCTCTGTCTGCACACTGTCATTTATTATTTTTTGTTCTTTCACTGGTTCGGTTTGGTTTATATTCCCACCTTGGTATCTATTCATGTTAGCACATTATGCCACTAATTACACGGCTCTCAACAGAAGCCGTGTCAGCTGTGTTTGGGGTGGAGCTGTTCTCCTTATAGGCACCATTTCTTTCCATTCCAGTCCATACGGCTACAGGATACCTTGCTGTTTGGATTGCCAGGTAATCACCTACATTGGCTGTCATTATTCATTCTACCACAACTATCTAGCATTTTCCCTATGCTATTATGATTATCACTAGTTATTTATCGCACTGGTGTTTCTCATCTTTCTCACTCCCCTTGTCTGCACACTGTTATTTAGTTTATTTTATTTATTTCTTTTCTATTTTATTATTTATTTTTTAATTTAATTTTTATTTTTTATTTTTTTATTTTTATTTATTTTTTGATTTTTCACTGGTTCGGTTTGGTTCACATTCTCACCTTGGTATCTATTCACGCCAGCACATTATGCCATAAATTTATGGCGGTGTTGGTTGTCACTTGCATTTCCTTCATCTCCACTATTAATTTTCCCTCACTCTTTCTTCAAGTTGTAGATTCCCTACAACCACCATTTTCTCACCTTTCTCACTTCTAAATCACTCAACATAGCTCATCACACTTATGGTATATACATGTGTATGTACAGGTGTATTTATATATACACATATGGTGTTCACTATGGTTCCCCATATTATCTTCCACATTATTTAGGTTCTTCCCTCACACTTTGGGTGTCACTCCTTGTTTATTTTTAATTAACATCCACCTTATATGGTAACCTTTGTTTTTCTTACACCCGATTAGGGATATTGGATTATATATTTTTGATCCCCCCCCCTCCTACTTACCAGCATAGGCTCTTCCATTAGCCACCCCGTAGCCTTCTCATCTGGATGGATTATGGGATGTATACATACATACCTTTCGGTAAGATTGTTTCCCATACATACCCCCCTTTTTCTTTACCCACACTTATAATCTTCCATATACTTTGAGGATCAATATGAATATTCTATATATTCAATTTCTTCCTTATCCTACCTTGTTTTATAGTGAACAATCACGCCACCATCGTGACCCTTACTACCTAGCCTTGTTTAGGTTTGGACTGCTCCCATGTCCGCCTGGGGGGACATCTACCCTAATTGCGATCCCTGGTCTGTCCTCTGGGTTTTAGGATTGGTCTGGTTGCAGGTGGGTGTTAAGGCCTCATGTGAGCCTCTCCTTTTGACCCCTACATCTCAAATGAATACTCATGTACTGCATGTATTATGTTTTGTGTGATATTTTGTTCCACTCATCATGTTCTTTTTCATTCTTCTGGTAGCATCTGTGATGTCCCTTTATCTGTGTATATGCCCCTGAAGAAGCGGTCACCCGCGAAACATGTTGGGCCAGTGTATGGGCATCAACGTTCATCACTACATCAAACCTATGTTACCCCTTCGGTTTCTGTGCATGCTACCTACAATATTTGCAATACAGTATCTATGTTTTTTAATACAGCAATCTCTTCTATATATGATGATGGTTTCTTCCAATAAAGATTGTTTTTTTACCCCATATGTATTTTGATTATTGGTCTAATGACGGTATCCCCTTTAAAAGTCCCCCTGCCCCTCCTTGTTCCTATTTTTTAATGAATTTTGGGACGTGGATACCTTTACTTCAATATCCATCTAGGATATATATTTCTGTTTTGGAGCTTGTCTGTCTTTTATTATTCTAAAATTGTTTGACAATGTTTAGTTACAGCTTTTCACAGATTGGTGAAGCTCTGCCTATCTTAACTTCTGAGACACAATGACTCGCAAAGATGCTCTGAAACTGCAGCTTGGAATTGCTTGCTTTTATTAAGTCTATGATCTACCAAAACACCTGGATCCTTCTCCACCATTGAATCCCCTAGTTTTACTCTTCCTAGTGTATATGATTGTGTGCAAGTTTTAGGTCCCTAAGTGCATAACTAAATGTATCAACATTAAACCTCATTTGCCATATAGTTGCCCAATTAAACAGTGCATTGAGGTTGGCTTGTAAATTGGAGACATCCTGTAAGAAGGTAATTCCACTGCATAGCTTGGTGTCATCTGCAAAGTCTGAAATTGTACTTAATCATTAATCTCTGACATAGCACACTGCAGCCCCCGGGACAGCCCCACTCTAATTTTTCACTCAAAACAGGCTTCATCACAGAGATCCACAGAGAGAAAAGTGAGGAAAACTGCTCTAGAAATACCATTACTATTATTGTTGGTATTAATTTTACATCAGTGCTTTTATATTCTTGATCATCAGCAATAATACTATTTAGAATAGGATTAACATCCTAATAATGTATCATCTATAATATAGATCCATTTGAAATGTTAACTTTGCTGATAATAAAATCTAAACAGCTATTTGTCAAAGTGTTACTATTGTATTAATTTGCTTTGTTAATAAATAAAGAATACATTTTTTTATGTTTCAAACTCATACACAAAAAGGAATGATGAAAGGGAATAGTAAGGCAACAAAGACAAGCCTCAAAGTGCAGCTGTGCTCACACTATAGGCATTAAATTATTTATATATGTTTAACAAGCAGTCAAAAACAAGGGGTGTCAAGTTCAATTTCATTATGGCCTGCATTAACATTATGGTTGCCCTCAAAGGGCTGGTTGTATCTGTAAGACTAGATTTCCAGAACGTTCCACAACATCAGATGTCAAGAGGTCCCCCACCATCTCTTACATTACAGCCCCCCCCCCCCCACCCCACCACCACCACCACCACCACCACCTTGTGCTGCTGCCAGGAAGAAGCTGGAGCAGAGCTGGGAAGCAGAAAGTGCAGGGTCTGGAAAAGGACCAGAGGAGGGCTGAAGTCAGCTTCTGGAGTATGCTCAATGCTGAGACCAGGGGAGGTGGAGATGAGGTGTGCTGCGGCTGCACTGGGAACTGCAGGATCTGGTGGAGGAGTTCTATCCTCTCTGCTGCTGAGACAAGGTGTGGGTGGAGATGACAGGGGTGCCAGGGCTGCAGGAAAGTTGTGAGGGCCACATGAAAAGGCCTGGTGGGCCGGATTCAGCCAACAAGACTTGTGTTAGACACATGTGCTTTAAAAAAAGCTTGTACTGTGAAGCAATTCAACTCAATTCAGCTGGCAGGCTGCAAAGAATCTGCTCTCCACAGAACTTAAATAGGAAACAAGCACAGATTTCTGAGCCCCTGTTATGAGTTTTATGAATGTCTCAACGATGCATGCAGTGCACCACAATGCATAATAACAGACTCCGCTGAATAATCAGAAACAGAGCAACTGTAATTTGCAATTTTTTCTAAACAGGTGCAAATTTAGAAGCACTAATGCAAAACAGGTTTAGGATGGCAAAAAAAAAAAAACTTACACTGCACAAACATAGCAAAAAGCTAGAAGTAATTGGTACCACCGGTCTTCCCTGTACTTTCCAGGTTAAGTCTCTATTCATTCTTGTTCTGCCTTTGTGTACATTGGATTCCATTCAGAGAGTTGTACTGGGAACAATGGGAGGCCATTATCTATTGTGGAGGCCACTGGAATGCTGCATCCCTGGCCGCTCGGTCTGCTATCCTGTTGCCTCTAAGGGGCTGTCTTTCAAGTCTGGCCGACTTGCATAGACTTCATCCATGACCTGAGGCAGTCATGTGCCAGAGGTTCTGGTGAGGTGGGAAGCAGAGTGACTGGGTTTAGGGTATTAATAGTCTCTAAATGGATTTGAGGATTTTCACACAGCATGGCTTGGTATTTGACCATCCACCTGTTAGTTGTTTTGCCTGCATTTCTAGCAAGGGTTACTTTGCGTTACAACCAAGGAAGCTCAGACCTCTGCAGGGTATAAATGTACTTTTACTATGCAAAAAACAATCTGTACATACAAAACTATTACAATATTTAGGAGCAGAATACAAGACTAGCAGATACAGATAAAGATAAAGCAAATATACTTAACTAAAAGAAGTTTGCAGCCATGGAGTCTCATTCCATGCACATGGCTCAGAGAAGTCAGCTGTTCTTGCTTCATGGAGGTTTCTTTTGAGACTGAAGACTTTCTTGCAGCTTTGGCCAGAAGTATTTAGAATATACCATCCCCCCAAACCAACACCCTTTGTCCTGAGGACAAAAGGGCTGTTTATCCATTGTACAGTGACTTTGAAGGGGGGGGGGGGGGGGGAGGTTAGGCTTGGCCAAACTGCCTTACAAATCTTCAAGAAAGGTATGACCATCATTAGTGAGCCACTGTTAAATATGCAATTTCCACAACACTCCACCCCTTGGCTCACAAATGACATAATGCCTCCAACTTTACATAAAGACATCTACTAATTCTCCCACCCCCTGGTTTATCTTAAATAAAACACAATGGGGGAACTAACTAAAATACAACCCCCTCCTATAACTATGAAGGTATTTCAGTCTTTCGCTAAAAGTTCATTAGACAAGTACAATCTAACGTTCTTTAGAAAACAAGTCCAGGCTTGTAATACATCAAAAGGCCTTACTCTCCATAGTTCTTGCGGTCTTCCATCATTCTGTCCATCATGTAACCACTTTCCCTGGTCTTTCTATGGATCAAATCGGAGACAGCCTGTGGAGTGGAAAACAAAGCGGATTATCTGTTCCTTCTAATAATACATATACAGTAGACCCCGGCCCTTCAGCTACAATCTCTCCTCTAACTGACCTCTTGCCTGGATCTCTGACCAACACTTTTCCACCTGCCTGTATCCACTTCTGACCCTCCCAAAGAACATCAATAGGGAGGAGAGGAAATATACTGATATTTCCTAGAAGATCACTGCTGTTTATTTTGGAAGGTTTGATATTATAGAGCCTCAGTTTCCACTCTTGCTGGGAAGTATCCACTAACCAGAGTCCCAGCCACTGTCCTGAAGCTCATCTGCCAATGCAAATATAACTTCAAACCTTCCTGCCAGATTCCCTCTCATTCCTAGATAGGCTTCAGCTTCAGATACGTCAATCTTGGTTTCTATGTCATGGGAAGCAGTAACTTGGTACCTGTTAAACCCTGTTCTTTCAGGAACCTTGTGTAAATACTGAACTCTGCACTCTAGCTGTGGAATCTGCACCCCAGCCCCAACTATCCTTTCATATGGTGTGCTTTTGGCTAGTGGCCTAGAATTTAACAACATGACTGCCAGTGTAAGGACCCTATCCCACCCCCTTAGTGTACGTGTGGGTGTAAGTTTACGTATCTGGTCCTTCAATAGCCCATTGTATCTTTCAATCAAACCAGCTGCCTGTGGGTGGTATGGGATGTGGCACAACCAGTACACTCCAGAATCTTTGGCCCATTTCTGTACTGTTGATCCGGTGAAGTGTGAGCCATTATCACTTTGGACTTGTTTGGGACAGCCATACGCAACAACAATTTTCTGTAGCAGTTGGAGTGTTGCGGCTTGATCTGCACGTTTGCAAGGATGAACAAACAAAAGTCCTGAATAGGTGTCCACTGCAGTGCAACAATACCTCAGTCCATTGTTTCCCCGGGGCAGGGGACCGATGAAGTCAATCTGCCAAATCTCTGCAGGCCTCTCTCCCCTCTTAATCGACCCGGTGGAGTACTTTTGCAATGGCCATTGTCGCACTTCTCCACACACTGTACAGTTGCCTATTACAGTCCTTATTATGTCCATTGATATGGGCAATCCTCTTTGCTGTGCCCATTCATATGTGGCTTTCTGCCCCAAATGTCCAGATTGCTTGTGGGCCCAGTTGGCCAAGTTCATCAAGACAGGATCAATTGGCACAACTGCATTCACCTTGGCAATTTCGTCTGCCACTCTTTTATAGTTCTCAAAGTCTGGGACCAGGGGCACATGTGCATCAACATGCCCCACTTTTATGGTGCGGGAGTGAGCTTCCTTCCAGATGAAGTCCCAGACTTCCTTGCCTCCCCACACCACCTTTCCATGAATCAACCATTCATTGGACTTCCACGTGGGCATCCAAGTTGTCAGTCCTTTAAAGACCGCCCAGCTGTCAGTGTAGATGGCGACATGGGAAGAAAGATCCTCCTGAAGAATCATCACTACAGCTTTCAACTCTGCATACTGACTGGACCCTCCAATTCCGGTCTCCTGCAGGACTGTGTCTGTACTCGGGTTGTAGGCTGCTGCTGTCCATTTACGACCAGACGAGGTGACTATGGCTGAACCATCAGTGAACCATGCTGACTCCTTCATCTTATCTGACAGAGACTCAAATGGTGGAGCCTCGTGAATGGGGAATGACTGCAGCACAGGAATTTCTTCTTCTGTATGGGTGCTGGTAAAAGTGACAAGCCCAGCCAACTGTTTTGAAATGTCTCTGACATCCCCAGCTGCAATACCCCCTCTTTCTTGAAGGTACCACTTCCATTTCATCAGTGTTTGGTTCTGGGCTACAGCTGCCCTAGTGGTCAGTCCATCATCTCTCACCCATTCTGCTATTGGCAATGCAGTATGGATGGTGACTGTGTCCTTTCCTGTAATGGTCTCTACGTGTTGAAGTGCTGTGTAGGCCCCAAACAGGTACTTCTCTAGGGGCGTGTATCTCTTCTGTGCCCCTGTAAGTTGTTTGGACCAAAATCCAATGGGTATTGCTCTCAGTCCCTTCTTTTCATTTGGCTGCCACAGACTCCAAGATATTGTACCATCCTGCTCAACTACATCCAGCTGAAATTGTACCCCTTGTCTCACAGGTCCCAATCCTTGATGCTGCAAAATGGCTTCTTTAGCAGCCAGGAATGCGGTCCGCTGCTCTGAACCCCATGTGAACTCAGTCTCTTTTCTTGTGACATTGTATATAGGCCTCAGAATCAGTCCAAGATGTGGGATGAATGATCTCCAGAATCCCACAACTCCAATGAACTTCTGCGCCTCCTTTTTGGTAGTAGGTGGCAACAATGCCTGGATAGTTTGCACAACTGTCTCTGGAATTTTCCTCTGTGGCCCAGTCCACATCATTCCCAGGAATTTCACCTCTGTGGCAGGTCCTTGGACTTTGTCTCTGTTGATAGCCCACCCTCTGTTCTCCATGTGCTGTATCAGCAGGTGCAGTGCTTCAGTTACATCTTCCTTTGTTCCAGAGATCATGATGTCATCAATGTAGTGAAACACAGCGACTTTCAGATTTAGAGTGCTTAACTCTCGGGCAATCAGTCCATGACAAATCGTTGGAGAATGAAGGTATCCTTGAGGAAGGACAGTGAAAGTGTACTGGTGGCCATTCCACACAAAGGAAAACTGGTTCTGACACTCTGGGTCTATTGGAATCGAAAAGAAAGCATTAGCCAGGTCTATCACAACATGATATTCTCCTGCCTCTTTAGCAATTTTCTCAATGATTGAGATCATATCCGCTACAGCTGACTTTAATGGAGGTGCCACTTTGTTTAGACCTCTGTAATCCACAGTCATTCTATATGTCCCATCAGGTTTCTTTACTGGGAACACCGGAGATGAGAATGGACTTACAGCAGGTCTAAGGATCCCTACTCTTAACAGTTCATGAATAGTCTCCCCAATTTCTTTGTGGCCTCCAGGAAGTCTGTATTGCTTGAGACAGACTGGCTTCTCTGGTGGAGGAATAAAGACAGGGGTCCATTTTGCATGACCTCTGACCACAGCCTTCACCGCCCTGACCAGATACGTTTTATCAGGATACCCGAATGTGAATGTACCTTGTTCAGTCTGAATAGACTGACCTTGAAGTACATCCATCCCAAGAATATTTTCAGGTAACTCTGATACCAAAACATTTGTCCAAAATCCTGGTCCCTTGCCAATAGCCAATTTCACCCGTGTCCTGACTGCTGGTGTGGTTTGCCCTCCCAAACCTTCTACATAAATCACTTCTCCTTTGTGATGGGAAGGATCTCCTTGCAAAAGTGTAACTTCAGCTCCAGTATCCACTAAAGCCATGACATGTGTAGGAGGAGACAACTTCCCCCACCATACAGTGACAGGTGCATATGGGCGTCGGTCTCCTGCTGTCACTGTTCTTATTGCTATTACAGGAGACCCACCTTCCCTTCATAAAGGATAAGGAACCTCCCAATCCCCTTTTCTAATTCTCTCTAACTCCTCCCCAGGATAAAGGGATTTGGGTTTGGGTTCATGTTCAGTTTTGGGAATGGGTTTGGGACTAACAGGAGGGGTCTGTTCTGTTGTCTCTAAATCTAGGCTGATGTTATCTTCACTAGGAGTAGTGTTTCTAACCCTGACAGTTTTCCCCACTAAATGTTTCCACCGCTTCAAAATTTCTGCAGTAGAGATGCCATCTATCTCACTTTTAGGTACTCCTGACTTTAATAGGTCTACCCACATTTGTTTCCTAGAGATAACTAGCCTGGTTTTCTCTTCACCTCCTGTCTTCTCTCCCACATTTCCTTTCTTCTCTTTAAAAGTCCTTTTCAGCCTGTTCTCTGCCTGTCTGACCTTATCTACTGCCCTGACAGGTTTTGTTTTAGTCTCCTCTAGCTCCCCCAACTGGCTTAAAAGGGTTGTTGCTTCATGAATTTTGCTGTTTAAACCCAGGCCTCCCAGCAAAGACAATAAAGGAGCCCTGAGATTAAATGGTGCAGACTTCATTAGCTTAGAGCGCAGAGCAGACGTGAAGGGTTCCATATCTGGACCCATCCATTCTGGAAATGTATTTAATCCGGTTATACAACCCATCTCACGTAACCTGGAAATACCTTCTCCTAATGTTCTCCACGAGTAGGTATTTTCCAGGTCACTAGGATTAGCGTATAATCGGACTATACCATCTCTCACGAGGTCTAAGAGTGAAAAATTCACACTAAACTCTCGGGCTTTTCGCATGGCCTGACACAATTGTGGATCATGGATTAACACTCCCAAAGCCACTGCTTCCTTGCCTGACAAAACAACACTGTCAGCCCCTTCATCCCACAAACGTAAGAGCCAACTCAATAGGGGTTCCCCGGACCTTTGTTTGTATTGTTTTGCCAGCTCATGGAGTTCAGTTTGTGTAAACTCCCTGACTTCTTCAAATTCAACATCTCTGGGGTTGCGATAATGCACCTCCCCATCTGCCATATCCTCTCTATCATGTTGCCTTTTCCTATGCTTAGTAATGAGAGGTCTGGCACACTTTTTCTTTCCCATTGGATGATCATCATCAGAAACATCAAATTCTATCTTCTCATCCTCACTATCATTGGAGGAGACATCCTCACAATCCCAGTTTTAGGATGTGACAATGGCATGTACCCTGGCTTTACTAACAGGTTTACGTCCCTTTCTTTTCCTTAAGGCATTAATTGATTTGGTCATGAGGGCTGCACACCGCTCTTGCAAATCATCAGCCCTACTAGCAGTTGAACGCACACACTCTGAAGCAACTGCTAGCTGGTCTTTCAATAACTTAACTTCTGCCTCTGCCTTCTCCCTTCTCTGTGATTCTGTATAGAGAGCATGAAGAAAATACCAGCCCACTGTGGAAACTGTCCTCTTCTCTGCTTTACTTAAATCTAACCCCTTAAGGCTAAAATCTACAAAATGATCTGAGATTTTATCACCCCAAGTCTTATTCAAAGGAGAAGCATACTTTGCAAATTCTTTAGCAAGAGACTCCCACTCATTGTCTCTGGCCCAGATAGGTAAACTGCACATTTCCTTCTGGACACCAGAAACCTCTGCAGCCTTGCTTTTCCTAAACAGCTTACGCAGCATTTTTTTTTACCTAGCACAAGCTACACAACACACCACAGAAGACAGGTCTGTTTCATTTGAATTTATAGCGCAATGGCGGACGAGCCCCCAAATGTTTTGCCTGTGTTTCTAGCAAGGGTTACTTTGCGGTACAACCAAGGAAGCTCAGACCTCTGCAGGGTATAAATGTACTTTTACTATGCAAAAAACAATCTGTACATACAAAACTATTACAATATTTAGGAGCAGAATACAAGACTAGCAGATACAGATAAAGATAAAGCAAATATACTTAACTAAAAGAAGTTTGCAGCCATGGAGTCTCATTCCATGCACATGGCTCAGGGAAGTCAGCAGTTCTTGCTTCATGGAGGTTTCTTTTTAGACTGAAGACTTTCTTGCAGCTTTGGCCAGACGTATTTAGAATATACCATCCCCCCAAACCAACACCCTTTGTCCTGAGGACAAAAGGGCTGTTTATCCATTGTACAGTGACTTTGAAGGGGGGGGGGGGAGTTTAGGCTTGGCCAAACTGCCTTACAAATCTTCAAGAAAGGTATGACCATCATTAGTGAGCCACTGTTAAATATGCAATTTCCACAACATAGTGAACCAGTGATTTCCTTTGTAATCTATCAGTGCCTGTACCTGGTGTGGGACCTAGACATAGGTTTCCTTACCTAGTGATAACTTGTCAGCTTGTCGGGCCACCAAGAGGGCTGTTCCTGCAATGGCCCACAGGCAAGGTGGCCAACCCTGTGCTACAGTGTCCATTTTTTTGAGAGGTACCTCACAGGGCGTTGCCATGATCCTGTAATGTTCTGGTACCTTTGGGTACCCTAATTACTCTTTCATAAGTGTATGCGCCCCACCATTCTCTTTTGGTAAGGTGCGCATACACCTTTAAGACTGATGCTGTCATCACTGAGGGCCGGACTGGATGGCTATTTAGATCGCCGGCTCTCACTCACATGTGTTCGTTCAAACTGCTTTGTGCCTTGATGCTAACCTGTCTTGAAGCTCTCATGCTTGCAAGCATACCTCGCTGTCGGAACCACGCTGCGCTGATCCCTGTACCCCGCTACCGGATCATCCGCTCTTGCCGAACCTCTCCTCTGCTACATTGCTATTAGTGATAAGTACCCCACAGGGGAAACCTCTATAACTTTCATACTAAAGCTTACACTATCTAGCTCTGCATACTAAGGACTATTACTACATCTGCATTATCTAAGATTGCTAGCTCTTGAGCCTACTACCACCTGTTCTTGCACTGGGTTGATCTCTCTTGTATGTCCACCTGCTACTCTGTCATCTGCTACCATACATGATTGCTAAACCTATCTGCATCCCATCTGCTACTATCTTACTTTCAAGAACATTTCCTTTCAAGTGTCTGTCATCTACCATCTCTACCCAACCTGTCTCTTCAGCCTATCATCACTGTGTTACTATATACATAAGTCACTCTAGGAAACATCTTATTGAGTGTGTGTATTTACTTGCTGAATTGAGATCATCCACACATGATAAGTCATTGAGAGTTGGGAATGGTGTCTCAGCGTTTCTCTACATGACTACTGAAGTGGAATATTTCTGCAGCTGAAAATCCACATCATACATAAAACGCAGGAGCGTTACAGATTGAACGAACCACAAATGGATTCAGCAGAAATAACCACTCAGATGACACGATTAAAACAGCAAGTACCTGCGTTAATACACGCACTTGCTGAATTAAAAGAAGACAATCAGGCTCTGTCGCAGCAGGTAATTAGACTGACACAACTTACCACTGCTCAGTCCCCTGAACCCAAAATAAATCCTCCTTTGGTATTTACAAGCGATCGCAAAAAATTTCGCGAATTTAAAAACGCATGTGAGTTACTTTTCTTGCTAAAACCCCGTACCTACCTTACTGATCACATTAAGGTTTGTATTATTATTTCTTACCTAACAGGCGATCCTCGGGCCTGGGCAGACTCTCTTTTTGAGAAAAGCGACCAGCTTCTCAACTCCTATACCTTGTTCCTAGCAGAACTCACTAGCCTATATGATGATCCCAATAGGCAGAGTACTGCCGATCTTCAATTAAGATCCTTGAAACAAGGTGGGAGATCTGTAGAAGACTTTGTCGCAGAATTCAAGAGATGGACCCTTGATTCAGAATGGAATGATGCATCTCTGAAATCCCAATTTAGGCTTGGCCTATCAGAGGCCGTTAAAGACGAGCTCGCCCGAGCGGATCTGCCAAAAACCCTGGATGCATTGATACAACTCAGTATCACCATAGATAGAAGACTACGAGAAAGAAAGGCTGAGAAAATGGGAATGCCATTATCCAGTTCTTCTCGGATTTTGGCCGTTGACCCCGTTCCTATGGAGGTAGGAACCATACGCCCACCTCTATCAACTATGGAAAGAGCCAGAAGACGATCTGGTAATCTCTGCTTGTACTGTGCATCCCCGGATCACAAGATAAACGTCTGTCCCCTAGTCTACAAAAAGAAGGTTGAGTGTTCACATGTCCTCCTAGGGGGATTGACAACTTCAATCACTAACCCTTACCTTTCTGTTTGCTTAACATTACAGTGGGACCAGAACAGGATTACTACTAAGGCTATGATTGACACAGGATCTTGTGGAAATTATATTGACATACGTTTTGCTGCTTTAAATAAAGTTCCTATTATTTCTAAACTTAAACCTGTCTCAGTGAGTCTTATTAACGGTGTTCCTTTATCCTCTGGTCCGATCACTGATCAGACACAGGCACTCCTAGTCACTACTAACGGGTCTCATATGGAGACCACTACCTTCGATCTAATACCTTCACCCCACTTTCCCATTGTTTTGGGACTTCCCTGGTTGCACACACATCAACCAACCATAGATTGGAAGGAACGGACCCTGACCTTCCTCTCTTGCTATTGCGAGGGTACGTGTAACCTCCCGTCTTTCGGGAAGAACCTGTCTGTGGTGACAGATGAGATTGCACCACTATGTTATCAGGATCTCTCTGAGGTTTTTCTTGAGAAAAATGCTCAAGCACTACCTCCCCATCGAGACTATGATTGTAGCATTGATCTACTCCCAAATAGCAAATTGCCGTTCGGTCATGTTTATCCTCTTTCACAGGATGAACTTTCCCATCTCAAAGACTATTTGGATGAGAATTTGGAAAAAGGTTTTATTAGACCTTCCACTTCTTCCACAGCAGCAGGACTCTTTTTTGTCCGCAATAAGGACTCAAGTCTCAGGCCTATCATCGACTATAGGCAATTGAATGCTATTACAATAAAAGATCGCTATCCTCTACCGCTTATCCCTGAGCTCATTGAGCAGGTGCGTGGAGCTACCTATTTTTCAAAATTGGACTTGAAAGGAGCATACAATCTCATTCGAATCCGTGATGGACACGAGTGGAAGACTGCATTCAGAACCAGATACGGATTGTTCGAATATCTTGTAATGCCATTCGGGCTATGCAACGCCCCTGCAGTTTTTCAACGATTTATAAACGATATTTTCAGAGACTTACTAGATGTCTGTTTTGTGGTATATCTGGACGATATACTTATATATTCACGATCCCTGTCTGAACACATAAGACATGTAAGACTAGTATTATCGAGATTGCTTGCACACAACCTTTATGTGAAACTGAAAAAATGCTTGTTTCATAAAGAAGAGATACTGTTTCTAGGCTCCATCATATCCAAAACAGGAATCGAGATGGACATGAGTAAGATATCCTGCATTCAGGATTGGCCTACACCAACCACACGCAAGGCGCTACAGCGATTCCTTGGATTTTCGAATTTCTACAGGAAGTTCATTAGAAACTTCTCTGCCATTGTGAGACCCCTCACACAGCTCACTAGCATTAAAAAACCATTCAAATGGTCAGATGAAGCAAATAAAGCTTTTCACCTGTTAAAGACAAGGTTTACTTCTGCTCCCATACTACGCCATCCAGATCCATCCCTCCAATACATTCTGGAAGTAGATGCGTCAAACATGGCAGTAGGAGCAATACTCTCCCAACGACCAACTCACACTTCACCACTTCATCCAGTCGCCTTTTTTTCTAAATCCCTAAGCAGTCCAGAGATAAATTACCCCGTGGGTGAAAAGGAACTGCTTGCTATAAAATTGGCTCTGGAGAATTGGCGACATCTACTCGAAGGCACCCAATTACCAATACTTATATACACGGACCATAAAAATCTCCAATATCTTCAGACTAACAAAACTCTCTTGCACCGACAGGTACGATGGTCACTATTCTTTCTAAGGTTTAACTTCCTAGTGACCTACACACCTGCAGATAAGAACAAAAAGGCGGATGCACTGTCACGACTAGCTGAAGAAAACTGCTTCGAAATCCCTTCCGTTCCTATAATACCTCACAAACGCATTATTGGAGTTGTCCGTTCCTTGAAGGAAGAGGTTTTGCATGGTATAAGTTTGGATTCACCCCCACCACAACTAAATACTGATGCAGAAGGCTTCCTCTACTACAACGACAAACTTTACATACCACCTACCATATGCACCAAGATCTTGGAATTATCGCCTGATGTGCCTATGGCAGGACATATGGGTATGACAAAGACTCTTAATCTGATTACCAGGCAATTCTGGTGGCCTGACATGAAAACATCTATACAAAAATTCGTCTCTTCATGCAATGTCTGTGCCAGGTCCAAAATTGACACTACGAGACCATCCGGTCTACTATGCAGTCTACCAATACCCCAAACTCCATGGGAAGTTGTGTCCTTGGACTTTATAGTGGAATTGCCTCCTTCCAAAGGATTTAATACCATCTTAGTGTCAGTGGACCATCTGACAAAAATGGCACATTTCATTGCTATTCGCAGACTACCTTCGTCCAAACAAACGGCAGAACTCCTGATGAAACATGTCTTTAAGTTACATGGTATCCCAAAAACTCTTCTGTCTGACTGTGGATCACAATTTATTTCCAAGTTCTGGCAAGAACTATGTCACATACTACGGATCGAGCGGAAGCTCACTTCTCCTTACCATCCGCAGACCAACGGACAGACTGAAAGAGTCAACCAATGCATCGAGCAATATTTACGTTGTTACACTTCTTACCAACAGGATGATTGGGTGGATCTTCTCCCTCTGGCAGAATTTGCCTACAACAACGCAACCCACAGTACGACCAAGCAGAGTCCGTTCTACTTGAACTATGGGTTTCATCCCTCTATTCTTCCACCACGCATCCTTCCTTCAAATAACCCAGTAGCCTCAGACTATCTTACCCAAATAAAGGACTCTCTGGGTTTGCTTAATACTACCATTGCACACGCTCATAGTCAACAAAAGAAGTACTATGATCTTCGCAGAAGACCTTCTCCTCAGTACGCTATCGGGGACCTCGTTTGGCTCTCAACAAAAAATTTAAGACTGAAAATCACTAGCAAAAAGCTTGGACCTCTGTTCTTGGGACCTTTCCCAATCAAGAAACTTATTGGAAAAGCTGCAGTACAGCTTACATTGCCAATAGACCTCAAAATACATCCCATTTTCCATGTGTCGCTACTGAAGCCCCATGTTCCTGACCAAGGAATAAGGCCTACTATCCCACCTCCTCCTCCTGTACAAGTTGAAGGTGGAGAAGAATATGAGATAAAAGAGATTCTGGATTCTCGTATCCACAGAGGAAGACTTCAGTACATGGTCCGATGGAAGAACTATGGGCCCCAAGACGACACCTGGCTAAACACCTCTGACATACATGCCTCTAGATTAATCCGCAATTTTCATGCGAAGTACCCAGACAAACCAGCTCCAGAGGCCTTCAGGAGCCGGCCTTAAGGGGGGGGTACTGTAATGTTCTGGTACCTTTGGGTACCCTAATTACTCTTTCATAAGTGTATGCGCCCCACCATTCTCTTTTGGTATGGTGCGCATACACCTTTAAGACTGATGCTGTCATCACTGAGGGCCGGACTGGATGGCTATTTAGATCGCCGGCTCTCACTCACATGTGTTCGTTCAAACTGCTTTGTGCCTTGATGCTAACCTGTCTTGAAGCTCTCATGCTTGCAAGCATACCTCGCTGTCGGAACCACGCTGCGCTGATCCCTGTACCCCGCTACCGGATCATCCTCTCTTGCCAAACCTCTCCTCTGCTACATTGCTATTAGTGATAAGTACCCCACAGGGGAAACCTCTATAACTTTCATACTAAAGCTTACACTATCTAGCTCTGCATACTAAGGACTATTACTACATCTGCATTATCTAAGATTGCTAGCTCTTGAGCCTACTACCACCTGTTCTTGCACTGGGTTGATCTCTCTTGTATGTCCACCTGCTACTCTGTCATCTGCTACCATACATGATTGATTGCTAAACCTATCTGCATCCCATCTGCTACTATCTTAATTTCAAGAACATTTCCTTTCAAGTGTCTGTCATCTACCATCTCTACCCAACCTGTCTCTTCAGCCTATCATCACTGTGTTACTATATACATAAGTCACTCTAGGAAACATCTTATTGAGTGTGTGTATTTACTTGCTGAATTGAGATCATCCACACATGATAAGTCATTGAGAGTTGGGAATGGTGTCTCAGCGTTTCTCTACATGACTACTGAAGTGGAATATTTCTGCAGCTGAAAATCCACATCATACATAAAACGCAGGAGCGTTACAGATCCCAGGTACTGTGTCAGGACTCCCACTGCTATTGTTCTTCCCATAGAAATGTTTCTCTCTCTCCCCCTTTTGTGGATTTATAGAGGGGTCTGACTTTGCTGGCAAAGTCTGGTATCCAAATCTGACAGAATCCTGCTGCTCCCAGGTTGAGGTAGGGATCTGGCAAACAGCTTCTTTCCTGCCCTTTCCCAACTGTCTCTGGCCTCGTGACACCCTGAATCCCAGGTATTTTATAGTCTCTTAGCCTTTCTTCTTGGATACCTTATTGCCTGCTTCTCATAATAGCTGCAACAGTTAATTTGTCCTTCACATTACCTCCTCTCTCCAACTTCCCTTAAATGTCTCTAGCAGACTAACTGGCAATTAAAGGTTGTTATCAAGCCCCTCTGAAATCTAATGCAGTGTATACATCATGCAGGTTAGTGGGTCTTTTTGTCGGCTGATTTCATCCCCTCAATAATAACTATCCAATAAAGTTGAAATCCCAGTGGTTCTTTCCTAACTCTTCAACATACTTTTGCACTACCTGGCTTATTCTGTGTCTCTCCTCCGTACTGACTCACGAGGGGTTGTGGCTTTATGTGGTTTTCTCCAATTCAGTAGGACCATTGTGGTAAAATGGGGTGTTGTCTAGAGTTCGGTTGCTTGCACCTGGATCCTTTGGGGTGGAAATGGACTTTTGACCTGTGCGCCCTTTGGTCGCTTATGTTATCTCTTTTGACTCTAAATGTATCTTATTTATACTGACAGTGTCACCACTGGAGTACATATGGAAGTATATGTATTGAGGCTAGGCATTGACAGGGTCAGGTCACCTTCCTGTGTGGCATAATGGCTTAAGTTTGATTCCCCAGTCTACAGGATGGGGCATCGGGACTTGTTCTCGTCTCATACCTGCCCATGACTTGTCCCATTATGTATGGGGAGGCTGCTCTTCAGCCTCAGGATGGATTAATATGCGTTTGGTACTCTTAGTTGTTGGTTTTACTTTCACAATGATGAGACATTCACTCACAAATAAGTAGACCCTAATGCATAATTAGCTCTGCCCCTGACATTCCTGCCACACTAGACTATATCCTATAATGGCAAAAATTTAACCCTGGAACTATGCCCCAGATTAGGATTTCAGCATTCATGTAGTAAATGGTAGATTCATAATTAAAGTCATAATAGGTTGTCTCCAGGTTCGATAACTAATGTTCATGTATTAGTACAGTGTAATTTAAAATATGGTCAACTATCCAGCATCCTACAATCAAAGTATTTTTAGATACTCAGGGTGTACATGTAGTTACCCTACATTAGGTAATCTTAGTTAGTTAGAAGGAGGTAAAAAGTCAAATTTTTGTTGAAAAAAACAATACCCTCCAGGTGATCAATGTACAATGCATGGACTTTGTTGCAGATTGCTACCTGTTTCTGCTTAGAAGAAAAAGATGTTTGTTGTGTTCAGAGTGAATCTGAACGTGAGTGGCATTTTGATTAATAATCAGCTGATACACTTGCAGTGCTCTGATAAGGAAAGTTGCAGGGTCTGCATCCCTTTATAAGTTATTTAACCTTTGACATTATGTGTAAAAATGTATCAGCGCTGCTTAAAAAGTGTGAAACTAAAGTGCAATGTATAGTGAGAAATATTAATAGATTATATCAAATTATTATCAAATGATTAAATTAATTTCTAGTGTTATATATCATAACAAAGTGCACAATATGTAAACTTATAACTTAAAAGATCCCCCGGATCTCCTCCACATAAACAAAATTGCTCAGTGCATAAGTAAATATTGCTGACAGTCCCAAAAAATTAATTAAGAGTCCAACAAGAATCTCCTCTTCAGAAATCCAAAGTGCTCAGTGCTTAATGTAAACGTGACAAATATTGCTGACAGTTCCACACACAGGTGCAATGGTGCTCATGTGCTCCCCTCTTGGTCCCTCACTCACCGGATGACCAAAAATATATAACCCGTCAATAACACCTCCTTCTCATGGTCTGGAAATGGAAACCGGCTGGATTGGGATATACACATTCAGATATACGTGGCAGCGTGGCTCTGGATTCTATAAAGCTCCTCCACAGGTGTAGCCATATAAAGAGAGAAGGTCTTCCATAGTGTAGTATTTAGAATTAACTCCTCTGCTGTCACCTTCAGCAATGTCTCCTCACTACCTAGGTAGTGCAAGGGCTCATAATACAATATGGCTTGCGTAGCAAATTTATATGCTATAATATTTTTTTTATTTACTGTTTTTTTTACATGAAAGTGGAGTTACCCTTTAAGGAATTTATAAGGGTTCATGAGATGCTTGTTATAGAAACACTTGAGTTTAAGGCCATAGTGGCAATGTTAACGATTCAGAAATTACCACTTAAGATAAAATAGTGTGATTAAGTACAATTAAATGTGATTAAATCTCATAAGAGTCATCGTCACTAAAATAAAACACAGCTTTCTTGTTTCCTTCTTTTTTTGAGTGTTTCCTGCCTATTAAACTAAGGAGGAGTTTAACAAATTGAAGGTCATGCAAAATAAATTACAATGCAGCAATGAGCAATTGGGGGGAGACTTAGCATCTTTCCTCCAGCTCAGCTCATTGGAAGCAATTTAGAAGTCATAAGTGTGTAACCTCAAAAGCGGAGCTGTAAATAGCTTTGTTTTTACTAGTAGTAGTAGTAATTTGTATTCAAATATTATTTCAACATGTATTGAACATAAGCAGTGTCTTTATTTTACTTTTTATCAGTCAGTTAGCAAAAAAAGTTTGCAATATAACTACAATCGCTCAATTTATTCTCCCTGGAGAAGAGACGCCTGGGAGGGGGCATGATAGCAATTTATAAATATCAAAAAGAAGTTGGTGTCACCACAGGATGATGCTGTGGACACTGGGGTAATTATGTGCCGCGTCCTAATTTAAACATATATAGAAGGGGTAGAACTGAATGACTTTGTTGGCACCATAACCAGACAATTAAGTCATAAAAAATGTAATATTTTATTTTGAAAAATGTTAAAAACCATATACATATGTATATCACCACAAGTGCAAGACAAAGAACAACAAGACAGAATTAAATCAAAAACATAATCTTAAAAACAAACATATATACTGATATATTCGTTAGTACAACCGTAACCTCCGTAACCACCTTATTGGAAAAAATGTAACATTTGAAAACCTGATACAGAACAGGAATAACAGACAACCCTAAGGCTGTTCCCAATCAGCTTAATTGGTAGTGAAACACGAATCCAGCAATGGTGGTTTGGAAGGCTCAGTATTCAGTCATATAATTTTGTCACAGACATACTCTACATGTTTAGCGCGATGTGCGCTTCTTCAGGAGTTATGTGAAGACTGTAATAATTCTATGGAAGTAAAAGAGAATATAGAAAAAAGATTTAAGATTCATACAGAGTCTGTTAAAAAAATGTTTGAAACATACATAGATATCAAACTACATAGTTCACATGAAACATAGAAATAAATTGACTATATTTTCTTACCAATATGGCAATATTGATAGCAGAGTGTGATAACACTACTTTTTCATTATGTAGGTATTAGTGCTTGTGGTCACAAGGCAGGCAATGGGCAGGAGTAAAAAAAAACGGCACCACTACCACCCAAAGGGCGTACATCTCAAGGATCAGAACATTAAGTGGTATGAGAGATGATTACGGCCACGCGAGCCTACACAGGTTGAACTGGATGGACTATTGTCTTTATTCAACCTCAACTACTATGTAACTATGTAACTATGTAATATGACATTCCTTCTACTTGATTGAGTATCGTTTGTTGCTTTCTAACTCAGGACAGTGGCCTCCACCTATGGAGGTGAGTATTACATTATACAGTTAGGTCCATATATATTGAACACAGGAACAATTTTAGTTTTTTCAGGTATTTGCCAAAACATAGTCAAGCTATAGGTATATAATGGATATGGGCTGAAAGTGCTCACTCTCAGGTTTAATTTGAGGGTATGTAAATTTAAAATGGAGGAAGGGTTTACGAATTACAGCTCTTAAAAAAAGCCAAACCCTGCAAAAAAGTGGATGTGAGGGCCTGATTTTTCCAGGGGACTTCTGCTGTGAGAGTTTGGAACTGAATCACATACTGTCCTACTGTGATTGAAACCTGGCAGAGGCATTGGAGGGCACTAACCAAAGAAAAGGCTTAATAAATTAAGGAAATATCTGCTCTTAGAACAAGTATAAAAATAAAGGCAGCCAGCACAATAGGTACAATTACACTAGACATCATAAATCACATGTATAAAAAAAGAATGCAGCGCCAATATAAATGAGTATTAGTCATAGTCCATAAAAAAGTCCATAATGAGAAGATGAGCAGAAAAAATCCTCCAGCATCAGTGAATAGGATGTGTAGCAAGGTTACCAGGCCTGTGGCCTGATGTGGGTCTGCCATCAGTACCGGTACTCTCTCCAGCCCATGTGAGCTGTGACCCTGGGTATGACAACTGAAGCATCGACAACTCCGGCATCTGTGTTTGTGGTTTTTATTTGGTTTAAAAGGGGATGGGAGAAGGGAATGAGTGGGATACTCCTTAAAGGCTTGAACTAATTACATGTGGGACTCTACTGCTTTAAAATGCCCGTTGGCGCTTCCTTGAAGCCAGCCCGCGCCAGCCAACGCCCACTAACACTGTAAATATCCTGCAGAACACAGAAGTGCTGAATCCTCGACTATTAGTCCAGAAGATCCAGGACTTAGAACTGTAGAACTCCTGACACTGTTGTGCTGCGGAAGTCACTGAATACTGTTCACCGCTTTCTCTAGCTTGAGGTAGTATGAAGTAAAACTCTGTATAGCTGTACTTGCAACTGACACACTCTGGACCATTAAGGGCCCAACCGCAGGTGCCCCCTCTAACTTGAATTCTTCAGGGTCCATTGACTATGTACCCCCTCTGTAGCTTCAGGGTCCTCAACCTAGGTACCCCCTTTACAACTAGCTGGCACTGGATCCTAGAACCACTTCAAGAGTGGTCCCCTCTAACTTCGGGCAGACCCCCAGGGGCAATCTTCAGTACTCACGACCTGTGTAGGCTTTCCTGGGATTGGACCCCTCTCTCTCTCCGCAGGCTCTGGGCACACCAGACCCTCTCAGCTCACTCAACACGCTCTGGACACTCAGGCGACACCCCGAGACATCCACCTTCCTCAGACAGGAGGAGAGACTGTTGTACTCTCCTTCCTGGGACTCTGCTCCCACCAAAGACATTGTGTCATGTGTCCCCTGATTGGGTTTACTCCAAAGTCCTATGAGAAGCCTCTCACAGGAGCCAGTGGGGAGACTCCCCCTTCAGCCGGCACACCTGGAAACCATGACACCCTGACTATTAAATCACAGCCCTGCTATTAGGCAGACAAGGCCCATTATATCTTTGCCTAGCACCTACCTGTAGGGTGCTACAGATGGAAAAAGATTCATCAGTCACCATGTGGGTATATAAAAATCTGCTGCCAGATGGAATTGACCCTCAAATTATAGAGAGGTCAAAACCAGCGTAGATAAATTAGATGAAACACTTGATGTATAAAAGGCAATGTGGTGAACCAAAGGACATCTCTCTTCATCCCTGGAGCTATGGCACAATGTGGAGAGGTATAAAAGTGTGTACACAGCAGTCAAAATCGTCCAACGTAAGTCTTCGCCTTATGCGTTTCATCATCCAGTGACGTCTTCAGAGGCATGGCCGTAGGGCGTGAGCACGCTATAAGTAGAATGAAAAACGGACATGAGGCACCAGGAAGTGTGGCATCTCCGAGTGCATTTCAGAAATATAAACCAGATAGTGTAAACCGGATATGTCGAACCAGGAAGCTCAGCACATTCCAGCTGCATTCAAGCTGACTCTTGTGGTCATTGGCCTATAGATACTGAGAGAAGGACTATCCGGGCGATGCAGGAGAGTATCAGAGGCTGTATAGAGACAAAGGGCACACAGGGATGCTCTTGGAAACACAGAGGCACACTTGGAGTCATTAGATGACACTGGATGCACTTGCAGCCAATGCTGGGGTGCATGGGGTGAACTTGGAAACACAGGCTTACAGGGGCTCATTTGGAGTCACAGAACATAGCAGAGCAGGGGAGCTTGGATAAAGCATAGTAACAAGCTGATTAAATGCGGAGCCACATGTTGCTTCATAACCTAAGGTAGTGACAGTCAGGACAGCTGTTCTTGAATTGGCTGCAATGCCAATTGGCATAGCTGTCTTCTGATTGGCCCAGTGCTTTGGGTTAACCTGATAGTGCCAGGGGCCCTTTGTTGTAAAGGAAACTGTGCTATGACAATTTTATATATATTCTTTTAGTTCATAGATGCATTTCTTTTCTTGTGGTGGAAGTAAGCAGCAGGTTGGCTACTATTTTATCACAATACTATTCTTCAGTATGTGACTATAGCATAAGGTGAGATCAGGTTTTTAGTAAATATTCAGTTTGCACAGCTGGAAGTTGGTATAGTCAGTAACAGCACCATGAAAACCCTACAAGTTTAGAAAGCCAGCTTAATCTAGCACATTCTTCATATTGGTATCATGTGCAGAGAGCAATCCATCAAAAAGGACAAGAGTACAAACATATAAACTTGCCAGTCATTTCTACTATTCTGGCAGTTTGCAGGCCCACCCGCCAGCTCTATGGTCTAACTCCAATTGATGAGCTCCATTAATCATCTTACAGTAGAATCATTGTCAACTTTACAACATGGCTTATTATATTGTCTTTAAATGACAGAGAAAACTGCTGACATGCTTACAAGGTTAATATATGTTTCAGAGGTATGATGTAATGTATACAGTATACATGCTGTATGTATATATATATATATATATATATGTATTCATTTTTTATTAGATGTGTAAGTATGAAAAGAGTCTAGGGTAATTATTTTTGAATGCAATCACAACATTCTCCCAGGCTGTCTGCTTTTGAAAGTCAACTGTTGAGTAAGTACATGATACATACAGGTGGACATGAAGGCATGATACAAACATTAATTTGAAAGTATTGTTTGAACTGCATCCTGCAGGTAGCTACAAAACCAAATGGTCTAGGCATCATCTGCCCCTGAAACTTTGAAGCATCCCACATACATGGGTACCAGAGAAAAACCTTTATTGGAGTAAGAATCTGGATAAACCATGTCATTTGTATTCAGAAACCTTTAAATGTTTAGTTACCATGATCCTGGGCCTTTTAAAGAACTAAGCATAAAATATCCATATGTTAATCAGTTCTCTAAAAGGATCTTTACTTTGTAAGGGATACTCTTCCCTTAAAGCAATTAAAGCAATTATACTCAGCTTACTACTTTGGTAAAATATTCTTGAAAGTTCTCATTTTGGAACCATTGCCTCAACATACTACTAAGACTGAGGAACTTATCAGAAACAAATTAATTTAACCAAGTTTGAACTTTTAGGCAAGGTTTCCTCATTATTCTATTTCCACCTAAAATAAATATCAAACCTATCTAAGGCAATGGTACCATAAAATGTTACAGTATGGTATTATTTTTTTCAGTATTACAGTGACTATACTCTATCACATCATTTGACATAAGTAAATTTCTTACTGAGATTACTAATTTGGCAAAATATGCACAAAAGGCATTCAATTCTGTATGTAGGCGATAAAGTATTTTTTTTTCAGTCCTTTTTGTGCTTTTGTGAGTTCTTCAGCCATCACATCGTTCTGTAAAGTGTGAAGCAAAGTTGTTGTTAACCTATTGCACCCTGTAGAAAGTACAACAGTACCAGAATTGAATATCCAAAGTAAACCATGACAAGAATAATCATAACAGACTACAACTAAAGGGCCATACACACTATAAGATTTTCTGAAGACTTTTTCCTTCAGATTTACCTTTTCTATGTAGTGCAAGGGCCTGCCAGATTGCATACAAATGTAAAGTGTTTAGGTTTGACCTCATATTATATGGGTTTGGTGAATCTAAAGGAAAAAGTCTTCAGAAAATCTTATAGTGTGTATGGCCCATTAGACTGTAAAGCAGGTACCATGAGGTGCCTTCAATTGGTCTTTACAAAAATGAGCATGTTCTTTTTGGGAGCTCCAGGGGTGCTCATAAATGTATATACTGTAAATATGCCTGCAATTACCTCTGGGTGTCTTCTTTAGGATCCTTGTAGAATTTCTTTATTTCTTTATTTATTTTTTTGGGGGGAGAGGGGAAATAATGGTGTTTTTTTTTTATTTTAATTTTTAAATTATTTGGATTGAAGGTGTAGTTTATTTTCTCAGCTGATGGGTATTTCTACAAAAAGAAACAACCACTAAACACATGCTCAAAATGCCAACACACATATTGTATATAAACTGTTTTATTATCTCAACCTGTTTAGTCAGTTAAGTAATCCAGGCACCCCTACCAGACAACACAGCCTGGTATGTAACCTCCCTGTAGACTGGATTGAAGCATTACAAACTGGTCATTGATCCACTCAATCCTATGACTGAGCAGTTAAGGAATAGCAGCACATTGATGAAGTCATTACTGTATTCCCCCCTCCTGTAAGCCTATTCACAGTGTTAGACCAGCAGTATAAAGTGTTGACCCTTCTTCTTCAAGTCTTAGTTCTTCTGTTCAGATTATGTGTTGCTAATTTGAAAATAGATTCTGGTATGTATTGTATACAATTAGTTACTTCTTAATGGATTAAACAGTGCTTGTTTAATATCTGTCTTGAGTTCAATTTTAACTAACCTCTTTTCTGGTGCTGGAGGGCTGTTGTAATTATAAGTAAATCTATCCTCAGAATATTCTTACACTTTTCAGTAACTGCTCTACTAGCATCCCAGTACAATTTACAATTATTCTCTCTAGACATAAGTTGTCACTTAATTCAGTAACTTTCACGATGGCTAAATATCATATGACTGTCTGTCAATACAGTTCCCTTTTTCCCTCTCTTCTTAAGTGACAACTTCTGTCTCGGAGGGTTTTCTCATCCGACACAGAATGCTTCACCAATTATGCTCACTTTTAAGGAAAGAATAAGAGAGTTGACATTGATAACTGTAAATCTGAGATTGTAATAACAGAATCACCAGTTTCATAATTGTTCTGGAGCTCTTTTACCTGCCACAGAGATCACTTCCCCACCTTGGTCTTTTAATCGTTTTCTCCAGGTCATGGACCCTGATACCCTCTGATTGAGCTAATGCAAATTTTCTGTAGTCTCCTTAATAGCATACAGATTTACATCAATCAATTTTTTTTTTTTTGGTATTGGTAGAGGGCTTTTAAATTATAGTATACCTATCATGAAAATACAGCGCAATCTAAATTCATCTGTGTATAACCAACATTGTCTCTACATAAAAAGATCTTAGTATAGTGGGTAAGGATCGATACAAAGTGACGAAATACAAAAAACTCCAAGTGAAAGAAACATACAATGTATCTATTACAACATGCTCAAAGAAAGTCTTCAGTGATATTCTATCAATCCAAACAATAAATAAATCATGCCACCTCTGTGAGGGATAATAAACATAATCAGTCCAAAAGATTAGCGGACAATCCTGCCACCTCTGTGTTAGATAATCAATTCAAAAACAGGTGCTCAAAAAGACTCAACCACCAGTGATTCCTAGCAGCTCACCTCCAGCTTTGCCTCCTGTTTCACCAGAGAGTCGAAGAACGCTGTTCCCCATTAGGGATGGTCAAACTCTGAATGGATGGATGTCTCTGGGTGTATCAGGATCCCAGTGTTTCCTCCAGCTTTGAAAAGAGCTCACTCACATAATGTAGCACAAAGCCATGCCAGCTGTGATATGCTCCTAGTATACATCCACATCAGTAATGGTCCTGGGCATAGCCAAATGTCAGTTATACCCACGAACATTTTCATGGCTGAAAGCAAGTGGATGTATACTAGGAGCATATTACAGCTGGCACAGCTTAGTGCTACATTATGTGATTATGTGTTTGTGTGATAATAAAAGTTTTTACAGAGACCATTACTATATTGTTTTTTTTTTCCTATGGTGGACCATTATATATGAGGAAAAACTGGGATCCTGATACATCCAGAGACATCCATCCATCCATTCAGAGTTTGACCATCCCTAATGGGGAACAGCGTTTTTTTGACTCTCTGGTGAATGGTGGCATGATTTATTTGTTTATTTATTCTTTGGATTGATTGAATATCACTGAAGACTTTTTTTCTTTGAGCATGTTGTAATAGATACATTGTATGTTTATTTCACTTGGGTTTTTTTTGTATTTAGTCACTTTGTATCGATCCTTACCCAAAAATACTAAAAGATCTTTTTATGTAGAAACAATGTTGGTTATACACAGATGAGTTGAGATTGCGCTGTATTTTCATTACAGTTATATTGATTGGAGTGAAGTGAAAGCACTTTTTAATACAGGCGGCAATTCATCATTAATAATAATGTTTGCACTTGTTCTCTCAATAACATAGAGTTAACATGGTCAATTCATTGTTTAACAGTAGAAGTGGAGGGACTCATCCAATATCTGGCTACCATCTTTCTAGCCAAGTATAGGAGGCGCTAAATCATTAAGTATGTTCCTGAATGACATATCTCAGAAACCAGGATGCCTAGTAGGCATATTAACGTGTCAGTAGTTATAGGAATTTGAGAGACTAATGAAACAGTTTGTACCACTTGCGTCCAATATCTGTTAAGTTTTGGGCACCTCTACGTTATATGGATAAAGTCACCCCTGTGAAAATTGCATTTCGGGCATAGAGGCGAATCCCTTCTACCCCAGCAAAATAATTGGGTTGGAGTTCTAAAGGTTCGATGCAATATGAAAAGTTGGAAAAACCTGTGCTAGGAGTACAGGGATATAGAGGGCACCGATTTCAATGCCAGTTCCCATTGCTCGAGATCAATCTCACCTATGTCCTCCACTCACAACTCCCTGCTTCTGAATAATGCTGGATTATATATGCTGGTAAGCAACCATTGGTATGTGCTAGAGATTAACCCTTTCCACTCAATAGCCTGTAAATATTGATAGAAATGTTTATGAGATAACTAAAAATCAGAGCGTAACTGATCATAAGATTTAAATACACTACCAGAAAATATTTGGTCGATGTTAAGCAATTCCTTACATTTCCAATCATGGAAGTCTTCTAATTTAGCCAATTCTGGGTAGGTCAGGTTGTTCCAAAAAGGGATAAATTCAAAGTAGTCTGTTACACCCACACCCCCCACAGAGGAACCGTTGTGGGTGCCGGAGATGAAAGTGCAGGCAATGCCATTTCCAAGTGGGAGATTGCGGGTAGATCAGGGTTAGAGACACTAATAAGCTTAGCTGATGGATCCCCATTTTCTACCTGGCCCCAGCCAGCCAGTTGCTGGGTCTGAGCAGCAAAGAAGTACATTTTGGGGTGTGGTACTGCCAGGCCCCCCTATGGCATATTGGAGAGTAGTAGGTTTAATTCTAGGGTGTTGTTTCTTCCAAATAAGGTCCCTGAATTGAGAATCTGTTCTCTTAAACTAGCTCTGTGGAATCCACATGGGAGAGCTATGGAAAATATAGAGCAGCTGAGGTGCCCAAATCATTTTGATCAAGTTAACCCTGCCAACAACAGACAGAGGGAGCTTACACCAACTACAGCACTTTACACGCTGTTTATCTAGGAGAGATACTATAGGTTTAGTTTCAGATAGTGGGATGGGTCGGGAGAGATGGTTACTCCTAAGTATTTGAACGTGGTTGCTATAGGAATCTGCTGTGCGTCAGGTGGAAGTGGCCCCCCCTTCGGATCCAGAGGCATAAGAATGGATTGGTCCCAGTTAATAGTAAACCCCGAGAGGGCACCAAACCCATGGACAAGGCGCATTAATGAGCAATTAGCAATGAGCCATTAGTATCTCCTAAAAACAGTAGTGCCTCGTCAGCATAAAGGGAATCTTTTCCTCCAGCCTGCCTCTGCGAAACCCAACTATTAATGGAGTATTTCTAATACGGATGGCCAAGGGCTCAATGGCCAGGGCAAAGAGAAGGGGGGACAAGGGACATCCCTGTCTTGAACCCCTATGCAAGCAGAAGAAGGGAGACAATTCCTTGTCAATTCGAATCCTGGCCTGAGGGGCCAAGTATAGAGCCCTCACCCAATTAATAAACCCATGTCCCAAACCAAATCTAGAGAGGACCTCCCTAAGGCAGGGCCACTCCACACTATCAAACGCTTTAGCTGCGTTCAGAGATAAAATGGCCCTACCCCCTAGATTATCCACCGGTATTTGTATATTGAGAAAAAGGCATCTAATACTGTGTGCAGTTTATCTATTGGGAATAAACCCGGATTGGTCTGGGTGTATCAATTTAGCAACAATTTTGGAAAGTCTACTAGCTAGGATATGATTTAGAGGGTAAATCCGACATTGTCTATCAGGGGATATGTCCAACTCAGTGGGGGGTACCTGCGAGGGCAACCCCCAGAGATATCAGAAAAATGCCATAACCATAGATAGAGGGTATTGAGGAGCAACCATTGAACCATTTTGTCACCAGTCTGGGGTTGGAGTCCATCATGCCAGTTCCTTGCGGCTCTGGAAGACTTTGCAACTTTAACGGAGCAGCTGTGACCCACCTGTAGGAAAAGAAAAACAGAGAACACAATGTCCATTGTCCGTTGGGCCAACCAGGCCCATAAGAAAATCCAACAAATTTGCCTCATAAGGTGTTGTTGTCCACGCAGTACTACGAAAACTGGGGGGGAAAAGTCTGAACAGTTAGTGAATGAAACTTCGCTCACCTGAGCGGAATGCTTTGTAACCAATAAAAAAAGGTGGGTTACTGCTTACTAGTATTTAGTACCGTCCGCTCCTTAGCTTAGCCACCTGTTTAAGAATGGAGGGTAGACCCAGATATCTATGGCGGTGCATTATGTACCAGATTGCACTCCTCTCGATCTAACAGTTCATGGCCGAGAAAGGTTTGTCAAAGAAGTGAGTGGTGAGAGCATGAAATATTGGACATTTAAGATGCGCAACCTATCTTGATATCCATGAATTAAGCATGCTGTCATTGTACTTTTGCAGAGAAGTCTGGGAAAAGCGAAACTCAGGCATTGCCCACGGATAGATCTGCTGCTGTTCCAGCTTTATGTAGAATTGCATCTCTGTCCTTATAATTAAGGAGTTTGAATAAGAATGGTCTAGACGGAGCACCTGAGAGAGTAGGCCTTGCAGGTACACGGTGCGCTCATTCAACCACGAACACAGGGGAGAATGTTTCCCTCCCAAAAGTGTTAACAAGCCAAGTTTTTTATTAAATTAACAGGGTTTTTTTCCTCTGCGCATTCAGGAATCCCAACTGCTAGCACGTTATTCCTGCGAAGGTGATTTTCAATGTGAGAGCTCTACCTTCATCCCTTAACCTCTCCTGCTAGTTCCGCAATAGAGGAACTCCCAGCCATTACAGCAGAAGAAAATTCTCTTAGAGTGGGCTCAGGATCAGTGTCAAAGGTTTTTAGGGTACAGAATAAGGGAACAGCGTGATATCAGTTACTTACATGTGAGGCCCTGTCAGCGGATTTATGAGGGCGCGCGGCACCCTCCGTTTCCCCTGGGTCTATTTCTGTGTCACTGACATCTGCAGAATGCGGTGATGGCTGTGAGTCTTTTCCCTGTGGTTTGGAGAAGAGCCTCTGTGCTGCCTCTTTCTGCTTCTCCTTCGCCGAGCGGGTCGCCGAGCAGGACCCGATTCCGCCATCTTGAATTGCTGGGTCGGGCCCCAGGCGTGTGCTCTGTCCCCTTCTGGACATCGCTGGTAAGTAAAATATCCACCTGATTCATGAGCGGGGAGGTCAGGGAAGGGATCCGGGCGAAGTTAAGGTGTGTATACTCAAGGATGGCGGTGATAAACACCCTACCAGGCAACTGTGTTCACTTTTTGACTCTAAGGACTTTCAGGACAGAAACTACTCTTCCTGTCCCTACAAGGCAGTTGGAATTGTTCTTTTGAAATAATATTATATTGTCCTTAGTAGATTTAGTTTTGGATCCTGTTAGTTTTATCAATAAAATCTTCCAAATGTCTTTTTTAAATATCATGTTTGATGTTATTATCTTACCTCCCATGTCTTCTTTACCAGCACCTCTCTTGCTTTATTGTCTTTTCCAAGACTATACTGGTTCTAACTAGGAAAATATACTGTAACTTTTCAGCCACACTTTAATAAGTCAGACAAAAACTAATAAACTAATTTAATAAGTGCCAAATTGCATATGTCATCCATTTCAAACATCACCAAGTTCACATGTATTCCATATGAGGCTTTTTTAAACTTACACAAATTGTTTGGCTTAGAGGTTCAAAATATAATATCTGGCTGGGCCCGGTATTGTTTCAGTATAGGTTGTATTTTTGATTGTATACCTAAATAAAGTTGGCAATAAAAAACATAAAGTGATATGCACTGTGACAAAAAAAAGATTTGGCTCTATTGCCTTGGAGGCCTTGCTTGATAAATTACACTGAATAGAAAGAGGGACCTGTTTTAAGCACCCCCCCTTAATGGAATTGCCACAACTGACAGTTTCTTTGGTCCCCTTTCTTCCAGATTGTGGCTGTCAGTTGACCCCATGGATGATTCTGGAAAGGGCTTGGGACCGTATATATAAACCCAGGATAAATGGCACCAGTTGGTAAGGATTTATATCCATGAGTTCCTGGGCAATAATACAGAGCTATTATTCCTGAACTCACTTCAGAGTGTCTTTGCCAGTATGAAGGAATAAAGAGAAGGAATGCACTTCTAAGAGTAGCCATATCAGATGTTACAATGAGTAGATATTTTCTTCTCACCTGATGTACAGGTATAATGCACCTTAGGAGATATTACTTTGTATCCAGTCTTCCTTTGTATATAATCATCTTTCTTTGTCTCCAGGCTGCCTGGCACAGGCAGTATATGTGCTCTGCTTTGGTCTGTGTCTCCAGCCCAGGACTAGACTCTATCAAGTTCAGTTCACACTGCTGTGACACCAAAGTCACACGACTTGCTTGAGACTTCCTTGCTACTTCCTTGTAACCTGCTTGTGCCTTTTGTGATTTAATTTTGCAGTCTATGGCACTCGAGGCACCAAATTTACAGAAAAGTAGAGTAGGAACTTTTCTTTTTGTTGCTGGAACTTGAGTTGCATTGATTAAGTTGGCATTATGTGTCGCGAGTTGCATGATAAGTCGCAGCAGTGTGAACCGTGGTACCGTAGTACTTCCTATTCTTCTTTCTAGGTTTTATGGATAGAACGAGGTGTGTGCTTCATCGTTGCTAGAAGACTCGCATGACAGGATGTTTGGAGTTATGATGATAAGTTGCTTATAATTATCCATCTGGTGAGTTTTCATTGCATGTTGGGCGACAGGAGTGAAACACTGGAGTCTGTGTTTTCATTATTATACCATGGGTGATCTCCTCTCTCTGCTGCATAAGTTGTCAATTTTAAATAATACACCATGAGATTTCTATTTTTCATGCTTCTTCCTTGTGTGTCATCTTGTGGGAGAGACTGAAGTTAGGACGGACACTTTCGTACACTCTATTTTATACATCTACCAGGTACATCTTTCTTATGGAATTGGAGCTACTTTTATCTTTGATGTGTGACTTATCCAGTTTTAAGGACTCCATCAAGCTATGGACTATTAACCTGTTATCAGGTTCTTAAGAACTATTATTTGAGCGCTGCAATTTGATATTTTATTTGATTGAATAATTTGTGTTATTTATTTTATTGCAAGCAGCTATTTATTTGATCCAGCACTGGTTTTCATATTTATTTTATTATCTGTGAAAGGTTTACAGCATAATAATATAACTTTAGAAGCCTGTAGAAATTTCAAAGGAATCACCTGGTTGCCCTGTGATGAATCAGGCAGAAATGAATAGTTCATCCCAGTTTAAAGTGAGTGTTCGTGGTTGTTGGACTATGCCTTAACCTTTTTCTTATTCAAAGATCAGCTGCTGCTAAGAAAACAAACAATGTAGCCATACTGACCAGCTGTAAAAAATATGCTTTCATGGCACCAACATGGCAGCATACTACCACATGTATGCTGCCATGAGTTGGCGCCAGGAAAGAAAAATTACGGTAAGTATTTAATACAATTTTCCCGTCGCCAACATGGCAGCATACATGTGGTAGTATGCTGCCATAAATTGACCCTAGGAAAGGAGCACTATTGAGTGGATTTGCATGGTTCCTGCGTCGCACCAATGTGAACTGAGCCTTACTTCATAAATGTAAAGGTTTTAGGGTGGGGGGTAGACACTGAGAGATTATAGGTCACTGGCCCTATTAGCTCCCCTCCTTCAGGAACGCTATGCAAGGGATTTTGACAAAGAAAGAACTGAATACCTTTAGGCCTATCCATCACCTTTTTATTTCTGAGAGGAAATTTCTTAAATGATCAAATAGATGAAAATGTATCACCCATTAGCTATGTGTCTTTTGAAGACGCTGTCATTAAAATTAAAGTTTGGGTACCATGACTCTCTTATCAAAGTCTTTTAACTCCCGGTTTTGTTTTGAGCGTTCCCTGTGGGATGCTCATTATCTTGTTTTCAATTTTGAGATATTTTGCGCTATTATTGAATGGGTGCTAAAAGTCATGAAAAGGCTCCCCACTTGTCATTCATTATTAGGATGTCTTTATTTTTATGGTCCAGCAGGGACAGATTTTTGTAAGAATTTGCTGAACATTTTTTACCAGTGAGTGTAAAGATTTTGGTATTCCATTGGCTCAGGATAAAATCGTATTGCCAAGCAATTACATTGTTTTTTTTTTTTTTTTTTTAGGCTTTACCATCAACATATTTACCAGGGAAGCCAGGCTGCCTATGGAAGAGTTCTATGGAATAAAGATTCTCCTTTTTACTTTTATTAGGAAAAAGATGTAACATTAAAGAGTTAGTTCACATTTTTCAAATTCCAGGACCATTGCACCAGGCTGCATGGATGGTGAAACTGAATTACCAATAAAGATCAGTGCTGCGGGAACTGGGGGGTGGGGGCTCAGAAGGGTGTAGGGTGCTAGTTTCCCTTCAATTTGTTTTTATTCTGTAAAGGTGAACTAACCCTTTAAATGGTATGCAATCTCTATTAGGTATCCTAGTTTTTACTTCCAGCAACCTCGTAGTTACTTCCAACCGTATTCTAGCTTTTTCTTCTAGAGTCCTCCCAGTTCATCAAGTTTTCTATTTATCCCTGTCTGTCTCAAATCCCTTTTCTCTCACATTGGAATAAATAACAATATGCAAGAAGGTATGCTTGTTTGGTAACAATTTCTTGTTAATTTTATTGATAGATCATGTTTTTCAAAGGAATATTATAAAAGAGAGCAATTAAAATTTGGTGTGATAGTTTTAGGGATTCAAGGATCCTTTTTAGTGTATTCAATAAAGATACGCTATAAAACAAAGAAATGGTGTGATCTCACCAAGAATTTATGGTATTTTACTTGGGCCTTATCTGGTAAAGCAATAAGAGAACTGATGCACCTTCCCTGATGGCTGCTTACTCAGCAGTGCGGTCTTTATAGCTGTCCTTGAATTTGTTAAAAAAGTAACTCAACCTTTGTTATTAAAAAAAAAAAAAAAAACAATCCCCTCTGGGTGATCAATGTCCATTGCATAGATTTGAACATATTTGTTGCAGATTCCAGCCTGTTTCTGTCCTAAAGAAATAATAGTTTGTTTGACCATTTCTTTTCTGAAAGTTGCAGTCTCTGCATCACCTTAGAAATAGATAAACCCCTAGGGAGTTTCTCGCCAAAATGACATTTCTGGTCCAGAGGCATTTTGTAGAGCAATGGTGTACATAACAACCTTAGAGTGCCATATTGCATTGAATTTTACAGAAAATGTCAGCATTGCAGATAGAAATAGAAGGGTGTTTTTTAACCACTTTACGACCGCCTGCCGCAGATGTACTGCGGCAGGCAGCTGCTCCCAGGCAAATTGCCGTACATGTATGGCGCTCGCTCTTGGGAGGCTAGGGGGCAAGCGCGCGCCGCCGGCGGTGCGCTCCCGCCCCCACTCGTCGGCAGGGAACCCGATGCAGCGGGCAGGCGGCTCCGATTGCCGCCTGACATCCGCGATCGTTCCTGCAATGATCATAGAGCCCAAGTGATCCTTCTATATAGGATCACATGTCTCTATGGTCATCTCAGAAGCCACGCCCCCCACAGTTAGAATGACTCCCCTAGGCTCACATTTAAGCCCTTGATCACCCATGTCAACCCCTTCCCTGCCAATGTCATTATGACAGTAACAGTGCATATTTTTAGCACTGATTACTGTAGTAATGTTACTGGTCCCTCCAAAAGTGTCAAAAATGTCAGTCAGGGGTCCGATCTGTCCGCCGCAATGTCGCAGTCCCGCAAAAATTCGCAGATTTCCGCTATTACTAGTATAAAAAAAAAACAATAAAAAAATTACATAAATCTTTCCCATAGTTAGTAGACACAACTTTTGCGCAAACCAATAAAAATACGCTTATTGCGATTTTTTTTATCAAAAATATGTAGCAGAAAACAAATTGGCCTAAAATGTTAAAACATTTAGATTTTTTTTTTTTTTTTTTGAGAATGTCATATAGCAGAATGTGAAAAATATTGTTTTTTTTTATTTTTTTAAATTGTCGCTTTTTTTTTTGTTTATAGCGCAAAAAATAAAAATCGCACAGGTGATCAAATACCACCAAAAGAAAGCTCTATATGTGGGAAAAAAAGGATATTAATTTTATTTGGGTTAAAGTAACGCAGTGCCAAATCGCAAAATAGGGCCTGGTCAGGAAGGGGGTAAAATCTTCCGAGTCTGAAGTAGTTAATAACATTAAATTACAATTTGGCGTGTGTAGCAATTTTACATGTCATATTATTTTTTTACAGCTATATATTTTGACCCTTTAAATGAGGACTATTTAGCATTTTCAGAACATTTAAGTTTTCTTTTTGTTTGTTTTTTAAGTCAGTTTATGCCTTAGGTTCATTCCTGGTATCACATTAATGAAACAAAATGAGGTATCTCCTTTTTAAATGACAAAATATCCCTGCTTGTAACAGTTTATTTTCCGTGAGTCAAGTCCTGTAAGCCTAGATAAAAAATAATTTAAACTTGATGTGAATACAATCACCCCTGTTAGTATTTCTAAGCCTTGCTCTATTACAGTACAAGCACTGTGTGTATCTCCACATTTAAATGAATTTTATATGAACAGCTTTTTCCCTAGCCTTTTTTTCAGCTTCAAGGATTTTTGAGATGATAGCTGGAAAAAAGGAAGGTAAATCGAGCGTTTTCTCAAATTATGTTTCATTTGAAGAAATGAAGGATAGCATTTGGGTTAAGGAATGCGGCTTTGTAAACTCTTTTCCTGGTTCTGTTATTTGTCCTGCAATTTTATTAAAGTAATTGAAGTGAGGTCTATGGCTGGTATTGTATTTTTATTCATCAAGATGGGCTTCCTCTACCTAAATACCAGTTCAATAGTGCAAGAAAAGCTTAAAAGCTTTGAATCTGGATCATATCGTATATTTCTAATTTCTTTCTTTTCACGTAGGTGCTAAAACAGAGGCATCTAGATTAGGTCTATTGAGAAAAACAATTAGTTAGATGGAGTTCAAATGAGTAAAAACTTCTTTCTGTATGAATTGTTAACATTCCTAAATTTTTTGGGTCCCAAGGTGAGCTTCAAGAAAGTCTTAGGGCCTGTTTCACACTGGTCTGATTTTGAGAGCACAAGTCACATGACGTAAAAATCAATGGTTTCCTATTAGAGCTGTCTTAACTTGTCCAACTTGTGTCACGATTTAGGTCCATTGATTTGAATGTAAATCGTATTCAAGTCGGATCATCATCTTAACTGATCCGACTTCTGGCAAGCGACTTGTGCTCTGAGGATCTTAAAGTGAAACCCCACGCCAAAAAAAAAAAAAAAAAAATGTGCCCCCCCCCCCCAAAGCACCTTGTCTCCATGTTGATGGGGGCAAGGGCCTCTTCCCAACAACCCCGGTCAGGGGTTGTGGGGGTCTGCAGGCAGGTGGCTTATGGGAAACTGGAAGCCCCTTTAACATGGGGGCCCCCAGATTCCAGTCCCCCCACCCATGTGAATGGTACCTTGTACCCCTACCCATTCACCAAAAAAGAGAGTTTTTTTGACAAGACCTTTACATAAGAATGTCCCCTGTCGTAGCTCCAATGTGTCTTCTCTCTCTGGTTCCGCCACTGCTGTCTTCTTCCTCTGGTCTTCTACATCCGCTGATGTCTTCTCCCTCATCTGATGTCTTCTTCCTCCAGTCTTCTTTATCCACTGATGTCTTCTTCCTCCTGTCTTCTCACTCTGGTGAAGTCTTCTGCTACCGCTGCCCCCGCTGCGGAATAAGTATTCTTCCTCCGACGCTGGTTCCCCCTGTTGTGTCAGCCCTGTTGTCTTACCGGTTCTTATATAGCTATGGGACGTGACCATCCAGGGACCCCCCCTTGTGCCTTCATAGTGCCTCCGCCCCAGCCCCAAAGCACCCACCCCCCCCCCCATGTTGAGGGCATGTGGGCTGGTAAGGTCAAGGCCGGGGGACGCTTCCTCCTCCCCTCCCTTTTCCTGAGCTGCCAGGCTGAATGCTTTGATAAGGGCCTGGTATGGATTTTAGAGGATTTTAGAGGGGACCCCATGCCATTTTTATTTTTATATTTATTGGGAGGTTTCCTTCATACCAGAAGCAAAGGAATAGTTTTGACTGATGAAAGGCCAACTCGCAATCATCTCAAAGCCGAATACTGTTCATTGTAGTCACATGGAAGTTGGACATGAAGTTGGAGGGAAAAGTCGGTTCGGAAGTCATCCAGCTTCTGTGTCGCAGCAGTGTGAACCCGTCCTTACACTTTAACCATCCAAAACCTTATAATTTATCTTTTATGCCTACCTTAGTAAAAAAAATTGGACTGGCGGGTGGGTGTGTCTTATGGGATGATTTATTTTTTGAGTTTGGTAACTTATATCAGTTATGGATCACCCATGACATGTTACACCTTGGGGGCAATGACATACAAAAAAAATAACTTGATTTAATTTTTAAATTTAGAAATGACTTTTAATGCTTCAGGAATCAGGAATGAAGGTCCGGAGGGTTGGGATTTTTTTTTGTAACTTGCCAGGCTTGTGGGGATAGTTGTTTTTAAACTCACTGATACCGTTTCAGCTTGAGTCGTAGTGACTGAACTGGGTTCTGTTATTTGTTGTTATAGGCCCTGCAAAGGCAGACGTTTAACCTGTACAGTCAATGACAGGCTGAAATGCGCCTAGGCTGATTGTAGCTGTAAGAACGTATGCGCATGTGCATGCTAATCACAAGTAACTGCTGGAAGGGCTGATACATGGGACTACATAACACATGCTGGTAGTATAATCACTGACAAATATAAACTACACGTATCTTTATCTGGAAGCACCATCTTTTGGTGGTGTTTGGAGTATGTTCTCTGGGCACCTTCTTTCTTTCTTGGGGCGCCACTATAACTGTTTTACATCTGGTGATCAAGACCCTCTGGAGCTACACCATGGATTCAAAGGTTAGAAATGCATTATCAGTGTTACCTACATGTTGATTCTATGCGTGACATAGCCTATGATTACATTACATCTATGTATTTGTATATATGCGAGGTCTATGTGGTAAAAACATTTTTTTGCATGTATGTATTTCAATTTACCAAGGTACTATGATTGTGTTCTTGTCTCCCTTGTAGATGGAATAATACACTATCTATGGAACAACTCTGAGATGTGCCATACCATAAGCTTGGCCCAGTCCTGAAAAAGTGGCAGAGCCACAAAATGTGTTGACCTAAAATGGGCATATGCTCATAAATATAGGTATATATTTTATGTGTTGGTATTATTTGTGCATATGTTATGTATGTGCTAGGTGTGACTCAATTTATTTGTATGCTTTATCTGTATAATAAAAATATTTTACTTTATTTAAAATAATTTCATGATTAATAAAATACTCTCTATATCTATCTGGAAGCACATTGAAAGTCCCCAATCACTATGTAGGTATTTTAATTAAATGGGAATACATACAGCTGCAGAACGTAACTGCTCCTTTCAGCCTGTCTAGAGGTTATACAGGCTGAGCAGTCGCCACTGATCCAGGTAAGTTACAGGTATCTGCAATATTGTTGCTGCACCAGTGTGCGAGGACCTCAAACCGGGAGTTCACCACCTTCCTGCCCCTGTCCCTGCCATTATTGTGTGGTATGTCATCTTTGGTAAAGCAGGACAGTTGTTTTAACCACTGGCTGACCGACAGCAGTACATTTACTGCTGGCAGGCGGCATCCCCAGTCACCGCGACATACCTGTACACCGCAGTGTACTTCCTGGTTTAAAGGCGTGCATGGGCCCACCCCCTGCTGATCTCTGCTGGGATTGGACACAACACTAGTTTGTCAGCAGGGAACAGCCAATTATTTTAGCTGTATATCTGGTGATCAGCGGTGGCCAATCACAGCACAGATCTGTGTGTTTGTAAACACAGGCTCTGGCTGGATTTTTCCCTGTTGTTCAGAGCTGAAAGCTAGGAGAGAGACCCAGCCAGATCTGAAAGTAAAAGCAGAACACATACATTTGCATACACTTGTTAGGCACACATAATTGCCATCCTGATCACTCCTGTCACCCAGCCAGTACCATTAGTACAAAGTCAGCTGGGGTGGACTGACTATTCGGGCACCTGGCACTGCCCGAGGGCCCTGGGTCAGTAGGGGACCCCATGAGCAGGGTGGTCTTTTTGCACACCTAGCATTGCACAGGTCCAGTCAGTGCATGGAGGAGAGTGCACACCAAGCATTGCACAGGTCAGATTGGTGCGTGGAGGGGAGCGCACACCAACATTGTACAGGTTTGGTGCATGCAGGGGACATCTCTGAGCATTTCAGGAGGATGCTAAACGCAGCGCAGAGTGGGAGACCCAGAGAGAAAAGCTGGGCGGGCGCCCTCTCCTCCCCAATCCCCCCATGTGGTGAATGGGCTGGAGGCGGCAGCTCTGCTGTCTATATAACCACGCTGGTCGAGGGGTCTACAGCCTGGATCAGGGCACTATGAGAGGTGGGTGTCAGATGGAGGCACTGTGTGTCTGTATTGGCTGTACTGCTTCATAGGTGTCTTTGGGGACACTGTATGTCCATGAAAGGGGTCACTACATGCTGCTTGTGTATAGATGATGGGGGACACTACATGGTTCATATATATATATATATATATTGGGGTGACTACTATATGCTTCCTGTCTACAGATGAGGGGGTGTTTCTTATTTTGCCTGTCAGTAGATGATGGGGTGGGGGTCACTACATGTTGCCTGTCTGCAGATTATGGGGGGGGGTCCTTACATGTTGCCCATCTATAGTTGAGGGGAGGGGGGGTCGCTATATGCTTTCTTAATCTTCCTATTTGCCAAGACACCACAGGTCCTCAATATCATCCAAAAAGCTTTTTTATTGAAGAATGATCACATCACAACAAGAAAGGTGCAAGATTCTGGAGCTAAGCAGGGCCCCTTTGTCCGGCATGCTACCTGTCCACCAGGGGCGGACTGACCATTTAGGCACGCAGGCACTGCCCAAGGGCCCGGAGCCCCATGAACAGAGCTGTCTTTTCCACAGGCACTCCTGGGCGCAGCCCAGGTGCATGGGGGTGGGCTGCAATCCCCCCCCCACCCAACAGGGGGGATGGTGTGTGGATAGTATGGGTGATCTGTGCAGCGGGTGGGGCAAATTACTTTTGTAGCTCTCACTGTAGCAGCTGAAAGCCGATATCTGCTCCAGCTGCTGCAGGGTAAGCCAAGAAAGATTGGTTCCAGGTATTTCCCTTACCCACTGCACTGACCCAGATTTCTTTTGCTGCCCCAATTTGAATCGGTCGAAAAATTATCGACTGATTTGAATTCTGTGTGAAGAATAGCTGGCTGTTAAGGAGTGGGCCGGGAAGCCAGTCACCGTTTACTTAACAACCAATGACTCATCAGCTGTCAGCGGATTTCCCAACTGACAGCTGAAATGTAAACACTAGAATGCCGGAAATGACAAATTCTGAAAAAAACAGCATGGGGTCCCCCCCAATCCATACCAGGCCCTTCCCTTTCCCCTTCTACCCCCTCTCTTTTTGGTTTAACTCTTTGTCTCCCAGTTTTAAACTTTTTTTAACCTCTTCCTCCTTTTGTAAATTCTGCCTGTTCTTATCCCCTTCCCTCTATTTTCTCCCTTCCACTCACTGTTTCCTTTCTGTGAACTCCCCCCCCCCCCTTGTGGAGGGGGATATACTATATATAATGGGTGCTCAACCTATGGCCCTCCACCTGTGTTGGAACTTCAAGTCCCATTATGCCTCTATCTTTGGGATTTGGGAGTCATGCTTACGACTGTCAGTTTTGCAATGCCTCATGGGACTTGTAGTTCCCCATTAGCTGGAGGGCAACAGGTTGGGCACCCATGCTATCTAAAATATATATATATATATATATATTTATATTTATATATGTATATACATTATATTGTCAAAAGTATTGGGACACCTGCCTTTACACATACTGAACTTTAGTGGTATCCCACAGAAAAAAGGTTAAATATATTTATATAAACTTTTCCCCCCTTGTCCTCTTGCTCTATGATTAAGCTCCAGTAGGAGGGGGAGGAAGATCCTGGTTACACTGTCTGTACTTGTGCTAACTTTTAATTCTTCAGAAATGGCTTTAGAACAAAATGAACACCAGTGAGCTTGGTCTGAAATTACAGAGTCTGAGTCTTAAAAGCAACTTTTGTGTGCTCTTTTAATTCTACATATTTTAAATACTTATCTGGAGCAATGAGCATATGTACATTACACACTGTGCCAAGTACAACTGCCTCCTCTACCATCCTACCCACTTGTGGCAGCCATGAAACAGGGGGACTTCCTAGATTTTACCCGAAGGATAAAGGGGCAAAAGAATCAAAGAGCACATAATTTTACTTATATTTGATACTAGTATTTACAGTTAGCACAATTTGTAACAATACATGATCAAAGTGGCCTCTGACACGATTACAACTGGTACCTTTAAAATAAAATTATAATTTTTAACACAAAAAATATATTTCTTTTGGTTTTCAAATTATTGTTTTTATTTATGAGTGTTTCTTTTTTCATTTATGTTTCCTGGTTGCTTAGCTGTATCATAAACACCTCTGTGCATTTCCTATGTATTTATATTTTGTGTTGTTACCAGGGTGTTTACTGTACAGGGAATTAGGTATTATGTCAGCAGTATCATCTACTAAACACTATTCTCAGATGTAATCTACACATCCAGTTTAATCTTTCCAATCTTACTATATATTGCGCTCATTTATGTATAGTTATGTAAAGATTGTTTTACATTTTACTCAGAGAGATATTCATTCCTAAGTATTTCTCATTTGTTTACATATAAAAAGGATAAAAACACGAAACCTTATCTGACATAAGTGAACATTACATTTCTAAACTCAGTAAGATAATTTGCAATGTTAAGTTTGTTTTAGTGTAATGTCATAGCTTTTGGTTCCTTTTATTCGGAATCAGTCTGTAACAAGTTTCAGTTTCATCCTGTTGCCAAGGCACAATAAAAGGCTACGTAGTAAATTACTGCTGCCTGTTTCTTACTAAACAAAGGTTTCCCTTGGAGGTATGGAACAGGTGGCCAGTCAGTGGATGTTATTGCTTCATTATACCTCTCAGCACTTTACAGCCAAAAGTTGAATCTTGTTCAATTTTACCAGCTTCGGGAAAAAACATTGATGCTTGTCTCCTAGAAGCTTCAGTTTTTCTACATGGTAAAGTAAAAATGTAATTAAAACCAAAATGGGTTTGGTATATATTGCACTGGAGAAGGCGGGTGGGGGGGTTCTATGGAGGGGGGTAGCAGAACAGAAATTGAAGAACAAGTTACTACTGCACTTTATTTTTTTTATGATAGTGGTGCACACTCTGTATTTTACTTTTTATCCATGTATATCAATTTTTACAGCATTATTTTTCTTCTGAATTCCTATTCTTGGGACTATTTCAAGTTTTATGAAGCTAGATTCGTAATGAAACTTGTCTATATTTTTTATTGTGTGCTGAATTTTATGTGCATAGATTGGGGCCTTCATTTTAAAAGCAATTTCCTACAAACTGATTTGAATTGACAGCTTAATAAAAAGTAAAGCAATTTTTTACTTTGCCTGTACTTTCAAACTCAACAGTCTGTTAAAGCATTTGTTACCCCAACACTTCATATTCCTGATATGTGCCTGCTGTATCATGTACTTGTATGCGAAAGTATCCTGTTCTCTTTGTATTGCTTCCTTTGTGTAAAATCCCTGGTGTTCCTGCCAGTCCCCTTGCTTTCCTAAAAAAAAAAAACCTGACCATGCTAAGCAAGAGAGCACAGCATTGTCAGTTCTCCAGCTATGCTGGGAACTCAGTATGCTCTCCTCCAATAATTAGACTTGTCCTGAAATGCCCCCAGTGCACAGCCATTTACTGGGAAGCTTAGCGTGCTTCTGTTACCCCCCCCCCCCCCTTTCGACCTCAGCTCTTATGCAGCTGAGAGCAGAGGGAATGTGATCACTTATAAAAAAGGGAAAAAGGCATTTATAAGGGTTTTTTATATCTATACAGATATAATCTCTATAGGAAAAGCAAGACTAAGGTGTCTATTTATAAAACATGTATTGCATGAATGTCAGAAGCATTCGTGCAAACTGAATGAAATTGTATTATAATATTTCTATAAAGATTAATTTCTAAATTTTTAGCTCTATCTAGTTGACAAATGATCAATAGTTTTCTCATTGAGTTATTTTGTAAAACCATATTACATTTTGGCAACAAATCTCATAGAAAAATGATGGTGACATTTTACTGGGCTTGCACTAATGTTTCTGATATTCATGCAACAAATATTTAGTGTGCTACTAGTGTTAGTACAGGTAAATTTAGGTTATGATGACTCATGGTTGGTTTGTGAGTCAGAAATTGGGTCAGGGTTACTGCATATTAGGCTGGATGGCTCCACAAAGGCAGGTCTCTGGTACTTCCCCCTGGTTCTAGAAGTTTGGAGAAACCTCTAGAAGTTAGTGGGTGGAGGCCAGGAGGGTCCGATTTGCATACTTGAGGGAACTTGGCCAATCCTCAGGCAAAATGTCCTGGCAGGGTGGCTGAGTCAGGACTTAAACATGGTGGAGCCGTGCCAGCAGGGAAGTCGGTGGAAGATGGAGTGTTGGGGAGGCTGTCTGCGGCATAGGAGGGGATCCCTGGGTTTTGGGGGGGCTCTGCCACCAGGCTGGACTTGGGCTGGACTTGGGCTGGCTTGGGAAGATCCTATCAGTGTCTCGGTTTGAGGGGGGATCTTGTCTTAGGAGCAGCTGGTAGCACAAAGAACAGAGTGAGTATATCAGCACACCAAGGGGAGAGATGGCCACATGTAGCAAGCTTTCAGGAGGACAGCGCTGTACTTAACTCTTCCTATCCCTTGCCCTGGGTGGGCTGGTGGACAAGCAGCCAGGAGGGCTGGCAGTTCCTGCAGGCAGTAGAGCTGGCAGCAGTTCTACAGAGGAGAGGGGCTTTTGCCTTTGATCAAAAAAGACTGACGGTGTGCTTGAAGGAAGCCAATTCTGGATTTTGTACATAGGAAGGAAGTTGTCCCCATTAATTGTTTAGGTCAAGCTGGGCATTCCATAACCTTATATCCCATCTAAGTTATTACTCCTAATAAAACAACACAACCAAGCTCAGAGACTGGTTTCTTGTGTCCAGTTAAAAGTAAAAAATGCTTGTTGCCTGGCTGTACAGGAATAGGGGGACCAGTCACCAGCAGCCCCTGCAGGGGTAGTGCTACTGTTTTATCAATACACCCCTCAGTTTGGCAAGAGTCTGTTAGGTGACTGAATAAGACTGATGGGGACAACTGCTAGTCTTTGGAATAACTGTATTTTTCTGAGACATTACATGTTTATCTTCCCAACTCAGTTGATATATATGGACAGTTAACATATGTGAAATCTTCATTGCCCCATGTAAAAGGGAAAAACTTTCTTTGTTTACAAAGGAACTTTACAACATGTTGAAACATTTTTGTTTACAACAATCCCATGATTGAAAATCATCATTATTAACCCCTATGCAGTCCATTGATGAGCCTCCTGACAATTTATGTTACCCTGATACCGAAGGCATATGGGCTGGTTTATCCAAGGCTGGTGAGTAGGGATGAGCCAAAACTATTAGCCAAACTTGAAAGTTTAGACAGGGGATTGTCCTCAGGTTTGGTCCAAACTTCTGTTCGTCCAAATTGTGGCTGTTCAAAGTGTGGCCAAACTAATAGGGTGTTGATCATTTTCCAAGGTATTACTAATGCTAGTAAATATGACAGCTTCTGCAGGGGGCACCAGCCTATTAGAAAGCCTGTGGAACTCCTGTATATAACACTGGTGAAGTACATTTAAAGTCCCATGTATGTCTTAGATGGGTTTTTGTTTTGTTTTTAACCAGAAATATTACACATACATGCTGCGCAATGAGTAAGCATTCTTACTAGGCCACAATGGAAGAAGGAGAGACTTAGTTTTATAATGAAAAAGAAAAACTGGTCAAGAGCCAAAAAAAAAAAAAAAAAACTGATTTGTTGCACAGTGCTCATTTTTTGCCAACATACATTGTCAGAGGGGAAGAGCAGGCAGATTTCATCTGTGATAATGCAAACGGCTTTTCTGAGACTGAAGACTGAATGATTGTACATATTTGCAGCAGAAGTTTGTAAAACTATATTGATAGTTCACTCTTTCAGAGTGAGAGAATAGGCAAATTTCTTTTAAAAATATAAAAAGAAATTATATTTTTCGAAAATTGAGAGTAGAAAAATGTCACGTATTTACACCACAGCTATTTTTTTGGACTGGTCTCAAATTCTGAGGGATTGAGAAGGCATATTGCATTTGGCAATACAAAAACGTATGTCTTTTTTTCTTTTATAATAAAACAGAAAAAAAACACTGATTTGCAGCACAGCTTCTACGCCTTAATTTGATAGGTTGCAACTACCAAGAAAGAGAGCAAGCACATTGCCTCTGGAATTTTAAAAAATGGTATCTTTATTTTTGGAGACTAAAGCCTAAAACATTTCACACAGGTGAACCACAGCTATTAAGCCTTTTTGGACAAGTTATTGCATCGGGAAATCAGAATGAGTGATTTTTTGTTTTTATTGAGTACAGAAGATTTGCACAGATTTGCAACACATCTGTCAGGAGACTAGCCAGAGGAGAGTTGCCCGTAGGCCTGGCATGGTGGCCAATTTCCAATATGGCCGCACTCGCACAAATGCACGCACACGTATTGCGAACGCACGTTCACTACGGCAAAGACGTGTGTGTGCTGGCTCACACAATGCTTGTCAGATCTTGGCGCCCTCTGGCCTTTAAAAGAGGGACTGCAGCACATGGACATTGCTGACTGATCTTCAGCTTCCTGCTTCCTGTTCCTGTGTGTGCGCTTATGCTTCTGATCCTCTGTTACCGACCCGGCCTGCCTTTGGATACCTCTTGTCATTCCCCCAGCTCTGACCTCGGATAGCCCACGGATCTGCTCTTGTCTCTTGTCCTGTGTATGACTTTGGCTTGCCTGACTATGTCCCTGCTCTTCTGTCTGCTGACTACTGGCTTACTGACCTTGGCATCCATCTCTGACTACGTTTCCTGCTTCACCCTGTCTGCTGTGATCCACCCTGGTGCCTACCTGCAGTACCCAGCCTGCTGTACCCACCTGCAGTACTTACCTGTTGCTTCAGCCTGCAATACCTATTTGCCATATCCAGCTTACTGGAGCCGCTACAATCTGTTTCCTGCTGTGTGCAGTCTGCACCATCATCAGCTCCACTGGGTCCTACTGCTCACCACATCTGGTATCCACCTGCGGAGAGATCTCCACACCTGCATCTCTCATCCGTGGCACAGCCGGAAATTCCTGCTTCTTTGGGCTTTGTGTTCCCTGTTTCCACCTTCAGGGACACCGAACACCTAGCCGCAAGGAGAGCCCTCTCAGCATTTCGGCTTCAGGACCAGGTTCCTGACAACATCCTTTAATTTGTTAGGATGCAATTACTGTGGGAGGGGTTAAGCATATTGCATTTAAAAAAATACTATATTTTTTTTTTGGAGACTGAAGCCCGAAAAATGTCACACTACAGCTATAAAGTCTTTGTGGAACCTCCCCAATTTCAAGAGATAAAGCAAGCATATTGCATCTGAAAATGAGAAAAGTCTACAGATTTGCAGCACAGCTTTTGAGCCTGCTTTGGTAGGCCTTGATTAATTGAGGAAGAGAGCAATATATATCAATTCAAAAACAAAAACATTTTTACTGATTTGCAGGACCCTTTTAAGTCTTTTTGGATAGTTCCCAAGTTATGAAGGAGAGAGCATACAGACTGCATCTGGAAAAACAATTTGGTCCTTTTTTTTTAAACTGAATGAAAACTGTTTTGCACCACAGCCTTAAGTACTTTTTGGACAGGCTGCAATTTCTGAGGGATATAGCAAGACAAATTTCATCTGGAAATAAAAACAAGTATTGTCTTTTTATTTTAATTTCTAAACAGAAAAAGTGCACCAATTTGCAGCATACCTTTAAATCTTTTTTCGATAGGCAACAATTTCTGAGGAAGAAAGCAGGTAAGCTGCATCTGAGAGCAGACAGATTTCTTCCATAAATGTTAAATTAGACTGTGTGTTTTTCTGACCCAGAAAAATAAAAAAATTACAGATTTGTTGCACATAATATCATCGTTTTTTTTTGTATGCAATATTAGAGGGGGAGAACAGGAAGATTCCAGCAAGAAATATTAAATTAGAATTTATTTTTGCAGACGGATTACACCAATCATTCACATTTGCTGCACATAATCTAATAGGATGCAATTTCTGAGGGTAAAAGCAGGCAGACTGCATTTGTAATTCATACATTTCATTGTTGTTTTCCTGTGACAAAATACTATCATATTGTAAAGTTTACCTGCACACATTTTAAGAAGGGAAGGGAACCTGGAAGACGGATGCTGGCACTGGCCAGAGGACACAGCAGGAGGACATCAGGGGATCGTAGGGACAAGGTAAGTTTCACTACAGGGTAACTCTGAGCGTGGCTTGGGGTTACCACTTTTGGTATTGAAAATTAACCCTGAGCCACACTCGGGACTACCACCAGGGAGGTTAAGGAAATCACTATAAATCCTGCTTTGATCTTGATGGAGTGCTGCAGCATGATGGAGAAGAAACTGCAGAGACTGGTCTATAGTGGAGGAAATAAGTACTTGATCCCCTGCAGATTTTTTAAGTTTACCCACTTACAAAGAAATTAAGGGTCTATAATTTTTATCATAGGCGTATTTTAAATGATAGAGACAGAATATCAACCAAAAATCCAATAAAAACACATAAAACAAATGCTATAAATTAGGTTGCAATTCCATAAGTGAAATAAGTATTTGATCCCCAAGCAAAACATGACTTAGTACTTGGTGGACAAACCCTTGTTGGCGAGCACAGAGGAAGGACGTTTCTTGTAGTTGGTGACAAGGTTTGGACACATCTCAGGAGGGATTTTGGTCTGCTCCTCTTTACAGATCTTCTCTAAATCCTTATGGTTTCCTAGCTGTCGATAGGCAACTCAAAGTTTCAGCTACCTCCATAAATTTTCTATAGGATTAGGATCTTGAGACTGGCTAGGCCACTTAATGACCTTAATGTAGTTCTCCTTTGAGCCACTCCTTTGTTTTGGGTCATTGTTATGCTGGAAGACCCATCCACGACCCATCTTCAGTGTTCTGGCTGAGGAAAGAAGGTTCTCATCCAATATTTTACAATACATGGACCCATCCATTAGCCCCTCAATGCGGCAGAGTACCTTTAACAGAGAAACAGCCCCAAAGCATAATTTTTCCACCTCCATGCTTGACTGTAGGGATAGTGTTCACAGGGTCATAGTCAGCATTTTTCTTCCTACAAACACAGCGAGTCCCCTTACTCAAGAATTCATGCCAATGAACATCTAAATGATTCAGAGAAGGATTAGGAGAAAGTGCTGTGGTTAGATGAGACCAAAATTGAGGTCTTTGGCAATAACTTGACTTGCCATGTTTGAAGGAAGAAAAATGCTGACTATGAGCATGAGAACACCATCCCTACAGTTAAGCATGGAGGTAGAAACGTGATGCTTTGGGGCTGTTTCAATGCTAAAGGTACAGGCCGACTCTGCCGCATTAAGGGGCCAATGGACGGGGACATGTATTGTAAAATCTTGGATTGCCAACAAGGGTTTCTCCACCAAGTATTGTCATGTTTTGCTTGGGGATCAAATACTTATTTCACTCACTGAACTGCAACTTGTTTTATGTGTTTTTTCTGGATTTGTGCTTAATATTCTGTCTCTATCATTTCAAATACACCTATGATAAAAATTATAGACCCATCATTTCTTTGTAAGTAGGCAAACTTACAAAATCTGCAGGGGATCAAATACCTATTTCCCCCCACTGTAGCTGTAGGGAGGAGCAGAGGACAGGGTAAGTATATAATCTTTTTTGTTCCTTTAGACCAAAATGAGCGGTTAACCCTAGCCGTGCAGGTACAGCCCTACTGCAAGAAATAATTATTTTGTTGCCTGGAGTTAAACTTTAAACCTTACTGTTCCATAAGATCAAATACTGTACATCTTTAGGGCATATCCAAAGCATGTTTAACATTGTTTGTGTATTTTCAATGTTGCCTTTTAACTACTTCCCACCTGGCTGCCGTTGTTCTTGGACAGTGACCTATGACGGCGCCCAATTTAGCCGCAATTGCGCACCCCCGTGGAGCGTTTGCGGGCGCCGTGTTCCTGGGACACCACGCCACCTGGATCTTGGCAAAGATCTGTGTCCAATCACAGCCGATCACACATAATCAAGGAAGTGTCATATATCAGCTTTTCTTCTCTCACACTGACAGTAGAGGAGAGCTTATAAGCAGCATCTCCTCACAGGGAAGACTTGTAAAGGTAATCAGGGCACTGATCATCACTGTCCTGATTACAATGCAGTCCCAACAGTGCCCATTAGTAATGCCACTCTGCGCCCATCAGTGACACCAGTCTGTGCTCATCCGTGCCACCTATCAGTGACCATCAGTGCCACCTAGCAGTGTCCATGAGTTATGCCAATCAGTGCTGCCTTTCAGTGCCCATCAGTGCCTGCCAATCAGTACTGCCTATCAGTGCCCATCAGTGCCACCTATCAGTGCTCATTAGCGCTGCATATCAGTGTCACCTATCACTGCACAACAGTGCTGCATATTAGTGCCTCATCACCAGTGCCACCCCATCAGTTCAGTCTATCAGTGCAAATTAGCCTGGGCAGGAAGGGGGTGAAAGTAGTTAAGCTGAACGACAGGCTCTCTTAAAAAAAAAAAAAATTGAGTTTTCACATTTCTCCCATTGCAGTGCCCAGCTTCTTATGCCCTTTCTGACGATCACTTTCTTACCAGCCATGAAAATGGGCAGAATTAATTTTTTCTAACACCATAGTAATACACATCATGGTCTTTGAACACGTGGAAATTAACATCCACTGTCTCAACTGCACTGAACAACTGAACAACAGTCAGCAACATTATTCACATCTAAACACAGCATACCCACATGTGCTTAAAGCCAACTAGCTGATGTATATCCCCTATAACCATTTTGAAACAGACCAGAAAATACAGGGATAGAAAGAAAAAGAATCAGAGAAGTTCTGACAAGGCAGGAGGAGTACTCTAAACTGTTGCTCTCAAAGAGTGGAGAGGTACAACCCATCCTGTAATCTCAGGGCAAAGCACGGTGGATTGGCCAAGCTTCCTGTGAACCAAACCTGGCCCTATTTACACATTCTTCATGGTGCAGGTCTTTTTTTTCTTCATATGCCTTGCAGTAGCAAATTATTCTGGATGAGCTGGTCATATAAATGTAACACACTTTAACATGCAAAATACTGCACTTTACCATGTATGCAGTAATGCACCATACGTATTGACAGTGTGAAGGCATCTAAATACAGTAGTTTACTGTAATCTGCACTGCTGGTCTTGTGATATGTGGACTATAAGGCCTAGGAATGAGCTTTGGATTTGAGTCGACCATGAGTTTGACCCAAAACCAAGCTGTTCACAGTCTGAAAAATGGTGCTCCATTACCACCATAGCAACAATTACCTTTCTGGCCTCTGAGATGTGGTCAAGTGGTTTGGGAAGGCCAATTATGGGGTTCCAATGTGCTAGCCCCTTCCCTAAAAAAGTTTAAGTTCTTAGGAGCCTTTGGAGGAATGTTGGAGGAGGCATAGAGAAATTAGGGAAAGCTTACAGACAAAAGTAAAATTAAGTAATAATGCTGGGGGCCTAATGATACTTTACATGCAGTGACAGACATAAAATGTGTTTTACAGTTGTCTAAACCACTAAGGAGAGACGTGAAAGAATTAATAGGGAAAGATAGAAGCTGGTGTTGATTGCTGAAAAAATGTGTCCCTCTATTTTTACATGCAGTCACAGACAAACAAAATGGAGTAGCCAGAATCTGGAGCAACTGTGCAAGGCCACTAATCAGCTTCCAGCTTACATTTTTTTTAAAGATTATCCAAACAAGCTGAAACTAGAAGATTTTCTTTTGTGTATAAAAAAAGTGCATGTGTACGACACACACACAAAAAGTGCACTCAAGGATGTGTCTCTTGTCCACCCCCCGAAAGAGTAGGACCTTACCTTGACCCCTGGGGGGGGGGGCAAGGCTCCTGACAGGGGCAAGACTCAACTTGATCCACCCAGCCAAAAGGCTGCTCCAAAGCTGACCAATGAGTATTGGTGAGTGGGCTCTCCCAAAGAGAGACCCCCATTCCCCCACACCAGTTCAGGGGAGAACGGAACCTGATGACCACACTTTCTTCCCCTAGACTTCCGGGTAGGCCTGAGGACCCACACCCTCCATCTTAGTGAGAAAAGAAACACAGACAAAAGTGAAAAGTGACAAAATACAAGGAGAAAATCAAATCAAATGAATAGTGCTCATGCAGGTGCACTGGCTAGGCCCCGAGGCCTACTAACAGAAATTTGAACCAAATTTAGCCAAAAGGCCTAGCCCAAGAGGCGCAATGAAGAAAAAGCATTAGTACCATGGTCATGTGTTCAGTTCTCACAATGGGTTTCCCATGCCCAGTGATACTAAGAGCACCCCTGGGACAACCAATTCACAGGGGGAAGAGCACCTCGGATCCTCTGCGTTCCAGCCCATGGCCAGACAAGGTGAATCCATTTAAATCAGGAGGTACTAGGCCCTTCCAGTTTTCCCAGGGGAATTACTCTCATGTCCCACATCCTGTAAGCATCTTGATTTCTGTTACAGCCAGTACTAGCTTACCATAAGGGACACTATACAGCCAGCCATGCTGAAACGATAAGCTAATACGTTATTATGCACAACTGTTCCACATTCTGTCTGCTTCCATTTTAATAAATTCCATCCTCCCCCAGTGTGTTCTACAGTGGTATAGCAGATTAGGGAGAGATTTTCAGCGTATCTCTAAGGACATTCCTGAAAAACAAACACACATTGAAAGGGCTGCCGCTAGAAATCCTGAGTCTCCATACAGCCTACCTGACAGGCCCCCCCCCCTCCACCGAAAATATCAAAATTATATTATCACCCCCTCCTCCAATCCCTCTTCCTAGCAGAAATCCCTCCCAATCACCCCTCACAGCGCAACCCCCCAAATCCCTCCACAAATTCACAACCCCATCCCCGTACAGAGTGCAGGGGTCAGGAATGCATTACGTACAGAGTGCAGGGGTCAAGAATGCATTACGTACAGAGTGCAGGGGTCAGGAATATGCTCAGGAGAATGCTAGATACAGAATGCAGGGTTCTGGAGTGCATTATGCACAGGGTTCAGGAGAGTGCTAGATAGGGAGTAGTGCCTTACTAAGCTGACCAAGATTTCCCATAGATGCAAATGTTAGACAGGGAGCAGTGCCATACCAAGTTGACCAAGATTCTCCATTGAAGCCAATGTTAAAAACTGGGAGTAGTGCTATACCAAGGTGACCATGATTCTCCATTGAGGCCAATGTTAAAAATCAGGAGTAGTGCTATACCAAGGTGACCAAGATTCTCCATTGAGGCCAATGTTAAAAATCGGGAGTAGTGCTATACCAAGGTGACCAAGATTTCCCATTGAGGCCAATGTTAAAATTCGGGAGTAGTTCCATACCAAGCTGTACATAGTAGCCAATGTATGTAAATGCCTCTGTACTGCACCTCTTCCCAGCTGGTACAACCTCTGCAACACACACACCTCTCCTCTGCCCTTATCTTCCCCAAAGGTCCCCCATCTTCCACATGATTACCTTTCCAAAATACCTTTCTGTTGCTGGCTGCCATATCTTCCTTCTCCTTCTTCCCTATGCACGTGTTGCTTGACACAGGGGGCGGGTCTGAGTAGCAGTCCCGCCCATTACCGACATCACAGCATGAATTTAACAGGTCCAGTCTCTCATTGTGGCTGCATAGTGCACACCCAGCTGGTTTGTTAGCCAATCCCTGGCTGTTCTAAATGTTCCCACTGCTGCAGGTCCTTCTGAGCTAGAAGGTAACATTTATCACCAGAATTAGCCTGGACAAAGCCTCTGTACAGCGGGACAGTCCTGCCCAGTCCTGTCATCCTACCGATCTTCCTGCTGTCCGGGCCCCCCTATGTGCCAGGGCCCCATACAGGAGTAGTGGCTGTACCCCCCTGATGGCGGCCCTGCACATTGATAAGCAGTGTGTGCTTTGTGCACTCCAATAGTAGAAATCATCAAGTTTTTTTTCCAGATTACTTTTTTTTGTGTGTCAGCAAAAACTTCAGTTGCTGTTTGGCTGCTGTATTTCCCCTGTGCCTATGTTTTTTTTTGTTTTGTTTTTTTGCCATGACTTGCTCTTTAAAGAGGTTGTAAAACCCCGGGAAAAAAAAACAACAAAAAAAAACCTGTAAGACAAAGACATAATGAGCTAGCAGTTAAAGGTGGATTTTGTAAGCAGCATAGATTAACATAGCTCACTATGAAATACTTACCTTAGAACAAAGCCATCCAGCGGTGCCTGCACACTGCTGAGACAGCTGACTTCTTCCCCAGTGTTTCTTCTGGGTTTGCGGGCTCCGGCGCTGCGAGTGGCATGTGTGCGGGAGCCGCTGTTAACGCACGGTCTCCGAAGGTCCAGCAGAGTAAGCCAGACCTTCAAAACGGATGCGCCAATGACGTCATCCATTGTATGCACTCTGAATATCTCCTAAACTGTGCAAGTGTAGGAGATATTCACAGTACCTACAGGTAAGCCTTATCATAGGCTTACCTGTAGGTACAAGAAAAAAATAAGACTTTACTTTCACTTTAATGTGTCTTTAAATGTAAATCATCAAAAACTGTTAAAATAGGCTATATCATATTCCTACCCACTCACCCATTAGAGCATTTGTTTTCTGTGGACTGTAAAAATCCTGGTTTCTCCTGCAGTTCACTGTCTCTCTCTATTTGTCTGTTTTCCTGATGCAGACTGAGATAGTGTAGACCTGCTTTTGACATCAACTGAGCATGCTCCATTTTCAGTTCCCTTCTAAGCTGTTCATTTGTTCCTTTTTCTTATCTGTGTAGCCCATGTACATGACACCCCCTCCCCAGTCCTTCACTCCCTCCTTCCCCCTCCATGTCCTCATATTGCTAAACACTATGGGGGCAGGATATGAGATAGAGATTGATGAAGACTTCACCTCCCTGTTAGTCCCAGTACATACACACCATAAATACACCAAAAAGAACAGAATATTCAGCGCTGAACTTAACCAAATTTTGAATGAGATCAGCAGCTAAGCACTAAAGGTAATCTTAAAATCCTTTTTAAAACAATTTAAACAACAAAGTGCAGCGCAATCTCAGCAGTTTCTTATAGAATACAAAAGAGTTCATTAAGCCAAATGCATGGTATTCAAACAAACTCATAATATGCAATGCGATTTATATATCCATATAAATGGAATAAGTCCCATATAACCAAATATAAGGGGAAATAGACAGTCTCTTAATAAGCGTTCAGAAGCCCAGGTGCTGGTAATTGTAGTCATGCAACCACACATATATCGGTGCTTAATCCCACCACCACAGCTCTCTCTGCCTCTCACCTCAAAAAAGCAACCCTACAGGGTCTCTGAGCATATATAAAACACTTGTACTCGATACTCCTTCTCTCCCCCTGGTTCCAAACGGACAAGCTCCGCACCTCCAAAAAGTGACCCTGCAGGGTCTCTGAGCATATATAAAACACTTGTACTCGATCCTCCTTCTCTCCCCCTGGTTCAAAACGGACAAGCTCCGCACTTCTTGCCTTGCATCTACCTCCCTGGTGCTCCCAGTCAAATGTGGCGGGCAAATGGGGCAGGATATGAGATAGAGATTGATGAAGACTTCACCTCCCTGTTAGTCCCAGTACATACACACCATAAATACAGGCTGGAGGGACGTGGCACAGCCTGTAATTGGCAGAAACTCTTCTAGCTCTCTTTATAGTGTGAACAAGATTAAAGCTAATGTCAGTCAACCTAAACTCCTCCTTCACCATGTTATTGCAAAAAAAAAAATGATAAACATTTGCTTTGAAATATAGATTTGTATGAAGCTTTAAAACACTTTGTTGTTATATATTTCCCCTTTAGAGAGAATATATAATAAATATATATATATATATTTATTCTCTGTGGAGTTTATTCTTTCATAGATACCGCGCTTGTAAGTGCATTACTTTTTTTAAATAAATGTTTTATTATATAACTGGGTTGCGCTATGATTCCATTGTTCTTTTATGGTTTTGGGAATCGTTTACCTTGGATATCCTCCTGAATTGTACATTGCTGTCACTCTGCATATCATGGATATTTACGTGGCAAAAAGCGTTGTGGGCCCTTCCATTAGTTTGGAGGCCACTTATCTTCTGGTAAGCAGCCATTTTTTATCACATGCTGGTGGTTGCACTTTAGGTGGATGGATCACTGAACACTTTTTTTCTTCATGCACATTGGGATTTATGGTTTCCTCTGATCACAGAATTTATCCATTTAAAATACTTTATTTTTATTTATTTATTTATTCTTTGGACACTACATGCCTCTCTTGGACTTTTTCACTTATTTATGGATTTTGTATGAATTCTTTTACCCATGTTGATTTATTTCAAGTTATATTTATGATTGCTTTTTCACATGTATTTATCAATTATGTAAATTCTGCATTTTTTGAAACCTCAAGCTTTCATGCACTTGGCACTTTAGAATCATGTTTAATAGCGCTGCACTTTATATATATTTTGTATGGGTTTGTCTATTGACCTGTGCTAGCTGCTATTCTTGTTATTATTTGTTTAGCGGAGGTTTTTTTAAATTTATTAAGGGATGCATCATAGCCAAAAACAGGATGCTGAAATGGAGGAGCATTTTTTACACACTACTGACAGATAGTCTGGATCTGGTGACATCACAAAGTATTTAGAGTCCCCTTCCAAGTAAACTATACTACATTAATAAATAATTACTTAGTTATTGCGATCAATAATTATCAATTAAGAACCATTAAGTCAACACAAGGAGATAGTGGAGCTAAAGATAGGTAAAATAAAAATGGTAGAAAAAGACAAACCCTTCTACCAACCAAAGACCTATGCAGCTCCCACCCTTACAATTAAAGTGTTAAGACAGGGGCAGGGGTAGCACAGGCAGGGATTGCATTGGCAACTATCATCTTGGATAATGTATTAATATTGGATTAAGTATTACACTTCGGCTCAGCACAATCTTAAAAAACTCTTCTCTACCCCGTAATCTATGCTGTTTTCAAAATCCACCTTTAACTGCAACTGAATCGTTGTTTCTAATTTGCTTAATGTTAATCTATGCTGCTTACAAAATCCACCTTTAACTGCTACTGAATCATTGTTTCTTATTTGCTCAATGGTAATCTATGCTGCTTTCAAAATTCACCTTTAACTGCAACTAAATCATAGTTTTTAATTTGCTCAATGGTAGTCTGTGCTGCTTTTAAAATCTTTACCTCTGTCCATATAACACTGATGTTTATTTTGCTTTTTATTGTCTATACCTAAATTATGAGCTGTTCTTATCCTTATAACCCTGCAATTCTGCTCTCTTGCTGTTTCTTGTAGTCTGTCTTTTCTGTGAGAAGTTTGTTCTGTTAGCCATGTGTCCCTCCTATGCAATCCTAATTGATTAGTTGGCAATACCCCCACCCAACTCAGTATACATCTAGGCCCTTTGGGAATGCACAGGCAGGGGTCGCACAGGCAGGGATTGCATTGGCAATCCCTGCCAATGCAACCTATCATCTTGGATAAAGTATTTATATTGGATTAAGTATTGTACTTTGGCTCAGCACTTTAGCGAAAGCACAAAGCGAACATCGAGAGCAGACAACTGCAAAACATTAAACAGACTAGAGGTGACCTTATTCTCTATACAAATTTTCCATCTCTCATTCAGTCTACTTCTCAATCTCACCACCCTGTATTATGCAGTCTCTAATTATCCTTCTCATATTTGCATCCCCTCTCCTAAAACTTTTTCTCCTTCAACCCTCCTCTCCACCCCACAGCTTGTATATATCACCCTCACTCCTATCCTCACCTTATTACTACACTCATCAACTCCTGATGATTTCTAACCCACACACCAATAAAATCTCCAGAACACGGAGACATGTGCCCCCACATAAGTCACACTCCAATATTACCTCTCTCACTCTTCTGCTTCTCCTAACCTCATGAGATATTTACCCAAATCCTGAACCCCCATCATTCACCTTTGGCCAACTTACCCGGCACCCCCTCTCTTCTGACAGCAGCCGAAATACACACAATCTGGTTTCTATTCCTCTTCTGCCTAGAGCCAGCCTCCCCTTCTCCTGCGCCCTCTGGAATGCCTGCTCTGTTTGTAACAAACTCACCTTTGTCCATGACCAATTTATCACAAACTCCTTCAACCTACTTGCAATTACTGAGACCTGGCTTCAAGAATCTGACTTTCCTTCTCCTGCTGCCCTCTCCCATGGTGGCCTCCTGTGGACTCACTCTCCCAGGCCTAGTGGACTCATTTGAAGCTCATTGTATTCGTCTATCAGGCTTCCTTGATGACTTCTCTGCCTGGCTACCCTACTTTCTCTCTTTTGAAATTCCCACAATCATTCTTCTTGACTTCAATATCCCTGTTATTCTTAAAACTCCTGCTACTTCTAAACTTCTGAGCCTAACCTCCTCTTTTGGCCTAAAACAATGGATACATGCTTCTACTCACTCTAATGGCAACTGCCTTGACATCATGTTCTCCTACCTATGCACTCCACACAACCTCTCCAACATTCCATTCTCTCTCTCTGATCACCGCCGCATTAGTTTCACTCTCTCCTTGTTCTCCTCCTTGCCTTCCAACTACCAAACATTGCCCCATAGTAAACTTCGCCATCTTAACCCTTCAATTCTTTTTTCTGCTACAGATTGTCTCTACAACACAATCTCATCCCTGTCCTGCCCCAACCTGGCCACTTCTGTCTACAACAGTCACTGTCATCCACCCTGGATACCTTGGCCCCCCTCACTACACACAGAATCAGGCCCCGACCGTTATAACCCTGGCAGACAGACAATACCAAAAGTCTGAAAAAAGTAGCTGTGCTCTTGAGCATCTGTGGCGTAAGACTAAGTCATAGCAAGATTTTAGCCAATATAAATCTGCCCTCCAAAATAAAATTTCTTCCTCCACACTGCCAAACAGACCTATTTCATGACTCTCATTATCACCCTCTCACACAGTCCCTGTCAACTCTTTTCTACCTTCAACACTCTACTTCTTCCTCCATTACCTACACCCACTAACTTACTCACTGCCCAAGGATTGCCAATCACTTGAAAAATAAGATTGATACAGAGGATCCGTGTGACAATAGCAAATTTTCATTCACTATTGTCACACGACTGGGTGGGCTCGGGGCGCAGTGCTCTGTGCCCCGAGCCCACCCTTTTTTTTAACCTGTGAGTGCCTCTGCCTATAATCACATGGTTAAAAAAAATCCCCATTGAACTCCATGCGTCCGGCACCCCGCATGTAAATTAGGAGGTCGGACGCATGGATAGGGGGGGGGGGCGGCAGCTGTGCCTGTGTTTCCTCCAGACTGCAGGGCTGAGCTATGTATCTTTCACACAGCTCAGCCTCAGAGACGCCCCTAACAGATCCCCATCCTCCTCTCTGCAGGGACACAAAAGGAGAGAGAGAGATCATCAGCTCCTCCTCCTCCCGCCCCTTCTCCTCCAGGGTCTGCCCCGCCCACACTCCCTGGGGATGTGTGGATGGGAAGTTTAAATCCAGAGGAGAAAAGCTGCAGACAGCCTGAGCCTCCATCCTGGGGTAAGTAAGCTCACCCTCTCTCCTGCCTCAGTATATAAAACAAATGTAAGGGAGGCTCTGTGTGGGGTCTCTGATGTAAGGGGGACTCTGTGGGGGGTCTCTGATGTAAGGGGGCACTCTAATGTAAGGGGGCTCTGTGGGGAATCTCTGATGTAACAGGGGCTTTATTGGGGTCTCTGATGTAAGGGGGGGCTCTGTGGGGGGTCTCTGATGTAAGGGGGCTCTGTGGGGGGGTCTCTGGTGTAAGGGGGGTCTCTGATGTAAGGGGAGGCTCTCTGGGAGGTCTCCTATGTAAGGGGGGTCTCTGATGTAAGGGGGGCTCTGTGGGGGTCTCTGATGTAAGGGGGGCTAAGTTATTAGTGATCATAAAAAGTTACAAGAAAAGTCCAATGAAGTGCAAAAAACTTGCAAGAAAATGTGCAAAAAATTGCAAATAAATAATTATGGTGACAAATCTTCAACAGAAGGTGTACGCCAAAAAAGCACCCTATGTGCTGCTTCCACCAATCTCCCCAAATTGACTCACGCTATGTTGATTCATTTTTTTCACATTGTAGAGGTTATGAATATTTAATTGTTATTTATTTAGTAGTAGTATATGATATGTATACTGTAGTAGCCATGCAGATTTAATTATTAATTTAGCACTATGCTCCAACAGAAACAGATATGGGTGATATATTTATATATCGTTTTAGGGTAAATACTTAGTATTTTTGCACTGATTTTTTTTTCCTGTTTTTATCTTGCTGCTGCACCCACTTGCAGTCAATTAGCAGCAATTATACTCTTAAATAGTTTTTCAATAGATACAGCCATGTTTAGGTGACCAAGGGGAGAGGGGTGAGGATATGGGGGGGGGGGGCGCCATAGGATTAGGGCGCCTGAACACCTAAGGCCAGCCCTGCTACTAGCAAGCAAAAACTCTAATACTACCACTTTACAAAACTCTGGTTTGCCACATCTTAAGTATGCTGTCTAGTTCTGGTCACCAATCCCCAGGAAGGAAACTTTCTACTCTTACCTCTTTAAAAAAGACATGTGGACACAAAATTAAGTTGGACAAGAAATGCTTTAATCCTAAACTGCATAGGGGGTTCTTTACTGTTAGAGTGGTAAGGATATTGAACTCCCTTCCAAAGTCGGTGGTGTCAGCGGGTGTTTAGATAAGTTCAGAAACTTTTAGATGTGTTTCTTAATGAACACAATGTACAAGGAAATGGAAAATGGTATTCACACACACACTCTCAGCTTGAACTGCATGGACCTGTGTCTTTATTCAACCTTACCAAATATGTAACCCTGTAACTATATGTAATTTGTCAGTGCATCTAAATATGCTAGTGCATCAAACACTACCCTCAACCCAGATTACCAATACTACTGTCCAAAGGTGTATCTACTTCTCCTTCATCCAAAGTGGGGGTACTGACCAAAACACCAGGTCAAAACAGCGGGGGAAAAAAAACATGAAAGAAAAGAAAATGAATGAAACCACCACATCTAAGAATTAGTAAGCTACAATTTATTATATTTTTGGCTTTCGGTTTAATACTACTTTAAGCCCAAATGGGGGGGGGGGGGGGGCTGTACATAGTTTATCCACGGATTCCAGATCCCCTCCACCCTCTTCTGTATATCCTGTAAAATGCTTACGGGTTTTTCATGGAGCATACTCCAGGAATGGAGCATACTCCAGGTATAGAGTCTTTATGTAGACAACTGAGTAATGAAGACAGTTCTTCAAAAGTGAATGTATTGAATAGTCTGTCTTATTCAGAAATGTGCCCAATTAGAATTTGCCTTCCATTTTGCTGACTTTATAAACTGTACTCTGGTTGGTTGCTATATCTTCCGCTGTTCTAGACACTGCTATATTAAGTATGACCAAATAAAGTTTAAATGTGTTAAGGTCATAACAATTTGCATGGGTTCTTCATTAAGAAACTAAAAAAGAAATTCCTCATTTTAAAATAAAATAAAAAAGGTAGCAGGAGAAGAACATTACAGTCTGCATGTTTTAATGACAAAATGTTTTTACACAGAAACAAATGCTAAGGCTGGCACTGGAATCCCTCTCATAAATAGAATGAATAACCTCATTTGTCTTGTTCTTTTGTGCCTCCAGACTTCGGTACCCATCACTGACCCATGCTACTGGTTTCTTGGTGTTCCTTTTACACAGCCTGAGCTGATTGCTCACATTGTGTAGAAAGATGCAGCCAGACACACATAATATGGAGGCATCTGGACATGAATTAACCCATCTGCTAGGCTCTATATTCTTTAATATCATTTCATACATGTTGTTTTATCTTGATATAAAGCTCTCGTCTCCTTTCCAGATCTGTACTAAAAATGTGGCCATTCATGTGTGGCAAACCAAGTTTTCAGGTCATGTTTTATTATGGCAACATTCTGCAAAAAGATGACAGTAGACAGTAAAATAAATAAAAGTTTAATGCTCTGCTATGTATGCTTGGGCAGTCTGCCAGTTCAGCATCCATGACAGATTAGGAAAACTAATGTTAACAGTACCTTAGGGGGTTTCTTAGTTTTGAACAAAACTTGGAAGGTTTCTAGCAGGTTATAGATAATTGTTTCATTTATATTCTATTGGAGTGGGATAATTTAATTATTTCTGTTAGAAAGGAGAGACTTCTAGTTAAAAAAAAAAAAAACGAATGCTGTCATATTAAAGGGGATCAAATGAAAGAGAATGGTCTGGGCTCCAGAATTGTAACAACTAACTCTAACAAATTCCTATCTGAAATGTAAATCACCTTCACTTAGCTAACAACATATTTCAAAGTTTCGTAAATTCTTAAAGCTAAACTCTAGGCAGAAGACAAACATGAATACCGTTCTGTAATCATTGAATCATCATTAAATATACAGTATATTACCAAAACTAGTCATGGAGGCCTTCCCAAAACTGTTCCTACTAAGTCCAAAATGTCTTGGTATGCTGACACCTTAACAGTTACCTTCAGTGGAACTAAGGGACCAAGCCCAACCCCCACAACATAACCTACCCTTCCACAAAATGATTTGGACCAGCGCACAAAGCAAGGTCCATAAAGACATGGATGAGCGAGTTTGAGGTGGAGGAACTTGACTGGCCTGCACAGAGTCCTGACCTCAACCCGATAGAACACCCTTGGGATGAATTTGAGCGGAGACTGCGAGCCTGACCTTACAAATGCGCTTCTGAAAGAATGGTCAAAGATTCCCATAGACACACTCCTAAACCTTGTGGACAGCCTTCCCAGAAGATATGAAGCTGTTTTAGCTGCAAAGGGTGGGCCAACTCAATATAGAACCATACTGACTAAGACTGGGATGCCATTAAAATACATGTCCTAGTAAAAGCAGGCATTCCAATACTTTTGGTAATATAATGTATTTTTGAAAATGCAAGCTGTGTATGTCCAAACATCCAAAGCGCAAACTGGGACTGGTAAAAGCAGCTCAAATAACCAGTCAGTTGTGCTGAAGTGAATATGTGCTAACAAAGGTCATTTATATAATAGAAGAAAACAGAGTAACAGAGGGATGAGCTCGTCAGTTTGCTGCTTCTCCTTACACTGTCCAGTCAGAGGCTGGGGGAGGGACATGACCTGTATGTTTTACTGAACTACAATCGAAAAAGAAAATCGGGCCTGCTGCATTTGGTGAAATTACAGGCTCACGTTGATAAGGTTACGGTATGTCTCATGGCCCTCCTCCAGGGATCGGCACTGCCAAGGTGTCCCATCAGCGAGCAATGACATCCACACCACCACCCTCCAGCACTTTCCACCTCTTAGTCCCTTGACCATTGCTGGCTGATAGGAGGGATGGCAGTACCAGTCCCTAGAGGAGAACTGTAAGACATACTGACCTTCTAACTGTGAGCCTGTAAATTCACCAAGTGTTTAATTCAAGTTCCTTAGAACCCTATATACAAGAGATCTTTCCAAACTGCTTGAAGGAATGTAGATCATCTTAGAGGCTGTGGCTACTACTAGTTGGGTTCATGGGGATGAAGCAATATCTGGAAGTGCATTAATGATTTTCCAATTATCTGCATTACCCTTCAGAGTTTATACTGGGAATCCATCTGAGAGTACTTGTCCACATGCATGTTTGACCTTTGTAGTGGGGATCAAGCCCAACGGTGAGTTCCAACTGGGGGATTCGTTGGAATTTTTTATCACACCATTTTCATCAACAATTAGATTGAGTGTGGATTCGCCATTATCAAGCACAGTCTCTATGCTTCACTTAATTTGGACTTTTTTCATGGGATTTATTAATATAAATAATATCACTATCAGAGTTTGATGTTGTTATTTGTATTATCACTATTAGAGGTTTGCACTTTATATATCCCAAATTAGCCTAGCTCTTTATATAGTTTATTGATTTGGTTATACACACAGAATGCTAGCAACTTTTGGTTAAACCTTTACACAAACCTTTAAACTATACTTATGCCTGTTGCATTACTTCTAGGCCTGTGCTGTGTGGCCGAGCTGTTAAAATCTCAGGACTTGATGGGCAGAAATACAAATCCTTTGGCCGGTAAAACGGCTCTCTTTTATTTAGTTAATTCATTTCTCCTGTGTATGTTTCCTGTGTGCCTGAAGGTCAGCTTTAACCATTCCATATTTGGAATTATGTTTGCTTCTTATTGTTGCATCCTTTCATTAATATTGTCCAATGCTTTGACATTTATCATAATGCTTTTTCATTGAAATCAGGTCTTTGTGACATTAAAGGTAAATAAATATCTGCCTCATTTCACATACATACAGAGGGGAGAATAATCCAGGAAAGGACAACACTAAGGACTGATGCACACTAGAAGTTTTTACAGCGGCTGTTTTTGACTTCAGACATTTTTTTCGGCAGCCAGTAAACTCCCTAACATGTTATCCTATGTGTCCATGCACACAATGGCTGTTATCAGCAGTTTTTGGCAGGAACGTTTTCTGTCTGGAAAAAAGCACAGAAGTAGTCAGTTTTAGGAGGCGTTTTTCAGCTGTAAAAACGCTCTAACTCTGATAAAAGCTTAAAAACGCTAAAAAAACATTGAAAAACGCTACTGCAAAAAAGCTGAAAAACTCCTACAGCTCCAGCTTTTTACTGGCATTTTGATAACATCCAGTGTGCATGAGGCCTTAAAACGCTCTAAGACCTCATTGCACACTGGACATTATCAAAACGCCAGTAGATAGCTGTAGCTGTAAAAGGAGTTTTTCGGCTTTTTTTTGCAGTAGCGTTTTTTAGCTTTTTTTCAGCGGTGGTGTTTTTTAGCTTTTTTTTTTTTTAACAAAACTATACTTCCACAAAAACTTATGGCTCAAAAACCTGGTGTAGCACCCTACAGGTAGGTGCTAGGTAAATGTATAGTGGGCTTTGTCTGCCTAACAGCAGGGCCATGATTTCTTTTAATAGGGTGTCATGGTTTCCAGGTGTGTCTGCTTAAGGAGGAGTCTCCCCACTGGCTCTGTGAGAGGCTTCTCATAGGGCAGTGGAGGAAACCCAATCAGGGATACATTCAGGCTTGTAACTACCCCAGAAGGCAGATTCTGCCGCAAAGGATTCTGGGAGTGGGTATAAGTTTGAGGGAGAGCATGACTCATTGTCTTTGGCGGGAGGAGGTGGATGTCTTGGGTGCTGCCGGAGAATCCAGAGAGTGCTGAGTTGAGCTGAGGGGGATCCGGTATGCTGAGAACCAGCGGAGAGTGAGAGGTGTCCAGTCCCAGGAAAGCCTACACAGGTCGTGAGTACTGAGGATTGCCCCTGGTGGTCTGCCTAAAGTCAGTGGGGACCACTCCGGAGAAGGTTCTAGGATCCAAGTGTCAGCTAGCAGTAAAGAGGGTACCTAGTCAGAGGACCCTGAAGCATCAGAAGGGGTACCTGCAGCTTGGGCCCTGAAGAGTTAATGCACAGTGGGAGTGCATCAGTTGAGGGTTGCAGCCATACAGGAATACACAGCAAGCTACCTCAAGTCAGGGCAAGGCTGGAGAGAGTAGTCAGTGACTTTGCAGTGCAAGCAGTGTCAGATGTTCATGGTTCTACAGTCCTGGATCTGCTAGACTTAAGTCAGGGTTCCAGAACAGAGATACAGTGTGTTCAAAGAGTTAGTAAGCGTTGGCTAGCGTCGGCTGGCGTCAAGGCCACGCTAACGGGCATTTTTGCTACAAAAGTCCCAGAATTGTACATAGTCGAGCCAAAGGAGTATCCCACTCATTCCCTTCTCCCATCCCCTAAAACTACAATAAAACAACCAAACAAAGATGCCGGAGTTGTCAATGTGTCAGTTCTCACACCCAGGGCTGCAGCTCACATGGGCTGGAGAGGTAACCGGTATCAATGGCAGACCCACCGCAGGCCTGGAAACCTTGATACACTTGATAAACACTGAATAGCCGCGTTTTTTGGCATTTCTCAGTTTTTATCAGAGTTAGAGCGTTTTTACAGCTGAAAAACTCTGATAACAGCCTATATATGCATGAACACATAGGAACATATGCTGGGGAGTTTACTGGCTGCAGAAAAAAACATCTGACGCCAAAAACAGCGGCTGTAAAAACATCCAGTGTGCATGGGACCTAACTCTGATAAAAGCTGAAAGTAAAAAAACTCTGAAAAACATGGCTATTCCGCATTTATCAACGTTTATGAACCATAACCTTTTGTAGGAGTATAGTTTTGCTAAAAAAAACAAAATAAAAACGCTACAGCTGAAAAAAGATAAAAAACGCTGAAAAACGCTACTGCAAAAAAGCTGAAAAACTCCTTCTACAGGTACATCTTTAACTGGCTTTTTGATAACGTCCAGTGTGCATGAGGCCTTATTTGCATGTTATTGCACCCTCACTTTTATAGCCTTAGTGCACTCATAGAAGATGATTGAATATTTACTAAATAATTAAAGAACATATAAAAAATACTAAATATATGTTGCAAGCCTAATGTTATATGCTCCAATATAAACAGCTATTAAAGATACAGTATTTAAACTGCTATAATACAGTTTTATAGTGAACCTGTGCTTTGCTTTTACAGGGCAATATATTGTATGAGGTTGCCCCACCAGCAGTACACATTGACCTACCGTTCCCTTCATTTACTCAACCACTGGAATGAAGAGAAATAAATGGTACTTCCAGGTATGGGGAAGCATGTAACTCACTCCCCTCCCCACATATGGCAGGCTGGTACTTGTTAGCGGGCTGCTCCAGCACCAAGCACTTTCACAAGAAGTTGGGGAGAGAGTTTTTATTCCTGTATAAGGCCTAAATCATGACTTTGAATTTGCACAGGGCTAACTCTGGCACCTAATGGCAGCCAGATGGCACCCCAAGGGAGTAAAAAGAAGGCATGCACTTTCCAAACGTGAACCTATGCTTAATGTAGACCAAAAGAAAAATTCCCCTAGAGAGTGGGACTTTAAATGGCAATGACCAGAACTTGAGTAGTAGATATATTTAAATAATTTTATTAGCAAATATTATAAAAAAAATAAGTTACAAGAAAACATGATACAATAAACAAACACTTAAAAACAAGTGGCCATGAGTTACGTCTCAAGGGCTGGAGGTGGCTGAGATTTCCAAGAGAGACCAGAAGCGTTTCGGTCAATCGCCTTTCTCAACGGTCCAAAAGGAACAAATCTCAGACACATAAGAGAGTCCTAAACAAGACGAAAGGGGGGGAGGGCACAAGGATTATTAAAACAAACAGGTAAAGACCTGTGTCCCGGAGAACCCATATAAATGGGTATATATTGTTGTTCCATAATGAGGAAGGCCAGATGAAGGACCTAGAGATTGGCAGAGATTATGGAGCAGTATGAGGGTGATTTTAGCAGCAAGGATGGCCGCAACTGTCCAAAGAATTCCCACAAGGATCCCAGGGATCAGTCCACATCAGGGGGCGTAGTATTGTGTATCTCCGTCTGTAGACTCCCAGTAGGGGTAAATTGTATGCAAATATTGAAAATGGGGGGTCCCTGTAGAGAGGATCCCTGGTGTCTGGGGGAAGAGTGTGTAATGGCGGCGCGCTTAATGTAGGTAGAACACAGGTTCATACAGTGGTCGGCAAATAAAATAAAATAAAAAAACATTTTAACAGAAAAATATACCGTTTACAATGGCTAAAACTCTACTTTAAATTTATGCCATTCTGTTTACTTTTATTTTATTCATATTTAGGAACAAACATGTTTTTTGTAATATTTTTTTAAATTATATTTAAAACTATTTATAGGACATTTATCAATCCTGTCCTAAAGCTAGCCAATCTTAAGAAGGAGCAATGGGGCAGATTTAACCACTTGCCGACCGCCGCACGACTATCTACGTCGGCGGTCAGCCCCTCACAGGCAAAGTGACGTAGGGCTACGTCGCTTGCTTGTGAGGGTCTAGGGAGCGAGCGCCCCCGGAGGTGCGCTCCCGCTCCCTCGTGGTCACGGACCCCCCCGCACGTGTGACCGGCGGACCTGATGTCCGCCGGCCACTCTGCGATCGGCGGGGGAGAGGGAGAAAGTCAGGCAGCTTGTGTAAACAAGCTGCCTGTCATTCTCCTCGGTGTAAAAACACTGATCACACGGATCTACTATGTAGATCCGTTGATCAGTGTCCTTACAGCTCAAGCCACAGCCAATCACAGTAGAAAGCACACCCCTAGGGAAACACACAGCCCCTCCCTCTCAAATAAAGTTAACCCCTTCACTACCAGTGTATTTTTGCAGTAACAGTGCATATATATAGCACTGATTACTGCAGTAATGTCACTGGTAACCCCAAAAGTGTCAGCAAATGTCAGTCAAGGGTCCGATCTGTCCGCCGCAATGTCGCAGTACCGCAAAAAAAATCGCAGATCGCCGCCATTACGCGTTAAAAAAAAAACAACAAAAATGACAAAAATCTTTCCCTTTGTTAGTAAACACGATAACTTTTGCGCAAACCAATCAAAATACGCTTTTTGCGATTTTTTTACCAAACATAGGTAGCATAAAACAAATTGGCCGAAAATGTTAAAAAATTTTGATTTTTACATTTTTTTGGGGGGGAATTTCATATAAAAAAAAGTGAAAAATATTGCTATTTTTGCAAAATGTACGCTCTTTTTTTGTTTATAGCGCATGATCAAAAAATTGCACAGGTGATCAAATACCACCAAAAGAAAGCTCTGTTTGTGGGAAAAAAAGGACGCCAAATTCGTTTAGGTACAGCGTCGCACGGCCGCGCAATTGTCCGTTAAAGTCACGCAGTGCCGAATCGCAAAATACCCCCTGGTCAGGAAGGGGGTAAAATCTTCCGGGGCTTAAGTGGTTAAGACATTTATTATACTTTGGCAGCTTCATACCACCTCACTAGTCTAAAATTGGATTGTAATGGAATAAAGTTTGCCCCTAACCACTTCTTAATTGTGAATCTGTCTGGAGTGAAATTCTTTCTAATGTCTAGTGCAAATCTGTCACAGTTGGCTACCCATGATTACAGGTCAAAAATAGACATAAAAACTGCCTCACGGCAGGGGCGTAACTACAGGGGTTGCAGGGGTTGCAATCGCTACCGGGCCCCATGCTCCAGGGGGCCCGGTAGCAAACCAGTGGGTGAACTTCCAGGATCGCAAAGGTCACACTTGCGACCGGACCCTGGAATTGCACCACTGTGGGGAGGCCCCAAGATTGCAGGAAGGGGGCCCACAAGATTGCAGGAAGGGGGCCCACTGCAGAACTTGTGAAAGAATCCTGCTGCGGGACCGTAATAAAAGGCCATGCAACGAGTGTAAAGAGCCCCAGGATTAGTGGGAAGAGCCCTGGGCTTGAAGGTAAGGGCCCCGGCCAGGGGTCTGGGGGGCCCTTCATGGTTTCTTGCATCAGGGCCCTGAAGGTTCTAGTTACGCCTCTGCCTCACGGACCTTACTAACTGACAGGTAGCCTAGTTTACTTTTAAATGTATACAGTAGCTGGTTTGTATGATTTATGCCACTCACTGTGTTTGTAGGCAGTAAGAGAGATGGCTGCCCTGTACAAATAAAATATCAAAACTAAGGGGCATACTTTGAAAGCAGTGAATGTGACTTTCACCAAACATTTACAGGTGGTGAATCAATTACTGGCAATTAACACTCATGCACCAGGAAGAGTCACCTGCAGTGAATGCTTGGTGAATGTCACATTCACTGCTGTATGAATATTTACATGTTTGGCCTGTTGCTGCCTGCATACTTTGCTGACATAGACACTGGCCCTCAGGGGGTAATGTAATAAATCCAACCATGGCTTTACTAACTGCTATAATGTGAGCAGGGGCCAGATGCAGAGATTCTGATACAGTATATTACCATATGCTGTAGCAGTCACAATATTCTCACCACCTATTACAATGTCTACAACAGGAAATTAAATGTGTACAAAATCTTATCTTCTTTTGTACATGTTCTATTCCAGATTTTCTATTGTTACAGACATTGCTTGTGATGATTACGGTAAAAGAAGATAAGATTATCAATAAGACACAAAATGTATTTGTGCATCACGTATCTAAACTGTACCCGTAATGCACAGTATATCAAATAGCCATTTATTATTTTAAATCTATAGCTTTCATGGGTTCTCTCGGTAATACATGCACAGTGACACATTCTATTTGTACATGCAAGTCGGCCTTGGTCAATAGTCGTGGCCACTCAGTGATGTTGCCTCCCCCCCTTTAGCTATTAGAAAAAAATGTCAGACGGTGGAGCAGGCAGAATGAGGAAGCCTTCAACAATGTTTTTTTTTTTCTGGTCCTTTGGGGAGGGGGGCGGTGTGATTGACGAAAGATTTATACCAGGGGACATTTTTTTTTATTTTTTATTTTTTTTAAAAAGAGTTGTCAAAAAACTTGTGTTGTGTCTTTGCTCACTTTTTTGGTGAATGGGTAGGGGTATTATGTACTGCATAATCATTCACATAGGGAGGGGGGGCAGGATCGGGGGGGGCCTTCTTGTTAAAGTGGGCTTCCATTTTCCATTAAGCCCCGCCCACAGACCCCCATTAACATGGGGACAAGGTACTTTGGGGGGCTGAGCCACTCCGCTCCAGAGCATCCCCCCCATGTTGAGGGCATGTGGCCTGGTATGGTTTAGGAGGGGGGCGGTCGCTCCCCCCCCCCCTTTCCTGGCCTGCCAGGCTGCATGCTAAGATAAGGGTCTGGTATAAATTATGGGGGGACCCCACGCTTTTATTTCAGAATTTTTCATTGCGGTATTCTTTTTTACATTCTTTTTTTACATTTCAGCTGTCAGTAGGGAAGCCCGCTACTGGTGGATGATAGGGGAGCAGAGAACTCTTCTATCATCACTGTGGCAAAGGGAAGGGAAGGAGAGTGCCTTTTATTTTGCTCATTTATTTTATTTTTTCATTTTTGTACTATCTATCTTGAAACTGGGGGGATTTTTGTACCTAGAGCCCTATGAATGAGGTTTTTTACTGTCCATAGAGCATATACACAACATGTTTTTCTCTTCTTTTTCATTTGCTGGGACAGCCCTCTATATGTGTGTTCTATGAATGCGTCAGCGCTTTGATATATTTGGTATATACTATAAATATGGTATAACTAATGATGAACCTTAATTTAGTATTGTGCTGACGTATGTTTTATGTAGATTCCTATATCTTTTTATCCCTATGTTGAACAGTTATTTTAGTGAACACAAGAATGTGTGCATATGAAAAGGAGGGGGCCTAATGTGCTACCAATGAAGTATAAGAGAAGTGAATGAGAGTGTACTTGAGATGGGATATAAATGAAATAGGGGGGCAAAAAAACCACAGCCACACAATGGTGATAAGGAATAAAGCTGCCAATACAGGTAGTGTCACCACATACAATGCAAGGATAAGTGTAAATTTTAATCGGCGCTCAATTCCAAGTGCATGAATAAATAAATAAATACATTCAGCACATAAGTGAATAAAATATGAGAATATGAGTAAAGTGCAAAATATGAAAATGGATACAATATACTGTATCAATGAATAAATATAGTGCACAGTGAATCAACTGCAATAAATGCAATTAATCAATAAAGTGCTGCTAGTGCAAGATAAAGTGATCCGTGAACTATACACCACAACTGGATAACGTAAGAGGAAATATGAATCGGTGCTATTTCCTGAGTGAGAAAAAATAGCCCACTAATATAAATACCTGTTAGTTCAATTATATATTCCTTACAGCGTGTTGTGGAAAATATAACACAATTTATTATATATCTCAAAATAAAGTGATTGGGTGCAAGTAGGTGCAAATCCAAAGGGTGATGAAAGTGTCAGTGCAATACTGAATACAATTATGAACTTCCCAAAAACATGTGCGATCCTAAATTAGATAAAATCATATAATAAACGATATTGCACTAAATAGATAATCAATCGTAAGATATAATATAATCAGTCAAAAAAATGTCCATGTGCCCAGTGCAAAACGGAAACAATAACAATATATTGCACTAAAAATGCAATAAAGTGTCCATGTGCATAGTGCAAAATAATAGATAAATCAAAAAGGTGCTCCAGATGTATGAGACTCATGGATCTTCAGTTTCCACAAGGTGTGTCACCATATAAGTGTATCCCAAGACAACTAAATCCAAAAATGAGTGAAGTGGCCGCTCACCTCCAAAAACACTCACAAGAGCATTGTTTATAAGGTAGACTGTTCTGGATACTCCTCTCTGTATGCACTGGTAGGGCCTAATCCTCAATCACTCGCTTCCAAATAGGGACTGGTTAAAGCCACTTGTTGTCACAACACTTTCAGGGGCTCGCGGAAAAACTTCCTTCATATTCCCCTCATGGTAAGGATACAAATGGGGACAACCTCATGGTGCAGTATGTAGCAAACTTCATTTAAAAAAAAACGAGTATAGCCTTACAGTTCAGTAAGGATAAGCAGGTAAAAGACACCGCAAATCGTGGTGGAATCGATGCTTCCAGTCACGGCCGTAGACCGGAAGTGACGTCACCCGGCTACTCCCAAAGCCTTGCGTCACAACCAAACGTGACTTTCTCAAGCTTTTGGTACAAAATTCCTGACATAATCATACCGCCAAGGAGGTTAATAACCCTGTATGCCAATCTGTGTTATTACCATTGTTAATCCATTTCTGTGCTTACTTCCTTACCAAGCATATCAGTTGATTACACATAGTTTGATTATAGACATCCTAATGGACACCTGTACTAAGAAATATTTAGGCTGGCATTGATCTCCTTCTGAAAATGCTGGCTATCAAAAAGATCCAGTGGCTTGGATTATTTTAGTTACTGGTTTGGAACAAATTTGTCTTCACTGGCTGAATGCTTGTCCTAAATCAAGAACTAAAACCAGAGACAGTCGGACAATTAAAAATATGTCAGCAAAAGGCGGCCCACATATTTTAATAGTTTCCTTTACAGTTTAAACATTTCTGTTTAATATACACTGCTCCAAAAAAATTAAAAGAACACTTTGAAAACACATCAGATCTCAATGGGGAAAAATATCATGCTGGATATCTATACAATTCTGCACTGGGTAAGGGGACCCAAATGGGGACAACCTCATGGTGCAGTATGTAGCAAACTTCATTTAAAAAAAAACGAGTATAGCCTTACAGTTCAGTAAGGATAAGCAGGTAAAAGACACCGCAAATCGTGGTGGAATCGATGCTTCCAGTCACGGCCGTAGACCGGAAGTGACGTCACCCGGCTACTCCCAAAGCCTTGCGTCACAACCAAACGTGACTTTCTCAAGCTTTTGGTACAAAATTCCTGACATAATCATACCGCCAAGGAGGTTAATAACCCTGTATGCCAATCTGTGTTATTACCATTGTTAATCCATTTCTGTGCTTACTTCCTTACCAAGCATATCAGTTGATTACACATAGTTTGATTATAGACATCCTAATGGACACCTGTACTAAGAAATATTTAGGCTGGCATTGATCTCCTTCTGAAAATGCTGGCTATCAAAAAGATCCAGTGGCTTGGATTATTTTAGTTACTGGTTTGGAACAAATTTGTCTTCACTGGCTGAATGCTTGTCCTAAATCAAGAACTAAAACCAGAGACAGTCGGACAATTAAAAATATGTCAGCAAAAGGCGGCCCACATATTTTAATAGTTTCCTTTACAGTTTAAACATTTCTGTTTAATATACACTGCTCCAAAAAAATTAAAAGAACACTTTGAAAACACATCAGATCTCAATGGGGAAAAATATCATGCTGGATATCTATACAATTCTGCACTGGGTAAGGTGTTAGGAATAAAAGGATGCCACATCATTTGATGGAAATTAAATTGATCAACCTACAGAGGGCTGAATTCAAAGTATAGTATGGCCCCATGCGCTTGTATGTATGCCTGACAATGTCGGAGCATGCTCCTAAGGAGACGACGGGTGGTGGCCTTCGGTATTTCCTCCCAGATCTGGACCAGGGCATCACTGAGCTCCTGAACAGACTGAGGTGCAACCTTGCGGTGTCGGATGGACCGAAACATAATGTCTCAGAGGTCTTCTATTGGATTTAGGTCAGGTCAGTGTGGGGGCCATTCAATGGCATCAATTCCTTCATCCTCCAGGAACTGGTTGCATACCCTCTCCACATGAGGCCAGGCATTGTCATGCACCAGGAGGAACCCAGGACCCACTGCACCAGTGTAGGGTCTGACAATGGATGCAAGGATACCTAATGGCAGTCAAGGTGCCATTGTCTAGCCAGTAGAGGTCTGTGCGTCCTTCCATGGATATGCCTCCCCGGACCATCACTGACCCACCCCCAAACCGGTCATGCTGAATGATGTTACAGGCAGCATAACATTTTCCACGGCTTCCCCAGACCATTTTACATCTGTCACATGTGTTTAGGGTGAACCTGCTCTCATCTGTGAAAAGCACCGGGTGCCAGTGGCAGACCTGCCAATTCTGGTGTCCAATGGCAAATGCCAATTGAGCTTCACGGTGTCGGGCAGTGAGCACATAGCCCGCTAGAGGACGTCTGGCCCTCAGGCCACCCTCATGAAGTCTGTTTCTGATTGTTTGGTCAGAGACATTCACACCAGGGGCCTGCTGGAGGTCATTTTATAGGGCTCTGAAAGTGCTCACCCTGTTACTCCTTACACAAAGGAGCAGATACCGGTCCTGCTGATGGGTTAAGGACCTTCTAAGGCCCTGTCCAGCTTTCCTAGTATAACTGTCTGTCTCCTGGAATCTCCTCCATGCTCTTCAGACTGTGCTGGGAGACACAGCAAACCTTCTTGCAATGGCACGTATTGATATGCCATCCTGGAGAAGTTGGACTGCCTGTGCAACCTCTATAGGTTCCAGGTATCGCCTCATGCTACCAGTAGTGACACTGACCCTAGCCAAATGCAAAACTAGTGAAAAAGAGTCTGAAAAGATGAGAAGGAAGAAAAAAGGCTTCTACCAGTTGTTAATTTCAAAGCAGCTGAAACTAATTAACAACCCCCTCTGCTACCTAACTGACCAGATCAATAACCCAGGAGTTTACTTGACTTGATGCTATATTGTAATTAAAAAGTGTTCCTTTATTTTTTTGAGTGTATATCGATCAACCTAATAATCTCATGTAGGCTCATACTTCCTTTTATTTTTGCTAAACAATACATTTGACTTTCCATTTTCAGAATATATGGACATGTTTACAAATCTATTCATGTAATCCCTAAGCAGACATTGCATTGAAAATGTCACGGCCAAGTAGTCATTTTCTTATGACCTGCTTCCCTCCCCCGAATATTCAACTACAATTTCAATTTACAGTAAAATATTCCCCCAGTGGTATTGTGTAAACAAATGACAGAAGATGAGGTTTAATTGTGGGTTTTGCCAATGTGCAAGGCAGGAAATTTTCCATCTCACTCCTTCACCCTTTCATGGCTCATTAGCTTTTTGCACAGCTAAAAGCAACTATCTTTCTCAATTGCTGTTTTTATTATGTTTTATCACGTTAAGTATTATTTTGGGATGCTGTAACAGCTTTAGTTCCTTCGCTATGCTAGATTTGGATTTGTTTCAGTGATTTTAGGTCTGGTGCTTTTCTACTGTATTTTAAGCAGCTGGTAGTAAAAGTAAAAATGTTCTCCACACCTAGTGCAAATTTGTCAACTCTAGGTGACAAGGGATATCAATCAGTGTTCTGCTAATCTTTTCTAGGGACCATTAAAGCTGTTCTAAGGTCAGAAAATACATTAAGTTTATCTTAAAGTGTAACTGCACAATTTTGGGAAAAACAATCCTCTCCATGACAGTTACATTAATTCCAATGGTTTTAGCAAACGTAACCACCGCAATACCAAACACTTTCACCTCCTTCCTTTCCAGGCCAATTTTCAGCTTTCAGTATTGTCATAATTTGAATAACAATTACTCAGTCATGCAACGCTTTATCCAACATAGTTTCTACCATTTTTTTAACACTGGGTTTTTTTATTTTTTGCTAGATAAATGAAAACTAAATAAAAAAAACGTAATTTTAACAAGTTACTGTATGCCTCACACACAGTGTGGGCATACTTATAAATACACCCCAAATACATTCTGCTATGACTCCAGAGCATTAAGATACCACATGTGTGAACATTTTTCACAGCCTAGATGCATAGAGGGGCCCAAAATCCAAGAAGCACATTTGGACTTTCAAAGAGCATAAATTACACATATAATTTCCTGACCACCCAGTGGTTGAACTCCCAGGGTCACAGCAGTCACACTTGCGACTGGGCCCTGGAGTCCTGCCACTGTGGGAGGAGCCCGCTGTTCTGCCACTGTGGGGGAGGGGTTGTCACTGCAAAAGGAGGGGGCCCACCCTTGCAAACCCATTCAGCCACTGCAAGGGGAGGGGGCGGGCACTGTAAGAGGAGGGGGCCCACCCCTGCCGCCCCTTCTGTCGGTTGCTCAGAGCCTGTCTCCTATCCGTGCAAGGTAGGAGGGACTGTCAGTGCAGGCTCTGAATCTGAGCTGTATGAGAGAGACACTCTCAGCTCTGAGTACTGCTGATGGGCACTGATAGGCAGCATTGATGAGCATTAAGTGTCACTAATAGGCAGCATTGGTGAGCACTGATAAGTGGCACTGATGGGCACTGATAGGCGGCATTGATGAACACTGATAAGGGGCACTGATAGGCAGCACTGATGGGCACTGATAGGCGGTATTAATGAGCACTAAGTGGCACTAATAGGTGGTATTGATGAGCACTGATAAGATGCACTGATGGGCACTGATAGGTGACATTGATGAGCATTGATAGGCAATACTGATGAGCACTGATAGGCGGCATTGAGGGGCACTGCTAGGTGGCACTAATAGGCAGGATTGAGGAGCACTGATCGGCGGCATAGATGAGAACTGATAGGCGGCACTAATAGGCAGCATTGATGAGCACTGATTGGCAGCACTGATAGGTGGCACTGATAGGCAGCATTGACAAACACTGATAGGCGGCATTAATGAGCACTAATAGGCAGCATGGATGAGCACTGATATGTGGCACTGATAGGCAGCACTGATGGGCACTGATAGACAGTATTGATGAGCACTTATATACAGCACTGGTGGGCATTAATGAGCACTGATAAGCGGCACTGACAGCCGGTATTGATGAGCATTGATTGGTGGCACTGATAGGCAGCACTGATAGGTGGCACTGAAGAGGACTGATAGGCAGCGACCATGAGCACTGATAGGTAGCACTGATAGGAAGCACTAATAGGCACTGATAGGCGGCATTGATGAGCACTGATAGGCGGTATTCATGAGCACTGATATGTAGCACTGATAGGCAGCACTGATAGGGCTGCACTGACAATCAGGACACTAATGATCAGAGCCCTGATTATTACAGAATAATTACATCACTAGCCTAGTCTCAAAATACCAACCTAATCGTTCTCTTTGTTTCTCTCAAGACCTCCTTTTTTTTTTATCCTAATGCATGCAAGATAAAAAAACCTTCTATATGCAGCAGCTCCCCTCAGCCCCCTTTATACTTACCTGAGCCCCATCTTGATCCAGCTATGTTGCATGAGAGCCTCGGCTGTCCAGGACTCAATCTCCTAATTGGTTGAGACACAGCAGCAGGAGCCAATAGCGCTGCGGTCAGTCAAATTAAGTGAGCCAATGAGGAGAGGGAGGGAGCGGAGCCGACCCGAGCCGCGGCTCCTTGTCGGAAGGGACACACAGAGCAGCGGCTCAGCTCGGGTGCCCCAATAGCAAACTGCTTGTTGTGGGGTCACCTGGCTGGAAGGAGGGGCCGGGAGAGCTGGTGTGGGACCCGAGAAGAGGAGGATCTGGGCTGCTCTGCACAAAACCACTATACAAAGCAGGTAAGTATAACATGTTTGTAATTTTTAAACAAACAAAAAAACCCAAGACTTTAAGATCACTTTAAGTAATGCAGACACCGCAGGTTTTCTTATTACAACTGTGAAAATGCTCTACATGGAGATTACTGAAGACTGATCCTACCTTTTAGAAATCAGTAGGCACATGGTAAGAATGTGCAAATAGGGATGGGCTCCATGTTCAATTCCGACACAGGTTTGGACCAAGCTTTGGGGGAGCTGAACATCATATATATTAGCTGTCCCCCCCCCCCCTACTATATATGACAGCTTCCTTCTTGCCCTGTCAAAGTTGGAGGAAGGCCTTGGTATGGAACTTGGGGATGTTTTTTGTGTTGGGTCCCCCTTAAAATTCATACCAGACCTGGAGGGATATGCGCCATTTCACAGGTTAATGGCATCCTCAAGGCATGTTGTTTAAAGGAATTTTACATTTTTAATGTTTTACTTTCAACATTATTGGCCTGTACCTACCGGCTTCCAGCCACTGAGTGGGTGAGTTTTAACTCTAAGTGTCCGCATTTATGAGTCTATTGGGGAATGGCTTTTCTGCGCTGAGTGCTTACTGCTAGCTCCGAGCACAGTAACTAGAATGTTACAGGCGGCTCCTGATGCATGCTCCTAATCATGTGACTGATGCGACTACCACTCTCAGTAGTCACAATGGAGTTCAGATTAGACACCTGTACTTCTGTCATTTTCTCTGAAACTGCCAGGAATTTAACCTAGGTACTTTCACTTCACTCCTATTTTCAAACTGTTTGGTATGCACTCTGCCTGTCTCTGTACTCGGTGTGCCTACGCCTAAAAACACAATGACAGCAGGGTCTATGGGGCACACAGAAGAGGCTTTCTGAACAATAAAAAATGATAGCTGGGACTTTTCAAATGATATAGGCAGGATTTGATCTGAAAAATAAATAAATAAATAAAAACCTATCAGGTCCCCTTTTATTATTCTTTAGGACAGCCGACCTTTGCGCTGACAGAGAATGACCAAATTTCAGAGTCTGAGAGTTGAGAGAGAAAATCTGTACTTATAGAGTTGGAATTAGAGCAGGGGTCCCCGGTGGAAGATTTCCCCTCATAGCCTGTTCCAGCTAAAACCACAAAATGATTGATTAAACTTGACTTTCTATCCCAGTGACAATGATCATCAGGACAAATATAGAAAGTGAATTTGTTCATCGGGATACAGATGGCAGTAAAAAACTTCAGCCACTCTGTCCAAATCTAAAAAACAGATTTGATTATAAAGTTTTGGATGAAACACTTTACCTCCCAAAAGAGATTGCAAGGACAATGTCACTAGTCATATACTGTATCTAGTGGGCTGTCATATCAAGAACTGAATGCATGAATTTTCCTGGAAGCACCATCTACAATTACTAACAAAAAAATAGGACTTTAAAGCTGGGCACACACACTATACAACTTTTGTTGGTAGATTTCCTTTAGATTTACCTTCAACTATGTAGTACAAGGGCCTGTCTGATTGCATACAAATTGAAAGTGTTTAGGTCTGACCTCATATTATATGGTTTTGGCAAGTCTAAAGGAAAAAATCTAAAGAAAGTTGTATGGTGTGTATCCAGCTTAAGTGTGCTGCCAGAAAATCCAAATCCAAACAATACTCATTTATAATAAAACTATTGGTATTTTTATTATACAAACAGTAATAAAATTGCCCACATATGAGAGACATATATGTAATAACATTTTGAAAAATACATATTACGGCAATGGATTACATTCACATACATTCACAGGAGTCAATGCGATTCACAGATTTACTTCTTCCTCAGGACTGGCACATACATCACACACTGTCATTGAATTCACAAATGTACAGTCCGTCTTTGAAAAATATAAAATTGTACATCGTAACATTGCATAAAATAAAGAAATTTAACACATTTACTTACAGATGCTATGGCATGATCTCACAAAGATTTTTCATAGGAGAAAATCTGTCAGTAGGGTCTATGATGTCATCTCAAATACCAGGTCCCACATTAAGGAGTTAGGAAGATAGAACACAAGGTGGAGACACAAGAGGATGAGATGACTTCCATAAAAGAAGGTGGCGTGTAGCACTAATTAGACCACCAGCCTAAACCAAGATGACCCAGTAGCATGCAGTCAAAAGATCCCACCGGCTCGTGTAGACACTCTAGGGCAGGGATTCCCAAACTACGGCCCTGCAGTTGTTCAGGAACTACAATTCCCATCATGCCTAGTCATGTATGTAAATGTCAGAGTTTTACAATGCCTCGTGGTATGTATAGTTCTGCAACAGCTGGAGGGCCATAGTTTGGGAATCCCTGCTCTAGGGAACAAAAGGCAGACAGTGGGTCACCACATATTCATTAACTACCAAAACGGTAAAACTATAGCCATAGGCCATAACTTATGTTAGCCAAAACAGACACAAAAAATTAATATTCACAATCCCAGGGACCAGCACTCAATGTAAAATCAGAGAAAATATTGGGATAGGTTAAACCAATTTGAACCAACATAGTAAGGCCATATGTATATTGTATATATTGTATAGTTCCAAAATTTTAAAGCCGAAGATTACATATAATCCCAAAACATGTTCCATAAACTACTACCTAAAAACAACAGATGTACCATTATGGACTGGCTTGTATATAACAGGTGTCGCATTTTCGGACATGAGGGTCCGCCCTTTGATATATACACACACTGGAAGGAACAACTTGCCTCACACAAAGCAGCATCCTCCAAATGGGGAAGGAGGTCCCCTCCCAGCATCCTCTCCCAATACCAACTTTTGGCGCTGCCACTGCTTGCCTGCATAGATGACATTACTTCCCTCTCGCTGCACTACCCTCACAACTGCAGCATATGGCCCCACACTGCACATGTACCAGAAAAATCATCAGTGTAAACGCCCCTGGGTGGAAGAAAACACAATGTACCACACCGGGGTCCTCATTATTGACCAAGGGCCCCAACAAGCAAGCAAATATATTAGGATACAGGGACACAGACCGGGCATACACATCCACGCCCCCACCCACTAAGAAAAGGAGCGCATTGAAAAAAAAGGGGGGGGGGAGAAGGAAAAATAAAATAAAAACGAGGAATAAGAAAAATAAAAGATAGAAATTAAAGCAAAGCACATTTGGAAATCTTTGGGGGAGAAGGGGGAGTGGGTACCTGTTTTTGACAGGTTCCCACTCCCATTTCCTGGAAAGATCACCGCATGGAGGTCCTCATCCTTCCCCCTGCTGCCTCCTGGGTCCTGTGTGTGTCCCAAAAGCTGACGGGACCATTCAGAAAGCGCAGCGCAAATCGCACATAAGCAGTAGAAAACTGGCAGTAAAGCCTGAAGGCTTCACTTCCGGTTTCCCTTACTTGCAATACTGCAGCTGCACCTGAAGCCAATGGATGAATCAGCCTGGGGTGCCCACATCAAATGACCCCTGGACAGGTAAGTGTCCTTATATTAAAAGTAAGCAGCTTCAGTATTTGCAGCTGCTGACTTTTATTTATTTTTTCCCCAGGCTGGAACTCCGCTTTAGGTAAAGGACACCCTCAATCGGGCTTTGCTCCTCTAAAGACATTAAGGTCCAACACGCACAATCTAGTGATCACATTAAAAATCACAAAATGATAAAAAACGATTTAATACTAATCAGGAAATAGAATAAAACAAATGAAATCATCAAGTCCCAGCTCCTGTGTTTGTGCTTTGAGTTTGTGCATCCAGCTCACCTCTACCTGCATGAACCTCCCATCCACATCACTCCCTCTAGGATCCTCATAATCCTTACTAATGCTAGGAATCTCAAAGTGTCTCATAATATACCCATGACTAATTGCAAAATGGCTCCATACGGAGCTTTCTAAACTCCCTGTAGTTATTTTCCTATGTGTGGTCTCATCCCATATGGAAGAAAAATATATTTCCAATATATTTAGGGAAAAAAAATTAGAAATATATTGAATATGGCCAAAATTGTTGCATTTCAAATATATTTCCAATATATTTGGGAAAAATAAATTAAAAATGTTTTTTTTTTAAATATATTTGAAATATATTTTTCTTCCATGTGGGATATTCTTTTCCAAAACATAAAAAATACTAATACAAGCACAACTAGCATATTGCTAACTTAAGTTTGAAAATAGAGCAGAACAATTATTGCCTAGGACTCATCAGATGCTATCTGAAATAAGTTTTCTGGCAGCTTAGAGTAAGTGATTGAAAGTTGAATTATGATTGGATGGTATTGGTTACCACACACCACTGCTTTTTGAATTAGGTTATTAAGTCCAAAAGATTCTGTTACCAGTAATAAAAACATAAACATGTGTTAATACAGTTTTTAAACACAATTATAGCAATAAATGGCAGAGAGATTTACTATATATGTATTCTTTTAAAGCAGCAGGGTTGAATGACTTATTGTATGGGGTGAAACCAATTCCTCATCCTGATATAAACCTGTCATTCTTAGTAGCGCAATTTTCTTTTCATTAATTGGCTGTCTTTTTATTTAGAGGTTTGTGTTCTGTGTTAGATTTGGCTGATAATGCTTTTAAGAAGATACTCTGACAAACCTTGATAATAAATCTCCATATAGAAACTAATTTATAGTTGTTAAAAAAGAGAATGATTGTAAGATAATAGAATTCTGTTATTAATAAAAAACAAACCAAGAGAAAAGGATTTTTTTTTTGTTGTGCAGTAAAGGTCATTGAATGCATTTGAATATATATGTGGAGAATATTAATGCACGCAGCAGTCTGGTCAGTGTCCATGGAATATAGAGCATTACTAGAAGTATTAAACTGTCAGCACACCCTAAACTGAAAAATGTGCAACTAATGAAAAATGGGAAACCGGTTATTCCCTTTGAAGGGTTCATATTCAATCTGGTAAAATTAGTAGACCGGCAAGAAGTTGTTCAAATGATCACAAACCAGAACACTGTTTTTCATGCAAAGGGCACAGCAAACTGGAAGCCCAAACTCCAAAAGAGCATGCACACTTACTGGCAGAATGTAATGCAGATTCAGCTTTTAACACACAGTGGGATAGAAATAAAGAATCCATCCCCACCTTGATATCTTAAAAGTATTAAGGAAGTAGCATAAATAACCATCAACCTAATAAGCAAGTGTTTTACTGGACAGCAACATCACTGGGGTTCAACTGAAGGTCCACGTTCCCTTTGGGAAGGTTTGGGGATCTAGTGAAGCTCTGACTCCAAGTAAGAGGGCAGATTTGTTATGAATTATCACTTACATGAATTGGTTAATCCGTAGTGTTGCCAAAGGTTGAATAGCTCATGTGCAGGTTTTTAAAGCTTTTCCAGTGATAATAAACTCTGTGTTTGTTTCTAGCTTTGAGCACCTACTGCGGATATTATAAGAGGTTCCAACTCACAAGAATGAAAATTGAATTAGAAGGGAGGAAGGGGCAGAGCTGAATATGCTCCCATCCAAAGTACCCATGACATATACAGAAAGCCAGTAGCTTGATTCAACCCATTAGTGGACCGGTCATGAACTATCAGTTTTGGTGGGCTAAATCACTTAAGCTGAATTTTCCCGCTATCAGATTTTTTGTAGCAGTGCATGTTTCCTTTACATTGCAGCTCACTGTTCTCTGTCACCACTTATGTTGAATTGCACTTTTGACTATTTATAAGCAATCTAATAATTCAACCAGCTCGTTCTGTGGGGAAAAAAAATCAAGGTAAAGCAAATATAATGTGATGCATACATGAGAGCCACATGACACTCTTATGCCTTTGATAGATTGTAGCTTCTCTTCTGTCCTTGAATTTTCTGAGAGCTGACTGGCTTTATATATATATTTTTTTTTTTTTTTTTTACAGACACTGCTATAAACTCTAATGAAAATATCTAAAGATGCAAGACTTCTAAGGCTTTCTAATATTATATATTAGGGAATGCTGTACACAACAGCTGTTTTGGATGAATGCCAATAGAGTTCCCTTGCCTCAATCTAATTTCTCTACACTGGGGACAGTATGATAGAAACACATACAGTGTATATATGCCCTTTTATGTATCCTGTAGTAGCATGATTAACTATGATGATAGGATGATCAAATGTGTCTTGGTTAAGTTTAACTGTTCAAGTGTAAAGGGGGGGGGGGCGGAAATGGTCACCATCTCTGGCCTCTTTCAAGGCTGAAAGGCCAGGTATTGTCAAAAGGCATGGGTAGTTGGGTACTGCCATGGGAAAAGAGTAAAAAAAAAAAAAAAACAACCCACAAATACCAAATATACTCGAGTATAAGAATAGTTGGAGATACAGAGAATCTCCTGAAAGAAGTCAACTAAGGGCACCAACATGAAGGTGAAGTAGGTAGAACTTTATTAAAAAAATAGTCTATATATGTCTGTAACCCGGGTTGCTGCAATATCCCATTGTGGTGTGTTTTTATGTATTGCATTTTATCTGTGATATATGTCATGTCCTGAGTCCTCCACGTGTGTTCTTACTTATTTTTTCAATAAAGTCCTACCTACTTCACCTTCATGTTGGTGCCCTTAGTTGAATTCTTTCAGGAGATTCTCTGTATCTCCAACTATTGCAGTACTTTGTATTCCCAGTCAACGGTCATTCAACCAGGTGCCCCTTTTTTTCTCCGGAGGAATTTATTTTCTAAATTTTAGGAACCTCCAATCATTGGCTACACCCACAGGAGTCTCGCCCATTTTCTGATACTCGAGTATAAGCCAAGTTTTTCAGCACATTTTTTTGTGCTGAAAACGCCCCCCTCGGCTTATACTCAAGTCATAAAAAAAAAGAAAGTCGCTGGCCGGCCCGACGTGCTCCTATTCGCCTTAGATTTAAAAAATGGCACTGCCCGGCGCCAACATGTCACTGCATGTTCCCGGGATTAGCTGAATGTATACCAGCTTTCCTGAGCGGCGGCGGCACATGCGCAATGACGTGTTGGTGCCAGGCGGTGCCATTTTTAAACATTTTTTTTTTAATTTAACGTCTTTCTTAATATTATTCAGATTTTTTCTCAACCGGATTCGTTATTCGCGGTTGGTTCTACCTACATACTGTAACCCACACATACATTCAAGGAGATAAGTAACGTGCGTGCTACTGCACCTGGTGAACTTTTTTATATCAAACATTTCTCCCATTTGTTTTGATTGAAATTGTGTAGTTTTTCTATTGCCTCTGCACGTCCTGCATGTTATACACCCCTGGAAACTCCAACCTCTGATCACGCTTCCAGGGGTGGATCAAAATGTATTAGGTGACCGGACTTCCGGTGACATCAAATCCTGGTATTGGAATGCAAATGCAAACATCGCCTATTGCGGTATATTTTTCATGCTTTCAACAAGAATACATTTTGTGTGTGCGCATTTTATATTATTTAAAGCTTTGTAAATTTAATATGGTATCATGCCATGATCTTTTAATCTTCCTCCTATGATAACGTACAACCTGAGGGGAAACGAGGAACAGCTGGGAAACCATCTGACAGTAACCCCTAGGATTCTTACTACAGGCGATATTCTTTATGGGAGTCGGTGAGTGAGGGCGCAGGAGGAAGGGGAGAACAGCTCTTATTAACTTTTTTTATATTCATACTGTTGTGATTTATTTGTTTATGGATGTATTATCAGCACTGTTAAACAGTTTTTCATATATGAAATTGAACCATACCCATAGCAGGTAAAGTTGGGGATATACACCATCGCCCAAAATTTCATAGAATTGGATGTTTACACTTATATATTTTGAGTTTTTCTTGCATTGTTTGGCTATAACACATTGAGTAGAGCACAGACAGTGCTGAGATCTCACACTCATAATTTTCAAAGGACACCACATCTTTCACCTGGCAGCAGTCTAATTACAAATTTAACCCTTACTTAGCACATAGCACGGGAACACTCACATTACTAAATATATAAAAATACCATCTATTTATTAATAACAATGCAACAATACATAGGAGAAAGTTAAAAAAAAATATTTTGTAAGGGTAAATTTAACTAATAACCATCCACACATGGCAAAAGGATCTATCCATAAAATCATTTCACATATTCAAAATCGTATTTCATAATTGATAATTATAGTCCCTATGTAATGAACATGGCTTATCTGTTCAGGAAAGGCATTGCTCAGCTCTTTATATTGGTATTCTGTATCTCACATATTATATATAGATCATTTAATTTCCATAACTCAGTTCTATGTGTGGTAGATACTAAATACTATTTTTGGTTGGGTTATGCCTATTGCAATCATATCTGGATGGAAACACAAAGGTAAAATCCCAGAGGGCAATCCATCTTTTAACATATGAAACTTACAGTATACTGGCCAGAACTCTGGCACTAAACCAGGACTGGCTCTGCATCCAGAAGTTAGTGCATTAGGAACTGTATATTGTACAAGATGTAAGTGATATCACATCCTCTTAAAAAATGCAGTAACAAAATATTCTACAGTCCATCATCAAATGTACATAACTACCACTGTATTGGCAAGAGCATGGTCACTGCAAAAGGACTAGCTCTTAATCTGGAAAGCCATCAATCCATGCTGTGTACTGTATAATTTGTGAGCAATTCAAAGTTCCCATACAGTAGTACAATACCAATATCAGGTAGTGATATGCATATCTCCCAAGTCTCCAAGATCATCCATTATATCACATAATATCCACACATGAATTCTGCATTATAAGTCATGATGTGGAGGATAGATCAAAGTAAATACTTTTCAGTCCATAGCTTTCTCTATATACAGTAAATAACTACCAGGTGGTTACAGTTGGTGTTGGTGTTGGTGGAAACAGCCTGACGGTTTTACCTGTGTAGTACCGGTGCCTCTCTGTGTGGCTGGGCTGTGAGAAAGTCTCACACATGTGGTGTTTCCATACTTGGAAAGGAGTAGTAGAAAGTGTTTTGAGATTTAATTCTAAGCATGCCTGTGCTGTGTTTTAGAAATATCTTATTAATCGATAGCTTTGAGTAAAAAAAAAAAGGTGATTTTCTTTCAGCATTTTCCAAAAACTTGTGGTAAAAATAACATTTTAAAAAGACTCCTTATGCCTCTTAGAAAATACCTTGGGGAGTTTTTTCCCATAATTTGGTAATTTTGAGAGTGTTTCCACTATCCTGGTGCTCCAGGGCCTCCAAAAATGTGATAGATAGTCAGGAAATTAGATGCACAATTTATGCCTAAAGAACACCTTGGGGAGCTTCTTGGATGTCATGCTAGGAAAAGGACAACAAAAAGAAAAGGGGCGTACCGACCTAGTGCATCACCACTAAAAACATTTATTAAAATATTAAAAAGTATACATCATACTCACAAAGCAGGTGTGAATGTACACACATCAACATAATGTACATAAAATCTCCAAGGTAGCCAAGATCCCACACAGTGCTGAATGGCATGCAGTGTGCCTCATGGGGCTGCTGTGGCAGGGCTGACGCATTTCAGGGGCGAGCCCCCTTCCTCAGAGCCGAAAAAGTTGCTGCTGAACCACACTCCGGACAGGCCAGGGATTAAATGGGAGCTGACCACACCCTTTCCTGTTCCGCCCCAAAAAAGGGGTCAATGGGCAGCGAGGTGGAAAGAGCACCCGCCCAGGCCAGAACCGCCCGCCTCCCAGGGCCGAGCCAAACTGTGTCACCAGCAATACAGAACAGCAGTTTCTGAAACACTTCATTTCGAAAACAGGGGTTGAGGATGATAAAAGTATATACATGTAGAACCATATGGATATTCCAAGACTCATTCTTGTACATCCTATACAATAGCAAATGTAATCATACCAATGTCTAATATACACTGACCTTACACACTAGAGGGTACACATTATCCACGATTATAAAATGCATAGTGTCTGTGGTCTTGATCTTTAACTCAGGCAGAATGGCTTGTAGCTTATTCATATAGGGTGCATGTCATCCTATAATCCTATAAGGGCATTGGAGATGCAGCTGGCAGACCGAAGATGACCAGTGTCTTCACGGCTGTGCTGTCCCTTTCGATCTTGGCTACCTTGGAGATTTTATGTACATTATGTAGATGTGTGTACATTTCATACCTGCTTTGTGAGTATGATGTATACTTTTTAATATTTTAATACATGTTTTTAGTGGTGATGCACTAGGTCGGTGCGCCCCTTTTCTTTTTGTTGTCTTTTTCCCAGTTGGTTCTGGATGCCCTTGGTCCTGAGGGGGCAGCAAGACCATAGGCTTCATCCACCCTCTCAAGTCTCAAGTATCTCCCTTTCCTCCGTCATATTTCACTTGAGCGCAGGAGAATTGTTCTACTACTTGACTAGGCTATGAACAAATCTCACACATGTGAGACATACTCAGGAGGAGTAGCAGAATGTGTTTTGTGGTGTATTTTTACATATACATTGCCTTGCGAAAGTATTCGGCCCCCTTGAACTTTTCAACCTTTTGCCACATTTCAGGCTTCAAACAGAAAGATATAAAACTGTAATTTTTTTGTGAAGAATCAACAAGAAGTGGGACACAATCATGAAGTGGAACAAAATTTATTGGATATTTCAAACTTTGTTAACAAATAAAAAACTGAAAAATTGGGCGTGCAAAATTATTCAGCCCCTTTACTTTCAGTGCAGTAAACTCTCTCCAGAAGTTCAGTGAGGATCTCTGAATGATCCAATGTTGACCTAAATGACTAATGATGATAAATAGAATCCACCTGTGTGTAATCAAGTCTCCGTATAAATGCACCTGCACTGTGATTAGTCTCAGAGGTCCGTTTAAAGCGCAGAGAGCATCATGAAGAACAAGGAACACACCAGGCAGGTCCAAGATACTGTTGTCGAGAATTTTAAAGCCGGATTTGGATACAAAAAGATTTCCCAAGCTTTAAACATCCCAAGGAGCACTGTGCAAGCGATAATATTGAAATGGAAGGAGTTATCAGACCACTGCAAATCCACGAAGACCTGGCCGTCCCTCTAAACTTTCAGCTCATACAAGGAGAAGACTGATCAGAGATGCAGCCAAGAGGCCCATGATCACTCTGGATGAACTGCAGAGATCTACAGCTGTGGTGGGAGACTCTGTCCATAGGACAACAATCAGTCGTATACTGCACAAATCTGGCCTTTATGGAAGAGTGGCAAGAAGAAAGCCATTTCTTAAAGATATCCATAAAAAGTGTCGTTTAAAATTTGCCACAAGCCACCTAGGAGACACACCAAACATGTGGAAGAAGGTGCCTTGGTCAGATGAAACCAAAATCAAACTTTTTGGCAACAATGAAAAACGTTATGTTTGGCGTAAAAGCAACACAGCTCATCACCCTGAACACACCATCCCCACTGTCAAACATGGTGGTGGCAGCATCATGGTTTGGGCCTGCTTTTCTTCAGCAGGGACAGGGAAGATGGTTAAAATTGATGGGAAGATGGATGGAGCCAAATGCAGGACCATTCTGGAAGAAAACCTGATGGAGTCTGCAAAAGACCGGAGACTGAGACGGAGATTTGTCTTCCAACAAGACAATGATCCAAAACATAAAGCAAAATCTACAATGGAATGGTTCACAAATAAACATATCCAGGTGTTAGAATGGTCAAGTCAAAGTCCAGACCTGAATCCAATCGAGAATCTGTGGAAAGAACTGAAAACTGCTGTTCACAAATGCTCTCCATCCAACCTCACTGAGCTCGAGCTGTTTTGCAAGGAGGAATGGGCACAAATTTCAGTCTCTCGATGTGCAAAACTGATAGAGACATACCCCAAGCGACTTACAGCTGTAATCGCAGCAAAAGGTGGCGCTACAAAGTATTAACTTAAGGGGGCTGAATAATTTTGCACGCCCAATTTTTCAGTTTTTTATTTGTTAAAAAGTTTGAAATATCCAATAAATTCCGTTCCACTTCATGATTGTGTCCCATTTGTTGTTGATTCTTCACAAAAAAATTACAGTTTTATATCTTTATGTTTGAAGTCTGAAATGTGGCAAAAGGTCGCAAAGTTCAAGGGGGCCGAATACTTTCGCAAATCACTGTGTCTATGCTGTTTGTTAAAAATTTTGCATTAAATATGCATTCAATTAACAATGTTGTGTAAAAAAAAAAAATGTCATTTTATTTTCTACATTTTCCAAAAACTTGTTGGAAAAAAAAATTACATTTTCAAAAGACTCATCATACCTTTGGCATTACACCTTAGAGGGTTTGCTTTCCAAAATGAGGTCATTTTGTGGGTGTTTCCACTATCTTCGTGCACCAGGGCCTCAAAAAATGTGATATTTAGTCAGGAAATTATATGCATAATTTATGCTCCTGAAACACCTAGAGGTGCTCCTTGGATTTTAGGCTCCTCTATGCATCTAGGCTGTGAAAAAGTTCCACACATGATGCGTGTGAGAAATAACTTGATAAATTACAACTTTGTAAAAAATACACAAAAAAGTTATTCAATTTCTTCATTTTTCAAAAAACTATGACTAAAAAATATTAACTTCAAACAACTCTTATTAAATAGCTTAGACTGATGCTTTCCAAAAAGGGGTCATTTGGAGGTATTTGCACTGTCTTGGCATTTTAGGTCAGTGTATCAGGACTGATCAACTTTCTAATATATATATATATATATATATATATATATATATATATACACACAGTATCTCACAAAAGTGAATACACCCCTCACATTTTTGTAAATATTTTATTATAGCTTTTCATGTGACAACACTGAAGAAATTATACCTTTCAACAGTGTAAAGTAGTAAGTGTACAGCTTGTATAACAGTGTACATTTTCTGTCCCCTCAAAATACAGCCATTAATATCTAAAGCGCTGGCAACAAAAGTGAGTACACCCCTAAGTGGAAATGTCCAAATTGGGTCCAATTAGCCATTTTCGCTCCCTGGTGTCATGTGACTTGTTAGTGTTACAAGGTCTCAGGTTTGAATGGGGAGCAGGTGCGTTAAATTTGGTGTTATCGCTCTCACTCTCTCATACTGGTCACTGGAAGTTCAATATAGCACCTCATGGCAAAGAACTCTCTGAGGATCTGAAAAAAAGAATTGTTGCTCTACATAAAGATGGCCTAGGCTATCAGAAGATTGTCAAGACCCTGAAACTGAGCATTCAGCATGGTGGCCAAGACCATACAGTAGTTTAACAGGACAAGAAGTTGAGTACTCGTGCTCAGTGTCATATCCAGAGGTTGTCTTTGGGAAATAGACGTATGAGTGCTGCTAGCATTGCTGCAGAGGAGTGTCATGGTCTGGGGCCGCACAAGTGCTGCCGGCACTGGGGAGCTACAGTTCATTTAGAGAACCATGAGTGCCAACATGTACTGTGACATACTGAAGGAGAGAGAGACACACTAAATAATATACACTGTTTTAGGTTATTTTTACATTTTGGCCTAAATTTAAAAAGAAAAAATATTTATATGCATTGCTTTTTTTTCTTAACTTTTGTCCTTTTTTTATATATAAAGCAAAAATTACAAAATCCAATGAAAAAGAAGTAGATCCTACCAAAATCGAAGTATTCATTGTGAACAAGACTCATATAAAATAAGTATAAATTGTCTCATAAACAAACACTCCCATCCACCAACATAAAATGTCAATAAAAACCAATAAGGCCCAAAAGTCCATATAAAGTGCAATAATAGTGCATCTTCTTCTTTATTTTTTCAATAATTCAATCACCACCGTGATTAACCTAAAATCACACAGTGCTCCACCACCTGGTGAAGTGCATGCTCACCTTACTAGTTGATCTGCGTGAGCAGGTCTAAAACGCATTAATGGGGTATTCCTCCACTGGCTCTCACATCCCAGGTCTAAGCTCATTCCAGCTCTAAATTTAGCTTAGAGCTTCTTAAAGTGGGGCATCTCTGTACAGCTCGCCAGAAGGAGAAAATAGCTAATATAGTGTAGTAAGTCTGTAACCAGGCATGAATGCACCAAATAGCAGCTTCCAATTTACTACTTACATTTATTTAAGTAAAACCAAGCATATAAAAATCCAATTCACATAAGCATATGTTCAGACTGTTTCCACCATTACACTCGCGTCCCTAGGCTCTGCCTCCACGTGTTACGTCATCCACTCACATAGCTTTGTGAGGAAAAGGAAAAAAAAAGAAAATCAGCATTTGAATTACATATGGGGCATCACTGGACTGAGAACAATAATACTAGGACCATTTTTCACTGTTAACTTTACATCGATAACCTGTAAAGAATTTTAAACCAGTCTATGAACAATTTTGGGTTTTAAAGTTTGTGACCATTGCACAGGTATATACGATTTTAAGGCTTGACATGTTTGGTATTTATTTACTCAATGTCACATCATATTTTTTACTTTACAAAAAAACAAGGTTAATATATTGCATTTAAATGGTCAATAAAGATTTCAGTGTTTAATCTCAGAGATAATAGCAACATATATTGTACAGAGGGTGGATAATATGTAGGTAGCTTGTAAGAAGGAGCGACTAGGCAGATTTTATTTTGTAAAAAAATGATGGTGTATTATTTCAGAGACAATAGCCCCAAATATTGTACATTCGCTGAAAAGTATGTAACCAACTTCATTAGGCCATAATGTAAGAGGGTGAGATAATGAAGTTTTTTTTCCATAACATAAAATCAGAGTGTATTGCTACAGAGATAATAGTCACAAACATTGTACAATTGCTGTACAATATGTAAGCCGCTTATATAGGTTGCAGTGTAAATGGGAAAAAACTTTTGTTATCATTAATATGATTATTATTAAGGATTCATATAGTGCCAACGGTTTGCAAAGCATTTTAAAAATCAAGGGAGACAGTACAGATACAACACAATTCAAAATAAGACGGTTAGGAGGTTGTAATTGAGAGCTTACAATCTGAAGGAATTGACATGAGATTTGTTACTCTATTATTTCATGACAAAACCCATAAATATTGTATGTTTGTGAGATAGTATGTGATAGCTTGATTAGGTCACATTGTAAAAGTAAGAAACATACCAAGTTTTATTGTAGTGTATTAGTTAATTTTGACAATAGCCACAAATATTTTTGAGTGCCCGGGCACTGGAATAGGTGCAAACACGGAACATGATTTACTTTAAGGCAGAGCTAAATCTCTCAATAGATGTTGACTTTTTGAATCCTTTCCTGCTAGCATTTGCAAATAGATAAAAAAGTATATTATATATTTTTCTTACATTTCTTCAGTTACTTCCTGTTCTCCAGGCCTAGGCAAAATGATGTCATTCAACTCAGCAGACTTTAGTAGGGGAGGATGCTAGGGGATGCTTTTCAAAGGTCATCAGAGGTGACAGGAGTTGGTAATGATGGCAAGCCAGCAGAGGAGGCAGGAGTTGGTAATGATGGCAAGCCAGCAGAGGAGGCAGGAGTTGGTAATGATGGCAAGCCAGCAGAGGAGGCAGGAGTTGTTGATAATGGATGTGACAGTCCGGTTAATACTGGTGCCAGGAGCTAGTAGTAGCAACAGGCCAGAAGAAAGGGCAGTAGCTGGTAATGGTGGCAGGGAACTGGAAATTATCGCAGTCCAGCAGTTATTGATGTAAAATGGTACCTTTTTTGGGTGGATTACATGGAAAAAATGTAGTCATTACCATCAGCTGCAGAAGTGCTATAATCATTGTTTAGGAGGGAGTACCACTACTCAGACAAAAAGAAACAAAAAAACGAAAAGTAAATAAAACTACAGACCATGTTTAACAAGTCCTTTATAAAAAAAAAAATCCCAAGATATAAATTCATCTTAAATCACATTGTCCATAATGAGATGCACGTCAATCATGATGAACAACACTCGATGCAAAAAACAAAAAAACATTGGTCATCGACACACACACACACCTTTTTTTGCATGGAGTCCCCAATTAACATCTATACCAGACCCTCTCCTGGAATGAGGGCCTGGAATAGATGAAGAGAATCCCTTGCCATTTGATTAAAAGCAGATGGAGCTGTCATTTACCAGCATTACAGTATTTTAACAGCATATTCATTCTTTGGAAATGTACATTTTGCTGCAGTAGATTGTATACATCAGATAGATGTAAACGTTTTTTAATGTTGCCCTTTAGTCATTATTAAAATTGCTGCATCCTGCCAAACAGAATTTTTTTTTAAATAGTACCCAGTAGGTTGGTGCCATTGCCACATACCACCTTGCCTGGCACAAGATGGCATGGGGTCAACCACCTCTTAGCCTGCCCCTGGAGATCTGTCTAAATCTCTTGCTCTGTTTGCTTCCTATCACCCAAGCATACCAGCTGCAAAACAGTGTGACAATGCTTTGTTTGGGCCATTGCATAGGCACTGGGGAGCCTGGGGGGGAGGGATTGGTGGTTTTTGAGGAGGCACTGGATTAGGGCATTGAGGAAGAGGGGGGGGTGAATGGTGACACCATACCCAAGGTGCAAGACACAGAGGGGCATCACCATCTCCAGAGGTGTGTCCTGTCCTGCTTCCTGCCCAGCTGCCAGCAATCATACCCAATTTACCCATGAAGGAGAAAACATGTTCCTGCCCTTGCTTGCTGGACCACATGTGTAAGGTCATGTGGATCCTGTCATTGATCATGTAGTATAGTGACATGGAAACATTACCTTTCACATGCTGGTGGAGGGCAGTGATAGCCTTCTGGGCAAAAATTGCAGCTGGATACTTACCACTGTGGTGCAGCACTGGCCATAAGCTCACAGAAGGGAACATGGAAAAAGCTATAAAGCAAACATTTTTGCCAAGCTGGCACTGTGATGCTGGGCATGTGGGTGATTAAGGTACATTTTTTTCTTCCACTACAGTAGCTGTAACATAGAACCTGTTTGGTTCAAGGAAGCTGCTGGAGATGGGGAGTGGAGTGGGGTTAGGAGTTTTACGGAGAGGTGCAAGCCTATGCTTGTTCCTACTTAGTGTGTGGACCCATAGTCATGAGGATAACAGTGGCCTGGAACTGTAGGGAAGCAAAATTCTGTTGAATAGGAAAGGTGGTTTAGGTAGTCATCACATCCTTCATGTTTCCCTCCTCATTGGGTGACAAGCCAGGGTCACATGAAAGGCCTTCCTTGAGGTGGGTTTTTCTGGGCTATGCTAGGCACTCTGGATGGGGTGGCTTGTTTTATACATGGGGTACCTTTACTTGAACAGACACTTGAACTCTAAGAAACTCTCTTGATGTAATATTCCCCACCACTACAGTCACTTGTGCATTTAGGAGGGGAGGGACATGCTGAGTCTATGCTCTCTCCACATGTCCATTGTATCACTGTTACCTCACTCCCAGTACACGTATGGAGCCCCACTGTGCACCTAACGCTGACTCCATGAAAGCACTTCACTTACTGTAACTCTTCCTGTACCTCTGCACAGGTCAAGGGCTTCAGCAGTGCAGATCTGGTCCCATTGCTATGGAAGAAGTGCCAACAACATTTCCCTTGCTGCAAAATGCTATCACACTTGTCACATGTACTCGCTTAAGACAGGCCGCTAGAGAGACCTTTGTTACCCTTATTAAACACTATATCTTCACTCAAGCTGTAGACTATATGCGCCAAGTTATTTACACAACACACCTTGAAGAACTTCAGACCAGTCAAGGACAACTTTTCAAATATTTACTTAAATAACTTAGCATAATGACTAGGGATGGGCTGTGTGTTGGAGTTGAGCGTAAGTTCGACTTGAACATCAGCTGTTCATGTGTTCACTGAATGTTCGCCATGTTGATGGGGACAAGGGCCTCTTCCTGACAACCCGGGGCTGTGGTTGTGGGGGGCTGTGGGTGGGGGGCTTATCAGAATCTGGAAGCCCCCTTTAACAAGGGGGGCCCCAGATCCGAGACCCCCCCTATGTGAATGGGTATCGGGTAGTACCCTTACCCATTCACCAAAAAATTTGTCAAAAAGTAAGTACTACAGGAAACAGTTTTTGACAAGTACTTTATTCAAAAAGAAAAATAAACAAATAGCGTCCCTCTACATGCTTCAAATCCATCGTCAATCATGACGCCCGCCGGACCCGGAAAAAAAAAATGTTCCGCCTCTTAAGGGAGGCCTCCCGCCGAATGCCTTCTCTCTACTTTGACAGCTCTCACATGACGTCAGAAGGGGGCGGTGCCACGGGGTGACGTAGCCGATGGCCCCACCCCTTGCCTATATTAGCGCTGTCAAAGAGAAGAAAAGGCATTCGGTGGGATGCCTCAATAGAGGCGGAAGCGTATTTTTTTTTTTCTATTTTGCGGGTCCAGTGGACATCGTGATTGACGATGAATTTAAATTGAGGGACGCTACTTTTTTAAATTTTTCTTTTTTTAAAAAAAGGACTTGTCAAAAACTGTTTCCTGTGGTTCTTACTTTTTGACGCTTTTTTTGGTGAAATGGTAGGGGTACCCGATACCCATTCACATGGGGGGGCTAGGATGTGGAGGCCCCCTTTTTAAAGAGGGCTTCCAGATTCCAATAAGTCCCCTGCCCGCAGACCCGACAACCACAGCCCAGAATTGTCAGGAAGAGACCTTTGTCTCCATCAACATAGGCGCAAGGTATTTTGTGGTGGGGGGGAGAGCCCCCCTGCCCCAAAGCACCCACCCCCCATGTTGACGGCATGCGACCTGGTCTGGTTCAGGAGCAGGGGCGCTTGCTCACCCCCCCCCTTTCCTGAAATGCAAGTATTGCTGCAGCAGACTCTATACATCGTACAGATGTGCCACTTCACAGGCACATTAAGGGGACCCCCAGGCACGATATTTAAAGGAATTTTTCATTTTTATTGATTCGCTTTAAGCATCATTAAAATCACTGCTTTTTAAAAATGATTATTTTAAAAAGTTTTTTTTTTGCATTGATACATGTCCCCCAGGGCAATACCCAGGTCCCCATACACTTTTTATGGCAGTAATTTGCATATGAGCCTTTAAAATGAGGACTTTTGATTTTTCATGTTCGTGTCCCATAGACTTTAATAGAGTTTGCATGTTCACTAGAACTTTTTCCCTGTTCGAGATGTTCTGGTGCAAACCGAACAGGGGGCTGTTCGTCCCATCCCAATATACAGATACTGTAGCAGTCCAAGATAAAGTGCAGTCTTTTCCTAACATCCCTAATCCCTAACTTTAGGTTTGTGGCTGCCCCAGCCTACCTTCGGAGGATGAAAGTCCATATTTGGCAGAGTCGATAAGAGGAGGGAGGACTGCAAGTCCAATCGATTATTGGCATGACACTGGCGATCCAGACTCTGGCCACGGCGACCAGCAATCTCTCTGGCTGGGTGATTTGTCAGGCTTTCCCTTTCCCCATGCAGCTGGGACGCACCCGGGCAGAGCCTTCTTTCTGAATTCATACGTACAAGGAGGGGGGCAGAGATCAGCAGAAAGCCTGTCAAGAAAGACTAGGGAAGCATGTTAACTCTAACCCTCCCGGCTGGGGCAGCATTAAACTCCACCTGCCTACATGCCTCTAGAATAAATACTCGCTTGCTCCTTTGCTGCTGTTCTACCTCTCTTTTTCTTGGTTAATAAAAGTACAGGACTCTTTGCACAGTTTCTGGTACACTGGTATACAATATACCAGTAGAATCACTGTGCAATTTGTTTAAAACGTGCATATAGCATATACAGTCACAATGACAAATGATTCCATAGAAAGTGATTCTTTTGGTGATCATTTGCAGGGCCGCTGATAAGGCAGTACAACCAGTCCTGTTGTACTGGGCCCAGGCCCCATCATCTAAACAGGGGGGCTCAGGCCCCATCAGCTAAAAAGAGGGTCCCAGGGCAGTTTTAATGTTCATTTCTGCCTAAATAAATAAATAGATTTTACTAGTCCCCACCCACACTCCTACTTGCTTATCAGGACTTAAATTACATCCCCTGGGCCCCATCAATAGATGGGAGCAGAGGAGGGACTTTTTTTTCACAATTTTTGAGGTGTAGGCAGATAAAGTCAGTGCAGCTTTTCCACTGCACTCCAGGGGAGGGGGGGGGCAGGGGTGGGCCCTGATCATTTTCATTCAAAAGTATTGTTAGGAATCTGAACATTGTGTAAATCTACTTCTTATTCTTCTTTTTAAAATAACAAAATATATAAAAAAATGTCAGTTAGGGGTCCGATCTGTCCGTCGCAATGTCTCAGTCCCGCTAAAAATTGCAGATCGCCGCCATTCTGCTATATAACATTCCCCCAAAAAAACGTAAAAATCTAAATTTTTTAACATTTTAGGCCAATTTGTTTTCTGCTACATATGCTTGGTCTACTAACTAGACTTGAATTGAAATTGAATAAAAAGCCAAGGATACCAAAAATCAACAGACCAGCTTGCGGTTCATGCTGGTTCCCCACAGGCATCCATCAGTGTTCCACACTTTCTATTGCCATTTCTTAGTGATGTCATTTAGGTGCGCCGGCATCTTTAGCTGGATCTCTTTACACGGCTGGTTCCCCGAATGGCATACAGGCTGACATTTTCATGCAGCACGGAGATTGGCGTCTCTTCCTGCTGCCCAAGTTGTTGGACCACCTTTGGTTAATCCATTTATGCCCAGAACACTGATGTGGTACCATTGGCTTTTTATCCAATTCATTTATATTATGAACAATAAATGATACCGATCAACTATATTCTGTTTTCAATTGCTGTTGATCACCTAAGACTGCTGAGCGCTGTCTTTTTGCCCTGATTGTCATACATCCCAGCAGCCTTCAGGAGGGAAAGGAGGGTTCTAAGCTCAGCCTATCCCTGAGCATGGGGCAAATAGATTCCAGGAGGTAAATGATATATGAATCATCTGCCCATCCTCAAGATGGCCAATGCCAGAAATGCCAGGGGGTGTTTTTAAAAATGATTTCCCAGCAAGATAAAGCATGGAGAAATGGATGGATGGGGGAGTTTACTTTGAAAATTAAAAAATAAATAAATAGCATTTTTGGTTTGTGGTGCCCAGATGCAGTGCAGTTCCACTTTAACCACTTTACAACCGGAGGATTTTGCTGTCTTCCGTCCAGGCCACTTTTTGCGATTCGGCGCTGTGCGACTTCAACTGACAATTGCGCGGTCGTGCGACGCCGTACCCAAACGAAATTTACGTCCTTTTTTTCCCACAAACAGAGCTTTCTTTTGGTGGTATTTGATCACCTGTGCGATTTTTACTTTTTGCGCTATAAACAAAAAAAGAGCGTTTATTTTGAAAAAATAACAATATTTTTCACATTTTTTTATATGAAATTCCCCCCAAAAAAGATGTAAAAACCAATTTTTTTAAAAGTTTTTGGCCAATTTGTTTTATGCTACATATGTTTGGTAAAAAAAATCGCAATAAGCGTATTTTGATTGGTTTGCGCAAAAGTTATTGCGTTTACTAACAAAGGGAAAGATTTCTGTCATTTTTGGTGTTTTTTTTTTTAACGCGTAATGGCGGCGATCTGCGATTTTTTTTGCGGGACTGCGACATTGCGGCGGACAGACCGGACCCCTGACTGACATTTTTGACACTTTTGGGGGTACCAGTGACATTACTGCAGTAATCAGTGCTATATATATGCACTGTTACTGTAAAAATGACACTGGCAGGGAAGGGGTTAATTTTATTGGAGAGGGAGGGGTTAATGTATGCCTGGTGCTTACTGACGTGTAGGGGGGGAGGTGACTATGTGATTCATGGACAGATCGGATGTCCAGCTATGCTGAACAGTCCGATCTGTCACTCCCTGTCACTATGGAGATCCGCCCGCTGTGTTTACACACAGCGGGCGGATCTCCAGACTCGATCCCCGACGATCGGGTAAGAGCAGCGGCGATCGCCGCTGCTCCTCCCCTGGCCCGACTCCCGCTGTGAATGAAAACAGTGGGAGCGAGCCTCCGGCGGCGTGCAAGCGCCGCCCAGAAGGGGAGGAGTCCAGTCACGTTAATACTACGTGGCTGGACGGGAACGAGCCACTCTGCCGCAGTAGTATTAACGTGAGCGGTTGCAAAGTGGTTAACCAATATCTATTTTAATTTTTAAATATTTCTCTAATTTGTTCTATTAGGGAGAATTGAGTTAGCAAGAAGGTCAGTGTATCAAAAATCGAATCCCAAGGCACTTAACACAATAGTAATTAATAGACACTATGGACTCTTAAGGCGATGAAGGACAGTCTAAAATTCCATTTTACAAAGTTTGTTCACATATAGACTTAAAGTGGTTGTTAAGCCACTGTGATATGTTCATATAATCCTGTGTTTTTCACTATGCTATGTTCTATACCTAATTCCAGAGAGCCATTCGGCGCTCACATGAGCGGCCACCTCTCGACTTTTCCAATCTGACAGCTACAGTGAGAGGGGCTAAGAATCGCCTGCTGACATCAGTAGGGACAAGAGGAGGAGAGAGGCAGACGGTCACGTGTGCGCTAAGTGGCGCCCTGGAATCAGGTACAGAGTGGCATTTTTTTATAAAACACACAGACTGGGGCACATAGCATACAGAAACACATAGGGTGTTATGAAACATTAAAAGTAATTTCAGCAGCAGGAGGGAAAGGGGTGGGCACTGTCACAAGCTGACAGGCAGGGAGGGAAGGGGAGAGGAGGACAGAGGAGGATAGAAGAGCTGTGGATGACCAAGGCATGTAAACTGACTTCGGTGTCAGGGCTCAGCAGCCATGATAAACCGTGGTCAGTTTACAGAGGGGAGGGCAGAAACTGGCAGGATCAGCCAGGTATTTCAGGTGATACAGGGGGCCAAATTACACAACACAAGCACTGCGCTGTTGCTCATGCTTTAAAAAAACAGGATCAATATTTTTTTTTTAGGGTAACAAACACTTTAACAGTTAAAAACATAGGCAGACAGCATTAAAATCAAATGTAGATCCCTGAGTTCTGCATAAGACCCCCCTCCAGTTACCAATATTACACTTGATATGATTGTCACAATGTATACAGTACATATATTATATGCACACATTAGTTTGGACCATTGTTTGAGATTATCGAGTTTTGTGTCATATATACTTATAATTTTTTGTTTTTTTGGGGGGGTTATCACATTGGGGATATCAATATAGGGGGTAATGCAACACACATTTTATTCCCATCTCCCCGGCTGTGCCTTTGTGTTCTGACAGGGTAGACTGCCCCCCCAGCCAGAACACACTGCTTAGCACTTGCAGCCATTGGCTGTGATCGCTGATCGAATGCTGCTGTTGCCAGGTTCTTGTTAAACCGGCTGATATCAGCTGCTACCCAGCCCGTGTGTCTGCCTGAAAGAGGATGATTACCACATTGCTCTCTATTTTGCTAACTCATAGTGTTCTGGAAAACCTTTGCAATTTTTTTTTTATATGTAAAACAAAGATAAAACTTACCCAAAAACGATTTAGTATCCTTTTAGAAGTAAAGATTCAAAAGTTTTAACAATGTTTTTTCCTAGTTGTCTGTTTTTAAGGAAAGGGGCTGGTTTTGCCCATGAAACCCAACTGAAATATGGCTATACCATTATTAGGACAGCTAAAAAAAGCAAGCAATGTCTAACCTTGTCTCACTTGCTGTAAACTTTCTATTGGTAACTGGAAGGCAAAACTGGAGAAAAAAAAACACCTTCAGAGCTGTGAAAATGTGTAATAGACTTCCACAGTAGTAGATTGTTTCAGAACAAAGCTGAATGTATTTATACATGTACAAAATATGAACAGCTTCTAATCCTTCTGGGGAAACATACACTTTATAATGTTGCCTTTTGAGGGTCAGAAATCATTTTTCATATTAGAATATTGGAGTAAATTGGCTCATACGTTGCAAGGGATTTTTGATCAACTTTGAATGCAAGTTATTATCCTTTTTGGGTTGAACTCAAAGGCTATTTTAAAGCTCTTTTTCAGTCTACCATTTATTTTAACTGTATGTGGAATCTATGTAGTTGCTCTTAATATTAGTTAACTTTGCTGTGATATTTTTTTTTTTTTTATGTTTTTCTGTTTTGTTATTACATTTAGGCAAAAGTAGAGGTGCTGTTTCTTCTGTCTATGCTGTGAGACAGGAGGTGCCAACTGAAAAGCTTTTATAAGTAGATAAATCATAATCAATATAATGATAATGATAATGATTAGGATATTATTATTAATATTATTATTACTACTGGTTTGGTTTCTACACATTAGAGCCAACACATGTGCTATTCCCTACATATAATTTCACTATTGTTAAATCAATAGATTTTATTTTATTAGTCAGTTACTGTACAGAGCTCCAAATAAGCTCTGATTTTGTGACCAGAAAACAGCATTCTTTTTTAGAACCAAGAGTCATTATTGTAATTGTCCATCCTTATTTAATAAAGCAAAGAGGAATGTGCAATGTGTAATAGCAAATAACAAAGCACAATCGACTTTCATTGTTGTGACTGCAATTTGGTTGCCATGGATATCATTATTAAATAGTCCTGCTTATCTTGATTATGATGTGGCAGACTGCACCATATCTGACCAGTTTTACGATAGTGATATACAGTATCTCACAAAAGTGAGTACACCCCTCACTTCTTTGGAAATAGTTTATTATATCTTTTCATGTGACAACACTGAAGAAATGACACTTTGCTACAATGTAAAGTAGTGAGTGTACAGCTTGTATAACAGTGTAAATTTGCTGTCCCCTCAAAATAACTCAACACACAGCCATTAATGTTTAAACCATTGGAAACAAAAGTGAATACACCCCTAAGTTAAAATGTCCAAATTAGCCCCACAATATTTTGTGTGGCCACCATTATTTTCCAGCACTGCCTTAACCCTCTTGATCGTGGAGTTTACCAGAGCTTCACAGGTTGCTACTGGAGTCCTCTTTCACTCCTCCATGATGACATCACGGAGCTGGTGGATGTTAGAGACCTTGCGCTCCTCCACCTTCCGTTTGAGGATGCCCCACAGATGCTCAATAGGGTTTGGTTCTGGAAACATGCTTGGCCAGTCCATCACCTTTATCCTCAGCTTCTTTAACAAGGCAGTGGTCAATTTGGAGTTGTGTTTGGGGTCATTATCATTTTGGAATTCTTTCCTGCGGCCCAGTCACCAAGGGAGAAGATCATCCTCTGCTTTAGTATAATCACAGTACATGTTGGCATTCATGGTTCCCTCAATGAACTGTAGCTCCCCAGTGTCAACAGCACTCATGCAGCCCCAGACCATGACACTCGCACCAACACTTGACTGTAGGCAAGACACACTTGTCTTTGTACTCCTCACCTAGTTGTTGCCACACATGTTTGACACCATCGGAAACCAAATAATTTTATCTTGGTTTCATCAGACCACAGGACATGGTTCTAGTAATCCATGTCCTTAGTCTGCTTGTCTTCTGTAAACTGTTTGGCAATCTTCTTATAGCCTAGGCCATCTTTATGTAGAGCAACAATTCTTTTTTTTTAGCTCCTCAGAGAGCTCTTTGCCATGAGGTGACATATTGAACTTCCAGTGACCAGTATGAGAGAGTGAGAGCAATAACACCAATTTTAACACTCCTGCATACCATTCCCACCTGAGACCTTGCAACACTAAAAAGTCACATGACACCGAGGAGGGAAAATAGCTGATTGGGTCAAATTTGGACATTTTCACTTAGGGGTGTACTTACTTTTGTTGCCAGCGATTTAGACAATAATGGCTGTGAGTTAAGTTATTTTGAGGGGAGAGCAAATTTACACTGTTATACAAGCTGTACACTCACTACTTTATATTGTAGTAAAGTGTCATTTCTTCAGTGTTGTCACATGAAAAGATATAATAAAATATTTACAGAAATGTGAGGGGTGTACTCATTTTTGTGAGATACTGTAGCTATATGGGCAGTCATGTAAAGATAAAATTCCTTCTTACTGGTATATCTGGTGTACCTTATTTACCACAGAAGGACCATGTAAGTTCATAGTCCGCACTGGTATCTTTTGTTATGCAGAAAAACTGCCTAAATAATTGGTATTGAAAAAAACTCAAAGGTTCTGAAATGTCACTAAAAGAGCTAAACGCAAAAATCAAATATCAATCTTACTAGGAAGGATTGTGGAACATATCTGTACAAACATGTAGCAAGCTCAAACAATATTCACCACATTTATTTGATTTAATTTAGTTTCCTTTTTTGTTCTAGAAAAATGCATAGTGAATTTAAAATTGCTATATTCTTACTACGGTGAACCAAGTGTGGTACAATTTAAAAATCCTACACCCTGATCATATTGTAATAAAGGTGTACAGACCCCAGATGGGGTTTTAGCTCCAGCATTTTCCAGCAATGGAAGGTGGCATCCACACCCGGGCTCTGACCTCCACCAATGGCTCTGGCTCCCCAGTGACAGTGGCTCCTATCCCACACTCCTTCTCCGTTCCCTTGCCGATGGCCAAGGCAAGGCTTCCTGGTTGCCTCTCCTTCCATTCTAGCCTCAGATGTGTCCTGACTGTCATGCTGAGCTCTATTTTTAATCTTGTGAGTGCAATTTACATTTTCTATCAACATTTTTTCCAACGTGCTCCACCATGTTTGTTGCACTTCTGCTCTCCCTTTGTTTCTTACATCACGCTTCCACATGTTCACAGTTGAGTAATGGTTACAGCCTGCAGTACTGCTGTGTCTCGGCAAGTTACAAAACCACTAGACCACTATATAGAAAAAAAATAGCCAATAAAGATGTCTATTTTTCTATACGGCTGGACTGATGCATATATGTATTTTCAATTCACAGTCACAGTGCTGCAGGACATCAACCCTGCTTGGCCCTGTGCAGCCTACAGTAGTGGGATTGCTTTAAAATATTGTTTTAATCAGTTTTCTTTCATTTCCTGCCATAAAGATGCAACAGAGAGTGAGCGGAAACCTTTCAAAATGAGAGCCAAATTTTGAACCATGTGTGGCCACTGCAGTTGAACAGAAGTTGATCTTGCGATGTTTTCTGATGTTTTTCAGATGACTTCTATTCAACCTCCCTGTTGGATAAAAGCTGCTCAATCAAAGCTGCAAGCAATAAGCTGCAGCACTGATCTGTGTATTTCGACAGCAGGGAAATCTCCCCACTGTCAGAACACAATAGTGCAGTGGGAAGGATTCTCCATCCTCCTCAAGTGGGTGGATAAGGCAGGCCATAGATGATTCGAATTACGTACGATTTATCGTTCGATAAACGAAAGCGGCACTCGTGCACATCATCGAGTGTACCATCAATGTGAGCCGAAAATCGTACGACAAAACACTATTTTTTGTGCCTTTTAACCACATCTCTACCGGACACACTCCCTACTGTTCTGTGTTTTGTTAGGCGAAATCATACAACTCCCCCACTAATGATACGAAATTCGGCCGATTTTCGCAAAAAAACCCAACATGTTGGATATGTGAATTTTTGCTGTCGTACGAAAATCGAACGTTTTACATACCACACTAACGATACGAAAATCGTTCGATAACACTGCCATTTACGATTTTCGAACGAAATTCGAATCGTCTATGGCCTGCCTAAGAGAACCAGGTAAGTTTCTTTCATTCAACCCGCTAATTGAATGAAAATAAATTACATATATATATATATGTAGTAAGTGATGGGGTGCGCTAGACAACAAATATAAAGACCCAAATGAATGGGATAACAAAAAAAATCAATAAACATAAAATGAATAAATGATATTTCATAAACTGGTGACACTCATGTGATTCGTAATATACTACATCAACATAAACAGAAAAGTTCATAAGTGTCCATAGATGAAGTGATGAATAAAGCTGGAAATTAAAACAACGTGCTTCCAAATCCAAAATATAAATCCACCACCAAGTGAAATTCCTCCTTACCAGACGGAAGAGATAAGGTGCCAAAACATAACAAATGTGCCTTAGGAGGTGTACCCGTTACACAGGTTACTTGCGGTCCGTGCTGCAGCCGGCCGCAAGCGTCTATAGAAATTTCCTGCATGAATTGTAACATACGCTGAAAACAAGACTACTCATGTATGTGCAATACTGCTTGTTGCTAATAAAAGTCTAAGAGGTAATACACTATCAGCCTGCTTCTGTCTTTATGTCATATGGTGGAGAGTGACCGGCAGCGTGGCATATTGGAGACACTCTTTTGCATGTGAAGGAGGAGGAGAAGATAGTGTTCTCTGGGAGTCATTTGCAAGCGTTTATTGAATGCTATCTGGTAAGAGACCAATTCAGGTGTTTTACAAGGCGATTTGGAGCACAGTGGGATTTCCATTTTGTTTTCGGCACATTTGTTATGTTTTGGCACCTTATCTCTTCCTGTCTGGTAAGGAGGAATTTCACTTGGTGGTGGATTTATATTTTGGATTTGGAAGCACGTTGTTTTAATTTCCAGCTTTATTCATCACTTCATCTATGGACACTTATGAACTTTTCTGTTTATGTTGATGTATATTACGAATCACACGAGTGTCACCAGTTTATGAAATATCATTTATTCATTTGGGTCTTCATATTTGTTGTCTAGCGCACCCCATCACTTACTACATTTATTCTACATATTCACAAAGCACTGAATACCGGGAGCAGCTTCAAGTATCTATCAGCGCACCCACCCTCCAACACACATATATATATATATATATATATATATATATATATATATATATATATATATATGTAGCACTGCCCCCTAGGGAGCTGCTGAGTGTGGATTTCCCTGGGTTACCCATAGCAACAGTCTGTAAAACTTATCACTTTAAGACTTGTCTCAGACAAGGACCAGTCCAGGGAATTTGGGTTTTTGGGGTTTTATTTTAGAACTTGGATGGGAGAAGGAATGAGTGGGACACTCCAACTTGAACTATGCACAATTTCTGAGGACAACTGACTGTAGTGTGTGCGACAATGCTGCTGCTTCACCTTGCCACTGAAGTGAATTAGAAGATATGTTCCTGAATTAAAAGATATGTTCCTGAATGAATTCCTCTTCAGGGTCCTAACCTGGCACCCCCTTTCTCACTTTCCGTGCATGCTAGCCCTTGTCCACTGACTCTCCACTGGAGTGGTCCCCTTCCTGGGCAGACCCCTGGCAAGCTTTCTGGTACTCACGGACACTGTTTTTCCCTGGGTTGCTCTGCCTTCAGCTCCACTCATCAGTATCCTGGACCTCCTGGCTCAGCATCACACACTCGGTCCACTAGGCCGACTGCCTGTGTGACCACCTTCCTTGCTGACAGGAGGAGAGACAGCCATCACCCTCCTCCTGGGATCTGGCTTCCTGCCCAAAGACGCCCTGTCACATGTGCCCGTGGCTTTTATAACGTATCCCAGGATGCCTGTGTGTCACTGGCTGTGTTTCCTCCACTGTCCAACTATTGGATACAATGGGGACACTCCCTCAGACCAGATGAATCACACATGGACACATACAACAGGCAAAACTAACAATCAGGCTCCCCTGATAAGCAGATGGAGCTACTAAGCTTTTATCAACCTAGCACCTACCTAGGAGGGTGCTACATCTACTGTATATATCTATATCTATATCTATATCTATATATATATATATATATATATATATATATATATATATATATATATATATATATATATATATAATCTGTCCCAAACAAACTAAATGAACAGGGTAAATTTCTCCAATAAGAATAGAAATAGCAATAACATTCTGACCAACATTCTAACCCTTCCCTTCTCTATCCTAACCTTACAGCATATTTCTACTTTTGCAGTCAAATTTGAGAAAACCCCATTATATGTTTGTTATATGTTCCCACTCACTCAGTGTACTTTTTTTTTTTTTTTTTATTTTATTTCTGACATTTTAGCTGTTTCTAAGGACAAAGTATCATGACTAATTCTCAGAATTTCTGAAGAGTTTCAAAGTGGTTCTGTACCTAAAACAAACTGAGCTGTCCCTCATTAACATACAAAACAGCGGGTTCTAAAGTTTTAACTACTTTCTGACCCCACTATAGCCAAAGCTACTTCTGGGAGGCCATCAAATGACAGCTTCCCGTGCTGGCGCTTCTCACTACACCCTGGGGCATGCAACCGGAAGCGTCCATAATGACTAGGTCCTCGGGACCCAGCACATCACAAATAAGGGTAAAGGGCCAATCACAGCTGCCCTTTACCTTGTGATCGCTTCATCCAATGACGGAGCGATCACTTGTCAGCAAACTGGTGTCATGGCCGGTTCAGCTTGTGCTGCTGCGAGGTTTCTCTTTCCTCTCATGCTGTATTGGTGTAAGGGGAGGAGAGAGAAACACCACAGCAGCGCAAGCTGACATGATCATCAGTTCTCTATAGTGCCACTACAGTGCCCCACTGTGCCACTACAGTGCTCATCAGTGCCCTATGGTGCCACTACAGTGCTCATTAATGCCACTACAGTGCTCATCAGTGCCACTACAGTGCTCATCAGTGCCCTACATTGCCATTACAGTTCTCATCAGTGCACCTACACTGATTATCCGTGCCACTACACTGCTCATCATTGCCCCACAGTTCCACTACAGTGCTCATCAGTGGCCTACGGTGACACTACAGTGCTCATCAGTGCCACTACAGTGCCCTATCAGTGCTTATTATTGCCACTACAGTGTTTATCAGTGCCATCACAGTGCCCTATTAGTGCACATCAGTGCCCGTCAGTGAGTGCTCATCAGTGCCACCCTATAGGTAGATGATCATCAGCGCCAGTCAGTGTCGTAAAAATGTGTAAAAAATGTTTTCATTTTCTTTCCACATTTTCCAACAACTTGTAGAAAAAAAATTATATGTTCAAAAGACTCGTTATGCCTCATAAAATATATGTTGGGGTGTTTGCTTTTTCCAAAATGGTCTAATTTTATGGGCGTTTCCATTGTCCTGGTGCTCCAGTTCAAAGGTGTAATAGGTAGTCAAGAAGCTAGATGTGTAATTTATGCTCCTAGAACACTTGATGGTGCTCTCTGAATGTTAAGCCTCTGTATGTGGCTAGGCTGTGAAAAAGTCTCACACATGTGATATTGCCATACTCAGGAAGAGTAGCAGAATGTGTTTTGGGGTGTAGTTGTAAGTATGCATATGCCATGTGAGAGAAGAAACCTGTTGAAAATGACAGTTTTGTAAAAAAAAAAAAAATTATTTTGCAAAGAATTGTGGGAAAAAATGACAACTTCAAAAAACTCACCATTGCCTCTTATTAAATACCTTGGAATGTCTACTTTCCAAAAAGGGGTCATTTGAGGGGTATTTGTACTTTCCTGGCGTGTTAGTGTCTCAAGAAATGAGATAGGCCATCAATACATCAGGTGTAATCAATTTTCAATGATTGGCACCATAGCTTGTAGACTCTATAACCCTCACAAAGACCAAACAATATACACGGATTTGGGTTATTGTTAATTTTTACCAAAGAAATGTAGCAGTTTAAAGTTTGGCCAAAATCTATGAAGAAAAATTACAAATTTGCTAAATTTTATAACAGAAATAAAAAAAAATGCATTTTTTTTTAACAACATGTTCAGTCTTCAGTTAGGAAGTAAAAAGAGGGGGGGCGTGGCCGGCTACTGATGTGAGAGCAGCACGGTCCCGGAGCTCTCTCCTGCTTGCCCTGATCCTTCAGCGATCCTGCAGAACCCCGAGCCGCTACTCACCTGCTTCCGACGCCTGTGTACTCCTGATCCCTCGGTGCATCAGCGGAGATGGTGAAGATCGGTCCCCCTGGTCCGGAGGCGCCTGGATCCCGGCCGTCGGCCTCCTTCCTCGAGCGGTCCCAAGATGGCGCCGGCCCGCCACGGAGCTTGAGCCAGCCAGCTGCTGCTGTACGATCCTCGCAGCCATCCGCCTCTCTCTCCCACGGTGGTGGTTCGGGGCCTGACGACTCTTCTTCCCTGCACCGGCATGAGACTGTGAGTGATCTTCTTCTTTCCCCCCCCCCTGGGCCCCACTGCTGAGGCAGGGGTGGAGGTGGATAGGCCTGAGCCATCCCTTGCTGCCATTATGGATGCCATCCGTCACTGTCAGGCCTCTCTCACTACTCAAATTGAGTCTGTGAGGATGGAGATGTCGTTCCTGAAGCAGGATGTCCATAATCTCCGCCATAGGGTGGGCAACGCGGAACAACGTATTGGCGACCTGGAGGATGCCCACCGCCCCTTGCAGGCCTCTGTGTCCGACTTGCAGAGGGGTCACACGGCCACCATTGATAAGATCACTGACATGGAGGATCGCCTCCGACGTAATAACCTCCGCTTTCTGGGATTCCCTGAGGGGGCGGAGGGAAAGACCCCCGAATCATTTATGGAAAAGTGGCTCCTTGACACCTTTGGGAAGAATGTTTTTTCTCCTTTATTCGCCATTGAACAGGCGCACAGGGTGCCGTTGCGCCCCCTACCACCAGGGACGCCACCTCGTCCTCTTCTCATTAAACTTCTGCATTTCCGTGACAGGGAGGCTGTGCTACGGGCCTCCAGGGAGAAGGGCCGTGTCTCCTACAATAATAATGCTATCTCCATCTTTCCTGACTTCTCTGCAGCCACCCAAAAGCAGCGGGCCTCCTTTATGGCGGTTAAGAGGCGGCTGCGTGATCTCCAGTTGCCATATAGTATGCTTTATCCTGCCCGTCTCCGGATCATCTCTCAGGGCAAGGCTCATTTCTTCCAGGATCCTCGGGAGGCCGCGCAATGGGTGGACTCCTTGGGCCGTGGCTCTCCTGGCCGCCAGGACCGGCGGTCTCCTCCTAGATGAAGGACTGTCTATCTGCTGATAGTCTGGTTGGGCTCTGGGCTTGTCCTGGTGCTCTTCATGGACCCTCTCTCGCTTGATTTTTTGGGACAGATGGTTATTCCTTTTTTCTGGGGGTCGGGGTTCCTATTTTTCTGTTTTTTCTGATGGGCATTTTTGGGGTGGGGGCTCCCCCCTCATCTCCTTCCTTTTTATTGTTTTTTCTCGTTTGTCTACTACAGAACGAGCAGATCCACGTTTCCCTGCATTTGACTTCCTTTTGTTGTTATGGGCTACAAAGCTCTCAATTGTTGGGGTTTGAGGGCCGGGTGGGCTAGGGTGGGGGGAGGGGGTGTTTGTTACTATTGCCATCCGCAACCTGCGGGTGTTGGCGGGTTTCTCCTTTTTGGTTTGTTTGTTTGCACCATTTTGATCCACAGGGTCGGTACAGTTTTTCCTTTTTTTGTTTTTGGTGTCATGCTCTCTCCTTATGCGATACAGTTGATTTTGTTTAATATGTTATTGTGGTCACTTTTTTTATGTCTTATGCGTACTCCTTTTTCTGGGCTCCTCTCAGATGCTGGTTGTGCCTTGGCCCTTCGGGGTTTGCCTGTTTTTGGGCTGACCTACGGGGCGCTAACGCTGATTGTTGGTATATTCCTATGTCTACTCTACGTATAATCTCATGGAACGTCAGGGGGCTAAATTATAAAGTGAAACGGTCTCTGATGTTTGACTATTTAAAACGCCATAGTCCTCATGTTGTTTTGTTGCAGGAGACACACCTCCAGGGGTCCAGGGTTATGGCCCTTAAGCGGGCGCACGTGGCGTATGCGCTACACTCTACCTACTCTTCCTATGCCCGAGGCACGTCCATTTTAATTGCCAAATCCGCTCCGGTCACTATTAAACATCTAAAGACGGACCCCTCGGGGTGCTTTGTTATCCTTATTATTGAATATTTGGGTAAACCTTATACCCTGGTGAATGTTTATGTCCCCCCGCCATTTACTAAGTCATTCTTTGACCGTGTTTTGGGTTTGGTTTTGGAAATGGCGGAGGGCCCTCTTATTATGGCGGGTGACTTTAACACGGTCCTCGACAATGCTTTGGACCGCTCTGGGGCTGCTTCTTCCCAACATACCCCCCTGCGCTCCTATTTGGACAAATTGGACCTCACGGACGCCTGGAGGTGGAAACATGGGGGGATTACTGAGTTTTCTTGTTATTCGAGCTCACACCACACTCTATCTAGGATTGACCTCTGTTTGCTCTCTCGGGAACTGCTGGGTCCGCTCTCGGGGATCAGGTACCTCCCTCGGGCGGTATCTGACCACTCCCCTTTGCTGGTGGACCTTGCTTTGGGGTCCCCACCTAACTATAAACTGTGGCGACTGAGCCCTCTGTGGCTGGCGGACCCCGCGGTGACTGATCAGGGGCTCACGGAATTGAATTCTTTCTGGGCGCTCAATGGACAGGAGGGGTCGGCACTGCTGACCTGGGACGCCTTCAAGGCCACTATGCGGGGCACTTTCTCGTCTGCCGTGGGCCATGCTCGGAAGGCATGTCAGACCAAGTTGGTTGACGCCGAACGGGCATTGCATGCGGCTGAACGGCAATACTCTGACGACCCCTCCCCTCAGAATCACGCCGCTTGGCGGGCCAGAGCCCGTGATTTGGATCTCGTCCTTATTGAGCGCACCCAGAAAAAACTGTTGTATCAGAATCAAAGAATTTTTGAACTGGGGGATAAAAACAGTCGCCTGTTGGCCTACTTAGCTAGGCCGGATTTTCAACCTTGTATCATTCCCCGGGTCACCAGCCAGGCCGGTGTCATTGTGGAACAAACTCCTGATATTCTTCATAGTTTTGTTGAATTTTATTCCTCTCTATATCGCACCCAGGCCCATTACACTATTATCGAACTTGATGATTTTCTGTATGATTTTGATTTGCCCGCATTGTCGGCCGACCAATCTCGCTTCTTAGACTCCCCTTTGACCACAGATGAGATTGACAAGGCCGTAGCTACGTTTGCGCATAATAAGACACCTGGCTTGGATGGTTTCCCCATTGAATGGTATCTTCACTATAGGGAATTATTGGTCCCCCATTTGTTGAAAGTGTTTACTTGTGCTCTGAAGGAAGGACGTCTGCCGCCCTCCATGACCGAAGCCCTTATAGTACTCATCCCGAAGCCGCGCAAGGACCCTCTTCTCTGTGAATCGTACCGTCCGATCTCACTTATTAATACAGATGTGAAGATTTTGGCCAAGGTCCTGGCGAGACGGCTGAATACGGTTGTCACGGACTTGGTCGGGGCGGACCAGTCGGGGTTTATTCCTGGCCGGTCTACCTCGATCAACTTGCGTAGACTTTTTACCAACCTTCAGACGACTCATGCTTCTGTGGGGGCCAGGGTTGTGGTAGCCCTGGACACTCACAAGGCTTTTGATTCCGTGGAGTGGCCTTATCTCTTGGAGGTATTGGCGAAATTCGGATTTGGACCGGGGTTCATAAAATGGGTAAAACTTCTATATTATCTCCCTCGTGCCCGTATCAGGGTCAATAATTCTGTGTCTGACTCCTTTCTCGTTTTTCGGGGTACTAGGCAGGGGTGCCCGTTGTCCCCGTTGCTTTTCGCCCTGGCCATTGAGCCTTTGGCTGCGCAGATCCGCCAGTGTGCGGCTGTTGCGGGCTTTGTGATCAATGGCTTGGAAGAAAAGGTTTCATTGTATGCGGACGATATGTTGATATATCTAGCGGATCCATATCAATCCCTCCCCACTCTATTGTCCATTATTGATCGCTTCGGTCACTTCTCGGGTTTTCGGGTGAACTGGAGTAAATCTACTCTGTTCCCCCTGGATCCCCAGGTTCTGCCCCCTTCTCTCGCATCATGCCCTCTCCAGGTGGTGGATCGGTTTCGATACTTGGGGGTTGACATTCAACTTCCCTTGTCTCGTTTCCTCCCCAATAATTTAGACCCCTTGGTCGCCCGACTTAAATCTTCTTTACAGCTCTGGTCCCAGCTTCCTCTCACGGTTTTAGGTAGGATCAACATTTTTAAAATGATATTCCTTCCCCGATTTCTGTATGTGTTGAGTCACTCCCCGATCTATGTTACCAAACGTCGTTTCCAGGTCATTGATTCGCTCCTCACTTCATTTATCTGGGGGGGTCGGCCGGCACGTGTGGCCAGAGATGCGTTACAGTTACCTGTATTGGCGGGGGGACAGGCGGCACCCAACCTACGCCTTTATTACTTCGCCTCCCAGTTGGCACACGCACATTGGTGGTTCCATCCCGAGGACAATCACGCTGCGGCGGCCTTGGAGGCGGCTATTTTTACGTCCTATGAATCTCTGCAAAATTTACTGCACCGTAGATCTACTATGGGCAGGCCGAACACTGCACTTATCTCGGTCACTCTACGGGTTTTTGCGGCTACCGCATTGGGCGAGGCCGACCCTCCGGGGTCGTACTCCCCTAATGCCCCCCTTTGGCACAATCCACGGTTTCGGGAGTTTTTCGGTCGGGATGACGATATTTTTTGGGCCCGTCTTGGGGTGAAGTCTGTTGATCACCTGTATGTCCGGGGAACCTTCCGGTCCTTTGCGGACATGCAGTCCACTTTTGCTGTACCATCTACGGCTCATTTTCGCTACCTCCAGCTGAGACATGCGGCGGCTGCGCAGTTTGGCCCCCGGGATGTCTCGCTGGAGCCATCCCCCTTGGAATATCTCCTTTCTGACTCTTCACATGAGAAACTGGTCTCCACATATTATCGTAGGCTTTTGCATTCTAAGTCTAAGCGCTTGGCGGTGGTTGAGTCCCAGTGGCGTGAGAACGTCCCGGACTTGACGGAAGAGGTATGGCATGACGTCCTTCCTGAACAAATCCCGGTTGTAATTTCCTCCAGGGATAGAGTCATACAGTTAAAATTCCTGTATAGGGCTTACTACACTCCCCTGTTCCTTCAAAAAATTGGTACATTATCCTCCCCCCTCTGCTCTAAGTGCTCTGATGGTGTGGGATCCTTCTTTCATATGTTTTGGGATTGCCCCCCTATCCGTGCCTTTTGGTCAGGGGTGACGGCCTTTATAACTGATATCTCTCAATTGTCCAATGTCTGTAACCCCCTTCGTTGTCTCCTAGGGTATGTGGATGATGAGGATGCTCCGGCTCGCACAAAACTATTTCTGCGTTTGCTCTTTTTCTATGCTAGGAAAGCTATTGCTCTCTGTTGGAAATCTTCCACACCCCCTGACGTTCCATTTTGGATCTCTATTGTTAATCAGGCTCTACCTTTGTATAAACTGACGTATGAGGCCAGAGGATGTCCGAAGAAATTCAGCAAAATCTGGTCCTTCTGGGTAGACTCTGATCTTACTGCCTCCTCGGTGTCTGACGCTTCCTAGGCGATGTCTAAAGTGCCTTCTTTTGCTCCGCATGTGTCGTTATATATTGCTTATAATAATGTGTTACCCCCCCCAGGGGTTTTTTTTTTTTTTTTTGCCGTGCTCCTTTTACCACGATTACTGTGTATTCTCTGTACTGTGGTTCTATTTTGTCAGCTGATTGGAGAGGATGCTTTGTATGTTCTGTATCCTCTCTTTTATGTTGCACTGCCATTTTTCTTTTGGTGTACTGTGTTTTGTTTGTTTAATAAAAACCTTTAAAAAAAAAAAAAAGGAAGTAAAAAGAGCCTAAGCGCAGGTTCACACTGCTCTGACATGAAAGTCACACAACTTCCGATCCAACTTTGTCCTGCAATTTCAGTCTGACTTTTATCTGACTTAGTGTGACTTTTGACACTCTATGGCATAGAAGTCGTATCAAAGTTGGACCAAAGTAGTGCAGGAACCTTTCCTAAAGTCGGAGCCACTTGTGTAGCATCAGTTAAGATGGCTCTCATAGGGAAACATTGAATTTGACATGCCATGCGACTTGGGGTCTCACATGTCGGATCCTATGCTGCACCATTGTAAACTGGGCCTAAAACGGTAACCAGTATTTTTTTGTATTTTTTTTTCTTAAGTTATGCTATGTTAATGGATTTATTATTCATTAATTGTATTTGTATTAAGTAATGCTATATTAATGGAAACATGTAACAAATATAAAGTAGGGATTATACCAATATGGCTACAAAAGTGGAAATACACTTAAAAAATGTGGCTAGAAATACACTTTAAAATGCAACTGTAAGATTATATGGTAATTATACTAAAGAAATCACACTTTTTCATTATATTTGATCATTGTGCTGGACCATCCTGTTGAATTCTACCTATGGTAATTGATTTATGCCGGTTGTTTTGGATAAAATAGTTGACTCTACTGTATAATTGATTGTTGTGTTTGGCCAGCATTAAAACCTCTGCCTGGTTTGTTTATTTTTCTGTAAATCTGTTGGTGACAGATTTTTTTTAGGGTTGAATAGGAAAAAGTAAAAGAAAAACAAAATGCCAGTGTGGGGAAAAAAAAGAATTGCTAAACCCCTGTCTGGGAGGGATTAAGGGAGAGAGAAAAACTAAAGAGATTTGCCAAATTGCCCTATGTGTCAATTTACCCCCACATTCATGCAATCCATACAAACTGCTCAAACACATTGGCAATGCTTATTTGAACTATAAAAAAGAGAGGAGTGTAGGGGGAATGAGAAAGGGGGAGAGGGAGGTAGAGATGCAGAGGAGAGAAGAAAGAGAAAGAGGAGAGGAGAGGAGACAAAGAGGAGAGAAGAAAAAAGAAAAAAAAATGAGAGATAGAAAACAGAGAAAAGAGTGAGAGAAGAGAGAGAGGAGAAGAGATAGAGAAGGAAAAAGGAAGAGGGAGGCCGAGACAGAGGAGAGAAGAGAAGAAAGAAAAAAAGACAAAGGAGAGGGAGAGCGGAGAGAAAGGAAAGAAACAAGAAAGAAAGAGAAGTGAAAAAGAAGAGCAAGATAGAGAGGTGAGAGAGAGAGAGGAAAGGAGAGGGAATGAGAAAAGGAGGCAGAGATAGAGAGGAGAGGAGATAGAAAAGGAGAAAGAGAGGATAGGAGAGGAGATAGAAAAGAAGAACGAGGGGGGGGGGGGATCAAAAGAGAGGAGAGAAGAGAGAGAGAAAGAGAAAAATGAGAGGGAGAGAGAAGAGAAAAGAAAGGAAAGAGAAGAGAGAGGAAGAGAAAAAGGAAAGAGAGAAAGAAGAGAAAGGAAAGAGAAGAGAGAGAAAGAGAAAGAGAAAAAGGAGAGGGAGAGAGAGGAGAAAGGAACGAGAAGAGAAAAAGAAGAGAAAAGATAGAGCAATATAGAGAGGCGAGAGAGAGAGAGAGAGAGAGAAAGAGAGAGAGAATTGAGAGAGATGAAAGAGAAAGAGGGAAAAAGAGAGAGTGGAAGAAAAGAGAAAAAAGAAGAGAGGAGAAAGAAGTGAAGAGCTAGAGAAAGAGTGAGTGGGAGAGGAGAGGGAAGAATCTTTTTGGCCATGCTAACATGCATTTGCTCCTGCCAATATTATTTATTTTGAGAGGGAGAGAAGCAAGAGAGAAGAGAAGGAGAGATCAAGAGTGAGTGATAGGTGACGAGAGAGAGAGAGAGAAAAGAGACAGAAAAGAGAGAGAGAGAAGAAGAAGAGGGGAAAAAGAGAGAGGAGAGAAGAAAAGGAGAAGAGAGAGAAAAGGGAAAATAATAGAAAGAGGGAAGAGAGAGAGAAGAAAGTAGGTAAGAGAGAGAGAGAGAGAGAGAGAGAGAGACAAAAAGAGAGAGACCAGCTTTGCGAAGGATTTACTTTTAGTATTTAGCAGTCATTATCAAAAATCATATCTAAACTATAGCTAGAATGTATTTTTATCTGTGTAGTACAGAAACATTTTCACAGTGTCTGCATCACCACATCCTTGATAAGCTGGAGTTCTATAAAGTGCAGTGTGCAAGAGTACTAGAAATGTATTACAATTCTGAGCAGAGGTACATTTTTCTTTTGATTCCCCCAGAGATTTGAACAGTGACATAGTAAGATTGATTTTCCTAAATTAACCCTCCCACTGGCTACAAGTTCTAAACTATACACATCACTACAACAGACAAGAACAGAGCAACCTTGACATGAAAATTAATAATTTTTCCACCCTTTCTGAGTCAGATTTTAGAGAATCCAGACAAAATTGCATATGAGATTTAAACTTGTCCGTTCTTTTACATGACAATATTTCATAGTGTATATCCCAGTCCTCAGAGTGTCAGTCGTTTGATTAAAAAAGCAATCTGATTTTCTATGAGAATTGCTACTTAGACGTTGTATAAAAGCACTGAGTCATCATCTGCATTATGTAAGAATACAGTATAACCCAGAGTTTTCTTTACCAGCTAGCATATTTTTAAACAAAAAGGTATTTTGTATGGTACATTGCAATGCCATTTATATGGAATGACACAGGCTGGTAAGAGCCAACGTGTAGGCAGAGGCAGGTTTTCCTCCAACCTTTAGATAGCGCTGTGCCATTGTCACAAGTTAATTGGGGTCTGTGAGGGAATTGAACTCTTGTGGACTTCAAGCCAACTCTCTGATTGAATGCTCCAATCTCTAGAGACCTCTGGTGGCCATCATGGCCAGGAACCTTATACTGTATATAGGGTCTCCTGCATCATTCAGTTGTTCCTGGAGCAGGTGGTATGGCAGGAGCAGAGACCATACTAGTGAAGGAAAGTGTATAGTGCAGGGAAAGGTTCTTGGTGAGTGGGGTCAAAGCAGGGACAACACCTACCTAGAGGAAACATCCCAGTATCCAGATTATTAGTGTGGGGCTCTTCCCAGCAGCTTTACAATGCTGTCCCAGTACAGCCCAAACCACCACCCCTCTGGACAGCCGTACTTTGGCAATAGAGGCCCAAGCCTGGTAAGACTTGGTAAAGATTTGGCTTTTTTAAAATAAAAAAACAAACATTTTATACTGTGCAAAAACCCCACACAGAGCAGCCTCCATTCTCCTCTTCTTGGGTCCCCCTTCATTGCTCCTGGCTCCTCCCTCTTGACCAGTGCCCCCAAAAGCAAGCCGCACTGGTGTGTGCTCGCTCCCAGGCCCTGCTCTATGTATCCAAAAGATACATAGAGCAGCGCCTTGGCCCTGTCCCCCACTCTCTCCTCATTGGCTCACTGGCTGTGATTGACAGCAGTCTCAGCCAATGAGGAGAGGGAGTCCTGGGACAGCCGAGGCTCTCGTGCACATTTCTGGATCAAGCGGGTGCTCAGGGGAGTATTGGGGGGGGGGGTGAGGGGAGAAGCACACAGAAGGTATTTTACCTTCATGCATACAAGCATGAAAGTAAAAAACCTTCAGCCTTTACAACTACTTTAATCATTATTCCTTACTACTAACCTATTTACAATATACAAGATAATTACTACAATCAAGAACTCTGTGTGGTCTCTTCCTGACTGGGTACCTTGAGCCTAGGCCCCACCTACAAATATACTCACACTGCAGAGCACCACAACACACATGCTAATAGTTGTTTTCAAAAAAATTCTGCAAGTCCAGTATCTGGTCCATTGCCATGAATCAGCAGCCTATTCAAAATTAAAAGGGTGCTATAACACAATGTACGTTAACAAAAAACAAAATACCGCACTTTGACATGCATGTGGTCACACACGGAAATAGATTATGAAGGCCTGAAAGGGTCTTAAAACCTTGTTAAAAGTGTTTGTACATACCAAAATATCTCTAGCAAAGTGCTAAATATTCAATTCAATTCAAGTGCTAAATATTTATCATACTGAACTGTAGCTTGCTATTAAAGTCATTTTAAATGGAGTCCTTATAAGCAAACAACACAAACTGCACGTGAACATATGTGTTTTAGTGTGATCTCAGTGCAGCACTAACCTGCTAGTATGCAGCAATGTGCATTACTTTCTCAGATTATGTAAATAGATAGAGCAGGGAAGGAACTGTATGTTTTAAAATCCCAACACTCATAACCAGCATAAGAAGAATGGGGGTGACTGGGGTGGCACTTAGGATCATGACACTCTTGCCATCTTGGCTCTGGCTACAATCTACCAGCAACAGGATGAATGGAAAGGGCAGCGAGAAATGACAGAAATGCTGCAGAATGTCTCTTGCCAGCAAGGAGTGACACCATGGAAACGAGAGAGTATTTCCCTGACCTGTATAGCAATTCTGTTGCTGGCAAGTCTTTGCAAGTGTCACATATCCACTACAGCATTCCGTGGGCTAGGCCAACAGCTCTAGAAAAAGTAGCCTATGCACGACCAGTATTTTAAATATGGTATAAGCAATTAATATATACAATATATATATATATATATATAGATATATATATATATCTATATATATATATATATACTGTACATGTGTATATATATATATATATATATATATATATATATATATTTATTTTTTTTTTTTTTACAAACAGAATTGGTGGTTCTTAATGAAAAATGGCATAGTACAATAAACTAAGATAACATTGCAAATCAACACATATAGTGAGGTAGTAACTGACAAATAATATCCAACAAACATTAATTCAAAATACAAGCATTCAACAAGGGCCAGGCCACCAACAGGAACACTGAACATAACCCAGAACATAGCATCCAAGGATTGGTGCCAAGGAGCCATCATTGCTTCGTCCAAGGCTGTCATATTTTCTTGGGCACCCCCTACTGATGTACATCAACTTGTACATGGATAACACTGCATCAATAGTGGATTACCATAAGGCCACCATGGGGGGAAGCTATCTACCTAAAATGTCCTTTTTGGCATAGTACAGTAGAAGAATAAGTAGGGTTTTGGTATATCGAGGCCTCATTGTCCTGAATGCTCAAGAGCGCCAGTTTAGGTGACAATGTTAGAGTTAACTGAAGGCGGCGTTAATACACTCAAATACCTTTTCCCAGAACCCCGCCACTCTAGGACAGGAGCAAAACATATGATAGTAAGTACCTTCAACGGAATGGCATCAGGGGCATTCTGGGGAGTGCTGTGGGTAAATTCTGTGTAGCCTTTGGGGCGTATAATACATTCTATTTAGAAACTTTGTTTGAATAAGTTTGTCACGGAGGAAATTACCGACTTAGTATTATTTTCAAATCACTTCTCCCATTCCTCTCTGTCTAAGGTTGGAATGTCATCACTCCATTGTTCCCATACCTGAGACTCAACACTATGAAGAGCCAGGTAAAGGGAGGACAGGGGTTTATCGAGAGTCTCTTGCAGAAGAAGCTGCTCTTTTGGTTCTGCCTTTAAGCTAGGAGCAGTGGATAACACAGCTGGGTAACACAATTAGAAATACCAGAAGAGCATCCACCTACGTAATCTGTCTCTCGTGTTCAGGTCTCAGAATGGTAGCAGCACCGCTGCGAATAATATCCCTAAGTGTTCTAAGCCCAAAGCAAGCCCAAATCTGGGGATCAGAGATCATCCTAAAATGGGGCAAAGAAGGGTTTCCCCATAATGGGTGATATAGGGACCACTGGTTAGGGTTCAATTAATATAATATTAATATTGAGGTGCTATTCTAATCATTCTTTGAGGAGATTAGTGGAGTCATTTCTCATTTAAATAGGATATTAGGATGTATTGTCTATTAAGGTTAATGTGTTTTTCAAAACACTTATGGTTAGTGTTAGTCGTAAGGAGGTTTTAGGTTTTAAGTTTTAGGTAAGGTGAAGTATAGCGTTTACAGTCTAAGGTTTGGGTAAGCTCAAGTGTTAAGCCTAACACTTATATTAACCATTAGTTGCAGGGTTAGACAGGTTAAAGTTCAGGTTTAATAGAGGTTGTTTGGGGAAGTTGATTAATAAGGATTTTTTTTTGAGGGGATAGGTTTACTTTGTCAGGGTTTTTCCCCCTTAATTTTAACCTGCCAGTAACATTTCCTGTCCTAGGGTGACAATGCTCATACATTGTACCCATGTACCTCACCGCTCACTGTACTTAGGGTGGAACAATGTTGTCACCCTACAATGGGAAGTGTGTTAGCACTACAAAACCTGTCCCCCTCTCCTCCACTCCATAACATACTTCCTGATCAATATAGTTTGATATAAGACTGCAGAGTGCACAGGACAGCACTGGATTTTCTGGCAGGATCAACATTTTTTTAGGCACCTTTTTAACAGATATTTAACAAAAAAAAAAAAAAACTATTTAAATTCTGTATTTAATAGACTAAAATGGAGCAAAAAAGAGAAGTTCAGATATAAAATGTACACTTTAAAATTTAAAGTCAGTTGAAGGGAGAAGTATGGGTTTATAAAAAAATAAATAAATAGGCACCCATTAATAGACAAAGAAAAAAGGCGCTGGTCCTAGTGTTGTGAAATATAGCAAGAAATAAAATATTGAATATATATAATATATTAAATATAGTGAGTGTGCGTGCTAGATACAGTGCTAAAAACCATAAATAGGTTAAGTGCACAGATCAATTAGATCACAAATAAATGTGGCCCAAACATCGCCTGGACTTCCTGCAAGCAGTGATATTCATTCCTCTACAAGCGGTGAAATGCATTCCGACCGCTGCCACGCTACCAGGCTGTCAAAAGGGGCACTACTCCTGTATACTGAGGCTCTGCTTAAGCAACTTTGGCAATCTTTCCTGTGCCAGGGGGGCACTTTCCATGTAAGCACAAACTTTTATTTTGGCTTTTATTGAAATAATAAACTGGATTACACTATTGTGGCTTCAACCACACATTGAGTGAGGGATTCCGGAGACCTTTATCAGTAAGTAAAACGAGGAGGAGGCGAGCAGATATTCCAGGGATGTGGAGTGGATAACATGCTGTTTAGGTCTGTGTGACCTGCCTATTTCTGGTGAGCATAATAGTGTGTCACGTCTCAAGAGGTGGATCACTTTGATTGGATCACTTTGATTGGAACACATATTTCCACATACCCTGCATGGACTTATACTATCTGAAATCACATTGTTGCACTTATTTGTTGCATTTCTGATTATATATTCACTTTGTAATATATACACTATTGCATAATTGATTTAGTACCACCCATTTGTATCACTTTATTTATCTCCTGTGGGGGATCTCTTGTACATTATTTATGTGTGATCTGATTGATCAGTGCACTTCACCTATTTATGGTATTTAGCACTGTATCTAGCATGTACATTCACTATATTTAATATATTATATAAATTCAATATTTTATTTCTTGCTATATTTCACAACACTAGGACCAGCGCCTTTTTTCTTTGTCTATTTCATTTATTTGTGTCACATACACATTTAAAGGGGCAGCAGGTCATTTCACAAGTATCAACCCATTTACTAACCAGACGCTTTCACTTAACTATTGATTCTATAAATAGGCACCCATACCTCACACTGATGCTGCTGCTGTCCCATGTCAGCTGCTCTAACAAGGAGAACTTGACTTCTGATCACCCACTATCAGTTGACTCTGTGACCCACAAGAAAAGTATGGTAAAATAAAATAAAACAAAAAAAAACTTTAGGAAAGGCTTCTCTTCAAATGAGTTTGTTTAGGTTTGGGGGTAGGGCATGCAGGGTACCTTTCTTTACCCTTCCTGATGTAGCCTTCTTTTGGGGGAGTTCTAAAAAAATGTCCCTCCACAAACATTATATTGTGTCCTAAATCCGCAGGTACATAAGAGAACCAGAACCTTCATTAAGTGGAAGTATCGGTATGATGAAAGTTGGCAGTACCTCCACCCAGGACAGGGCCTCTGTGAACAGAGTGGATTCCCTTCCTGGGAAATTGACCAGTAATCTAAACAGTATTGAGAGTAGAGGAACTGCTGCAACCAGAATATAACATTAACCATAGGTATACAGGTGCACATGGAAATAATGCAAGCTTCATATAAGAAAAGATTATTAATAGTGCATATATCCATGCACAAACAAGTATTATCAGCAAAGGGCCCAACAAGAGTCCTGCTGGGATTATGTACATATACTCAGGTACAGTATATACATCTAGATAAGGCATGTCCAACATGCGGCCCGAGGGCCGCATGCAGCCCAGAACCGCAGGCAATGCGGCCCACTGCCCCCTGACAATTTTTTTTTTTGCTGGGGAGGAAGGAAGTGGGGTCGGGGGCACGGCCACAGCAGCTACCAACTGTAGGCAGAGGCTGCCTCGGAGGGAAGGCGCTTCTGACTCCTACCACCATGACCAATTCAAGTCACTGAAGTGGTCATGGTGGTTAGAGTGTTCCTTTATTATCTCTCAGAAGAAGTAAACCTCTGTATACTGATTCCATTTCATTTGATAATCCTCTAGTTGTGTTAAACTAGTGCGGGGGGCGCGGGAAAGGCGCGGCAGCATTTTATCACTTATATACCTTAACTATAGTATATATTTTATATGCGGCCCGAGAAAATTTCTCCACACTCATTGTGGCCCAGAGAAGCTAAAAGGTTGGACACCCATGATCTAGATGAATGTTGCAACAAAGTCCAGTTGCAGGGAATCCCTAACCCCCCCTCCCACGAGGATGGTCACAATGCCGTGCTGTCAGAGACTTAAAGACAATATCTGCGGTGATGGGGAGCCATTGTCTAACCAGCCTGAAATGCAGCTTTTCAGAGTCACTTATCTACTATGCCACTTAAATCATTAGTAGTTTCTAATCTGTCATGCAACCGGAACTCTAACTACCAGAAGTGGCTAATTGAATGTCTAACCTGGCTCTAGCTTATGCTTAACTACCTTAAGATTCCCCCACCAGAAGGGACAGGGTTAACTAAAATAACCAGAGGTGTATGAAAACTCTATCGCAATAAACAGGCTCCCTTACTAATACTTTTAATTACTAACAGGCCTAGCTACCTGGCACTGTGCTTGTGAGATAATAACAATAGGACAGAAATAAGTGTAGCGCCACCCCAGTAGGAGCTGCTTATTGACTTAGATTCTGTGTTCTGCCTTCTGACCCCAGGAACCGTCTCAGCCCCTCTGGTATACCTAGTATAATTTCCCTTTTAATGACAAAATAGTAAGTCCCTGGATTCTAATAGAAAAAAAGGAACGTAGATTTTACTGTTAACTCTGTAATACTCAGAACAGTAATTTCTCAACACAGATAACAACCTGGAGCAGTTGTGGGTTTTCACACCTGGACACAGAGTACATTCCTGGTAAACTATACTCCCAAGCTTCAAGTTGACCCATGCACTCAGGTATGAAAGGGAGAGAATGGTATCTAATGGGACAATCCTCTCCCTTAAAGTCTTCAGAAGACGCCATGTTTGTGACAAAATGCGTCAAGTTTACACGCACGTCGCCTCGTTCTGCACACTAGCTGGAATGCACGCTTTTGCTGGCTCTTCCGTTGTTGTGCAGCTTCCTAGTACAGTGCGGGAAACCGCACGGGAGCTTCGTTTTGTTTGTGCATTACATTTTTTATGTATTGACCCTATCGGGGAACAACTTTTTTACTTAATAAACCAAAATTTTTTATGATACTACACTATGAGGAGTCCGCTTCCCTCTCTCTTTGTGTTTTTTTTCCGATTGTCACATTAAGTATCCATTTAGTAGAGAGAACCTATCGGGAGGACAAGCTGAGAATCTGTATTCAGATCAGGGAGATCAAATAAGCCTACTTGGATCTCTGTTTGCCATATGGCAAGAGGGGTCAACACCATCTGGCGAGTGTGAATTTCTGCTATTTTATCACATGGAGGGTGTCACCATCACTAAACTCGGGAATACTTGCACGTTAAGAAGACTGTGTTCACCTGGTGGAATATCTTTAAAGGAGCCAGCACACAGCTGTTGTTGGACTTTTGAATTTTTATAGCAATCTGCTTTTTTTTTTTGTGCACTAACCTTTTCTTCACTTTTACACTATTTGCACTTATTTATTGTTTGCATAGAGCACTGTATTGCCAATACTGTTAGTATTGTTATTATTTATTAGCACAATGTTTGATAATTAATTAATTTATATCTGTACAGACGCTGATGTGGCGATGGATCTGCGCCTGACTATGGAGATCTTTAGGGAAAAGGCTATCCGGCAATCCTGGCCGCAATGCCCTTTCTCTCTCATCCACACGACACAATGCTATATTCTCTCTCCCATATTCTCGCCCTTTGGTTTCTTTCTCTCTCAAGTCCTGCCCCTTGATTCCGCATGCTGGGGATTGTATTTCTCCCACCGGAGGATGTCATGGAGTCCTTTGGTTCTAGGATTACATGTCCCAAGATTCTCCGCTCCTTCCTCCATTTGGCCTTAGCTTTAGCCAATTAGGAGCAGGTATTGTCGGTCCGTTATACAGGTGCCGCTGTCTGCGTGTCTCTTCCATTGGCAGCTGCGTCTGGCACACTGGGGAACAAAAGTTAATACCCACTACATAAGGCTGTCACAAGAATTTAGATATACACTTAAGAAGCAATAGGAGCACTTACCTAGTAATGCTTTCTGGCCTGGTATTAGCAGCAGCGTTTTCATGGAGACGACTTGTGTATTAGACTTTCTCTCTCTCTCTCCACTACCTCCTTCTGGCATTTTCAAAGCCAGCCTCCAAAGACAGGAAGTGCTAATACTACATAATTATACATAATATTTTATATTAGCAGTAAACAGTAGAGGGCAGCAGATCCCTACAGTGATGTAAAGCTAGTTGAGAACTACCAATATTAAGATATAACATACCTCCACTCAGAAACTCTGGTAGTTTGCCACTGGTGATAATAAAAAATCACCACATTTATGCTGAAAAATCGATACTATCTCATGTGTTGAACAAAGCTTGCAAGTGAAACCAATCAGTAAGCAACTCATTCTGTCCCGCATACAATGCAACTTCTAAAGTCAGAAACACCATATCTCTCAAAAATGTCCACATTTGCATGCATAAATCTGATTATGATGATCTTAGTGCGTTGATATTACACTTTGCCTGTGTTCCCTGGTTAAACTGAAATCCTAGCAATGCCCCTGCTTTGATGCTAGACTGTATGCAGGTGCATTTTAGCCTCCCGCACCGGTGGTTCTGTTTCAGCAGCCGATATGCAGTATAAAGGTAGGTTAGGGCCGCCATAGATGTATTTAGGGAAGCAGCCATCTGTGCTTAACTATAGAGAGGAAAGTGCTAATAAATAGCACTGTTCCACTGCAGTTGGGTGCATTTGCAAAATGATTAGGGACAGTGTGTCTAGAGCAGGGATAGGTTCCAGTGGAGGAGAGACAGAGCAGGGACCTCACGCCTGATCCTACCAGCCAGTATACCCTTGGGGTTGAGTATTGAAACTACCTTCTGCTTCCTGAACACTTTTTCCAGAAGGTGTGTATCAGCCACCTTCTGCGTCAGATGCTGTCTTCTACAGTTTAGAGACTGTGCTATAACAATCTTACTCTGAGGAACCATTACACTGAGTTAGCTTTGATATTTACGCCCTGTTGCCACTCAGTTGGAATTACTAGGGGAGCTTGTGCTGCTATTACCAAGTGTTGTTTGTTGTTTACCTTTATTCTAATACAATGTGCCTCATTTCCTGGTCTCTGTGTGCAGTTACTCCATGTTGGATACCAACCAGCTGGCCCAACCCACAAGACTTTAGACTGAAAACAAACCTTTTCTTCTTTCTGCATCTGTAGTGTTGCAGCTACTGTGATATATATTTTATATCACTGTCTGCAGTGCCAAGACAAGGTCATCCAGCACCCAGGGTTAAGCTGCTCTCTTGGACACTTCTGCACTCGGTAGTGCAGTCTGTGCTCTCTCTCCTCCACCTTCTTCCTGCTAGTACAGCTCCCGTGTGTCTGTGAACACTGCCTCCTGCTTGTTAATACAGGAGTACTGCAGTGGCAGGAAGAAGGAGGGGGAGTGAGAACACAGCCAACACCACGTCCCAGCTCTCTCCTCACTCTGGGCTTGCTCCTAGCACTGGGCTGGCATGAGTAGTGATGCTGTTGCCAATACTCCTATCAGCCTTGTAACGGAAAGAAAGCGCCTGACTGTCTGTGCAATGCTACCTTCTTGCTGCTTGCACCTCATAACCAAATTTAAAGCAGACAAAGTCAGTACCAAGGTATAAGGATTGGTGGGCATATGAACGTTCATGTACTGTAAGAAATAGAAGTTTTACCCAACAGCTGGTTATTTATTAAAGGTGGTAGGCAGAGAGTTCTAATTTATTTGCCTCAGAGATAGTTACCAGGCTTTTGGGAACTTACAAGGTCCTGCGTAAGGCGAGTGATTCAGACCTACCTTGCTGTAGCTTAGGCTTTCTATTATTTAACAAACTGCTAAGGCTATGCACTGTAATTTTGAACATCGACTCTTTATTTAATTTATATTATGAGAATAATGAATAAAAGTATAGATATAGGAGGTCAGAGAAAGAATCAATTCAGACGCCCACTTGATGTTTATTTTAATGACAGTAGTCATACAGGGAGTGAGAGGATCTGTATTTTTAATGTGGGGAGAGAGGGTGTCTGCTAACATGGAACCTTAAAGAGTAACCTCACTTTTCTTGAGAAAAAAAAAAACAATCCCCCATGGGTGATCAATGTACATGGCAAGGATTTTAGAGAAAAAGTAAAGTATTTACCTATGTCCTTAAAAGCTGCGTACCTGAATGAGAGTGTCTGTGTTCATTCTAATCAGCTGATGCACTTGCAATGTTCTAATGAGGAAGGTTACAGTGTCCAAATCTATTTAGAAGTATTAATAATAAAAAATAATAAACTCTATGGGGGGTATATCACCACAAATATAATTTGTGGTGAAATACCCCCCATAGAGGCTACAAAATTGGTGAATCCACTTTCCAACCCTTCCCTCCCCCCCTTCCCCAGATTGACAATTGCATTTGTCCCTCCCTCTCTCTGATTGAAAAAGACTGCCACTTTGACAGCAGCTGAGGTGGGGATATGTCTCCTCCTCATCCTCTGTTTTATCCCCCTAAATGATGCCCCCACTACAAACATGTGCATTGCACACGCTTTTGGGGAAGTTGCAGACCCTTTTATTTGAAAGGGTTGCATTTGGTGAGTGGTAGTGCCCGCCAAACGCAGCTGGTCCACCAGTTAGAAGGTGCAAATTACTTGCTTTGCGCCAGTAACTGACAACCTACACTACACCAATGACTAAGAGGTAATGGCCAGCTAATTTGGGACTCTATGCAAGCAGTCCCAGTCCCAGTCTGTACTCCAACCTCTGGCACTTACATCCCTAAGCACATGCACACCAAGAGTCTTTAATTAAGGGTCCTTCTCACAGTGTCCAAAGATAGCTGTCGCCTACAAGCTTCCATGCAACATTGCTCCATGATACCAAGATCCCTCATTAGGTCAGTCTCCACAGGTGATGCCTTCCAGCAAGTACCATTTAATCTATATTCTTCAGACCCTCAGCCTAACACAGACTGATGCCCCACAATAGCTCTCAGGAACATTCTGAGCAAACGTTCCAAATATTTATCTTCTTCTTCAGCCCCCTTCTGGTTCCCCCACCCAGGGATTGGCTGAGAATAGATAAAAATTCATAACGTCAGTGATTGGCTCTCCTATTCTATCATCTGGAAGCTTCTTCCAGAGATAGGCATGAATAATCAGTCACCAAGTTTAGGGAGACCTGACCAGGCCTAAAAATCAGATCACAACTCCACTGAGTAAAGCAGAGCCAAAAACTGAATTTTGCTTAACAAAGGTAGGACGCTACACATAGATAGATACGATATAGATTGATAGACAGACAGACAGATAGATAGACTAAAATAGTATTGGGATGCCTGCCTTTACACACACATAAAAATTTAAAGACATCACAGTTTTAGTCCATAGGGTTCAATATTGAGTTGGCCCACCCTTTGCAGCTATAACAGCTTTAACTCTTCTAGGAAGGCTGTCCACAAGGTTTAGGAGTGTGTCAATGGGAATGTTTGACCATTCTTCCACAAGCGCATTTGTGAGGTCAGGCACTGATGTTGGACAAGAACGCCTGGCTCGCAGTCTCCTCTCTAATATATCCCAACGGTGTTCTATTGGGTTGAGTTCAAGTCAAGTTCCTCCATCGCAATCTCGCTCATCCATGTCTTTATGAACTTTGCTTTGTGCACTGGTGTGCAGTCATATTGGAACAGGAAGGGGCCATCCCCAAACTGTTCCCACAAATTTGGGAGCATGAAATTGTCCAACATGTCTTGGTATGCTGACACCTTAAGAGTTCCCTTCTGGAACTAAGGGGCCAAGTCCAACCCCTGAAAAACAACCCCACACCACAACCCCCCCCCCCTCCAAAAAAATGGTTTGGGCCAGTACACAAAGCAAGGTCCATAAAGACATTGATGAGCGAGTTTGGGGTGGAGGAACTTGACTGGACTGCACAGAGTCTTGACCTCAACCTGATAGAACACCTTTGGAATGAATTGAAGCAGAGAATGTGAGCCAGGCCTTCTCAGTGCCTGACCTCACATGACACGTCAGCGTCGCATCCCTTCAGCATTGAAAATTGAAGCAAAATTGCGCTTTTGGAAGAGTGGTCAAACTTTCCCATAGACACACTTCTAAACCTTGTGGGCAGCCTTCCCAGAAGAGTTTAAGCAGTTATAGCTGCAAAGGGTGGGCCAACTCAATATTGAACCCTACAGACTAAGACTGGGATGCCATTAAAATTCATGTGCGTGTTAAGGCAAGCATCCCAATACTTTTGGTAATATTGTGTAGATAGATAGATAGATAGATAGATAGATAGATAGATAGATAGATAGATAGATAGATAGATAGATAGATAGATAGATAGATAGATAGATAGATAGATAGATAGATAGATAGATAGATAGATAGAGAAAACTGCAGCTCTACTTTTTCCTGTATTTCTATGAAGCTATTGACAACCTTCATCATTTTTAATAGTTTTCTTTTAATAGTTTTTCCCCCTATAATGTATGACTTGTTCTTCCTTTTATACACATATCTTATTAATTAGGTCTCTTCTTTGAATAGAATAAAATGAAACAAACCATAACACTTGTAATTTGCTTGCTGAAATTACAGAAAAATACATTATAGGCCATTACACAGAAAATTTACTCTTGGCAATTTGATTAATAAAGTTATGAACAAAATAAGCCTTTAGGAGATTTATTATGCCTGCATATCCAAGACACCTGCACTATGTCTGTGAACGTCAGCACTGCCACAAAGAAGCCATATAATAGATGACGCATGTCTCCTGTGTATAGGCTTGTAGTGACTGTGTCATTGCTTAAGTGTGAGTAAACAGAAAATGAGACAGCTCTTGGTCAGCCGGAACCAAGCCCTTAGGTGGTTCTTTAATATATGGAATTATGCAAGAAACACGTGTTGCTGGGTATTTCTTTTCAAACGAATTTTAGATTGATCATAACCGAATAGCTGTATAGAAAAGCCCTGGGGTCAACTACGAAAAAAAAAAACATTAAATACACATAATACGTCAGAGATACCATTTCGGATTGATTTCTTATTATTTCTCTGTCATGTTTTGGAAAAAAGACTGAAAGTGGATTTATAGGACCAAATTTTTAAGAAGAAATAAATAAAATCAGGGCTTGTATAAGTGTATGGATATAATCACACATAGCAAATGTGATCCTTAAACCCACCTAGCAAATCATACACTAATGTTTGATGCGTATGGTGCTGCCCTAGTTTCCAGTGCATGTTAAACATCCAAATAAGGGCCCGTGTCAATGGGCATTGGTTTGCGTCAAATAGACCTGGCATTCCCATACAAGTCAAAGACAATGCGAAACCTGCAGGTCAAATGCAGGTCAGAAGAATATCAACTGCAGGTCAAATGCACCTGTCAATTAATTCTCACAAAACTCAGAATCATCTCAAACAGGTGTTTTGGCCAGTTAACCTCTGTGTGCTGCATTTTAGGTACGTTTTACGTGTTACCATTTAACTCTACATAATATGCTTTTTTATGAAAGTGAATCAGAGATGAAGTAAGCAGGATTTTTTTTTTTTTTTAAGGAACTACACATAAAACCCACAGGTGTGAGCGGGGCCTTAAATTGAAGCCATCAACATAAGCTCTGCAATAGACAATATGGGCGCAGAAAGGAAGGTGGATAAAGTCCATAAAAATCTGTTATGGTCCCATAAAATCATAAGCTGTATGTAGGCACTTGTAGCAGCCTACATACAGCTTATGTAGCCAGCTCTAGTATACAAGAACAGGGGGAGAAGAAAAGAATGCACCATCTAAGTGCAGCATTTAAGGAGTTGTAAAATCATAAGTTTATGTTATCTTAATGCATTCTAAGCATTAAGATAAAAAGCCTTCTGTGTGAAGCAGCCTCCCCAGCCCCCCTTGTACTTACCTGAGCCCCCTCTCTGTCCAGCGATGTCCATGAGTCCCTTGGTCATCCAAGACTATTCCTTCTGATTGGCTGAGACACAGCTGCAGCACCATTGGCTCCCACGACTGTCAATCAAAGTCAGTTAGCCAATCAGGAGAGAGAGGGGGCAGGGCTGAACCACAGCTCCATGTCTGAAAGGACAGACGGTGCTGCCGCTTGGCTTGGGTGCCCCCATAGAAAGCTGCTTGCTGTGGGGGAACTCGACAGGAGGATGGGACTAGGAGCTCGAGCCAGGGACCCAAGAAGAGAAGAATCTGGGTTGCCCTGTGCAAAACAACTGCACAGAGTAGGTAATATAACACATTTGTTATTTTTGTTAAAAAAAAAAACAAAAAAAAACAAGATTTTACAATCACTTTAAAATTCATGTTAATAAGAAATGGCTATAAAAACTCACAAGATGTATAAAGGTTAAAGCTCACCAAAAGTCTTGAATTTTTGATGAGTTTTAACCTTTGAACATCCTGTGAGTTTTTACAACTATTGCTTATTAATGTGTAATTTTAATGCTGCACTTAGATGGCGCTTTCTTTTCTTATGCCCCTGTATCAACATAAGTCATAATGCTGTTTTTGTCTTCCAGTAAGGTGCACAAGGGAATGCCAGTATTTCAAAATTACATAAAGACCCTCCCTCCCAGCCAATTAGCATAGCATTTTTAATACCTTCTGAAGTTCTGAGGCACTTTTATAATCACCTCCACCATCTTTTACTGACATCTTCATTCCGATTTCTCTTCCTAATACTGACAGAACCCTGCTGCTTGACAGCCACACAGGTCTTCTGTGCACAGAAATACAGGAGGAGATTTACTAAAACAGGAACCCTCAGAAATTGGTGCAGCTGTGCATGGTAGCCAATCGACTTCTAACTTCAGCTTTCTTCAATTAAGCTTTGACAATAAAACCTGAAAGCTGATTGGTTTCTATGCAGAGCTGCACCAGATTTTGCACTCTCGAGGTTTAAAGCCCCGTACACACGTACCGATTGTCGGCCGTAAATATTCGGCCGACGACCGATCGGCCGATTGTAGGCTTGTTAGTATGATGCTTCCGACAGCCGACAGCGCATTTTCGGCCGAACAAAATCTGTCGTGCAGGCATTAAAATTTTTGTTGGCCAACACCAGAACGGCCGATTGTTCGCCAGTCAGTACAGATTTCGGCCGACAGACAGCAGATTTGCAAGACTGGGCATGCTCAGAAAAGAAAAAAGACAAGGAAAGTTAACCATCACATGACATCACTTCTGCAGTCGGCTGTTGTTGGCCGACAAAATTCGTGTGCAGTCTTTTGCAGTTTTCAACAGACATGACAGCCCTGGACAAAAAACAGCCGATCGTTCGGCCGACGATCGGTACGTGTGTACGGGGCTTTAGTAAATCTCCCCCAAAGAGACAACCTAGGAATGGATACATAATAGCACTGATCATTTACAATTACATATTTTACATTTACATCAGTACCTGTCCTCAAGAACTTTACAATCTAAAGTCACATATATAAACACACACATTTTTTTTTCTTTTTTTTTTCTGTCCATGGTGGTGCAAAACCTACAACGAAAAAACCCGTAAGTGGAAAAAAAAAACGTGCATGTGAAACACGCACACAAAAAAGTGCTATTAAGGGGTAGGACTTCTACCCTGATCTCCCGGGGTGCAAGGCTCCTGACAGGGATTAAGGTTTCCATGGTCTGTCTAGCCAGAAGGCCTGGTAGACCCCGTTCTCCAAGCCATCCGAAGATGACCCCGAATACTTGGTCAGGGGGCTCTCCCAAAGAGAGAGACAGGGGAGGAAGGAACCTGAGGGCCACACATCCTCCCCCTAGACATCAGGGTAAGCCCGAGGACTCACACCCTACAATCCATGAAAACACACACAAAAGTGAAAGTGACAAACAGTGAGGCAAATAAACACACACATACTAGGACTAATTTAGACAGGAATCAGTTGACCCACCAGCATGTCTTTACAGTGTAGGTGAAAATCCATTAACCAGGGGAAATCCATGCAAGCATGGGGAGAACATGCAAACTTCATAGAAGTAGAATCCTGGTTGGGATTTAAACCCAAAACCTAAGTGCTGCAAGGCAGGAGTGGTAACCTCTAAGTCAATGAGCTGGATACTAGAGCCTGCACACATATTTCAGAGTGCTTCATGGGCACATAGTAAATATTCTGAGGAATACGATTTGGCCATGCATGATTGATTGATGAACTGGCATATACGTAAAAGCTTTAGTAAATAAAGGAGAACATGGCCTGATTTAGCTCCTATTCACACCTGAGCAATTTGAAGCACGTTTCCAGAGGTGCTTTAACACTTGACACCAATGCTTTACACTGCGACTTTATCTGCTGTGGAATCGTTAAAGCTAAAATGGGAAATTTTAATGCTGATCATCATCAGATAGGTTATCTCCTTCAGTAAGCACAGTCCCGTGTGATTTACTGCAGCAAAATTTATCCAAGCCAGCTCAAACCTAATCCACACATACAGACTGCACTATAGTGTTTCAAGTTCATTCCAGCAGGATCAGCAATTAATTTTCAGGTGGCTATACTGTGATTGCTTTAGATAACATTCCTATAATTTATTATCAGTATAAAGATTACAGTGGGCCTTTACCTACACAAGAACTCCCTATTACAATGATCAAACGTGTATCATCAATAAGAATATGACAGATAAACTTTCAAAAGGCAAGAAGTGAGTGTCACTTATCAGTTATCTTTCATTCACTGGTTGTTCAAGTCCTGGATTTCTGGGAGGCATGCATATGGTTACAGGCTTAGCGTAATACACAGCCCAGCCAAAAGATTCTTTATTAGGCTGCACACAATGAGCTAACATGCTCTCCAGCCAGCAAGGGCCAAACTCAGTGAAGTCAATTACTGTTGAGACTGGTAGGATTCTAACTAGTTCTGTAGATCTATAATCTTGTACATATTCTCAATCCATATAACATTTGTAGTCAGCGACAGGCGGTATTTGCGCCCATGCCACAGGCAAAACCATCAGCCAGTTTCAGTAAAATAGCCTCTGACTTCTTTAAACTGTAACTTTAATTGTGAATGTAAAGGGTAATTCCACTCCGTGACTCTAGTGCTCACTCCGTGCCCCCCTTTTATTCTCCCACACTCACCAGAGATATATGACTCTCTGCTATATAGCATATGAGTCAACTGCGCTTGTGGAGATCTCCCCTCCCAGGTTCTTCTATGCACTCCAACTCTCCTTGGTGCCTCCAAGATAGACTATATACTGTGGCAATCCTATGATGTCTTGGCTCCTTTACCACCTCCAAAGTAGGTCAATAACATTCAGTTGGGAAATTAAAGCCTTAGGCATTGTTAGAGACTAAAAGGGGAAATCATGTCATAGTGTAGTAATTTCATTATAAAAACTCTTATACCAGTTAGGCAAACATATAAATAGACAATATAAACAAATTGGTAGCGCTAATACATGATTAACATGAACTGACAGTGTTAAACCTGATAAGGTAACATAAATGGGCAAAAAACAGTACATAAAAAAATATAAATGTGATGCAGGAGATCACAATGCCAAAAAGTGAAATGAAAAAAAGATAAAAAGAAAAGGTCCTTATTGCCACAATAAGCGTGAAGCCAGGGTTCTTCAAAGGTGTGCTCAAAACCGTGAATATGAACAAAATTGTTTGACACAGTCCACCAATAATAATATAGAGAGGCATACCAGAATGAGTGGACCAGGGGAGGGCTGGCAGCCTTAGGCCTGGAGGGCAAGTCTACTCAAGTGGCCCGTTGAACCACTGAATCAGCTCTCCATCCATGCCCACCTGGTTTTATATTGGGTATTGATGTTATGAAGCAAGACATATATGACATGGCATGACCCCGATCTGTTGAAGAGCCAATGCAGCAACTCATTATGTGTCCAATCACAGCCGATCACGTGTAAATGTGGAGAGCCAGATTAGCAGCATCCTCGCAGGGGAGACCTGTACAGGTAATCAGAGCACAGCATTACAGTGCAGCCTCAGCATTGCCCAGCAGGTGACGCCAGTCTGTGTCTATCAGTGACGCCAATCAGTGCTGCCTTTCAGTGCCCATCAGTGCCTGCTCATCAGTGCTGCCCATCATTGCATCAGTGCAAAACAGTACTACTTATCATGTGGAAGAAATGGACTGGATGGCGGCACTCCAATCATGCTATGACTAAGCACCAGCTTGGGTGTGAAATGCGTTAGCTGCCAGTGTCATCATCTCCGCTATGGTATGATCATCCTTCATGTATTTTTGTATCTTTTTTTTTCTTCAATAAATGGTTCATTTTTTTGGAGTGCCACTATCCAGTCCATTTCTTCCATATGCTTCTGTTGAAACCAGGGCGTGCACCTGAATTTCCTTTCTGAGCCTGAACTTTGAACGGAGGCTTTTTGTCCTGGAGCAACACAATGTCTTGCTAGTACTGCTTATCAGTGCCGCCCATCAGTGCGGCATATTAATGCCTCCACATCAGTGCTACCTATCAGTGCCTATCAGTGCCCATCAGTGCGGCATATTAGTGCCTCCACATCAGTCCCGATAAGTGAGGCATATTAGTGCCTCCACATCAGTGCTACCTAGAAAAACATTTTATCCACTTCTGGACAGGAAGGTTTTGCCCCCTTAAGGACCAGGCCATTTTTTGCAATTCGGTACTGTGTTACTTTAACTGACGATTGCGCGGTCGTGCAATGCTGTACCCAAATACATTTTTTTGTGCTATAAACAAAAAAAGAGCAACAATTCTGCAAAAAAAAATAAAAATGTATATTTTTCACTTTCTGCTATATAACATTCCCAATTAAAAAAAAAATTAAAATCCAAATTTTTCATAATTTTAGGACAATTTCTATTCTGCTACATATTTTTGGTAAAAAAAAAATCCCAATTAGCGTATTTTGATTGATTTATGCAAAAGTTATCATGTCTACAAACTAGGGGAAATATTTATGTCATTTTTATTTGTTTTAATTTTTTTACTATTCATGGCGGCAATCAGCAATTTTTAGCGGGACTGTGACATTGCGGCGGACAGATCGGACTCCTAACTGACATTTTTGACACTTTTGAGGGGACCAGTGACATTACTACAGTAATCAGTGCTAAAAATATGCACTGTTACTGTAATAATGACACTGGCAGGGAAGGAGTTAACCCTGGGGCGATCAAAGGGTTTAGTGTGAGCCTAAGGGGTGTTTTCTAACTGTTAGAGGGGATGGTATTGTGAAATGAACACAGAGACCTGTGTTCCTAAAAAGGGGGATAATAGGAGCTCTGTATTGATTTCTGAGAGAACAACGGTCTGCCGTGTTACAACAGCAGACCGCCGTTCTCTCTCCAAGGGGAGTGATTGCGGGCGCCTGGTGGCAATTGTGGCTGCTGGCCCCCATGGATTGGCTACCCTGCTGGCGAGTGGGCACACGTCCCCAGGATCGCTCCTGTGGACCGCCGTACATGGTAACCTGCTGACCTGCCACCGTATAAATGTGGCGGCTGGTTGGCAAGTGGTTAAAAACATTTTTTTTTTTTTTTTTTAAGCAAACATCACCAACAGAAAGCTTGAATTGTGTGTGGGGGAAAAAAATGATAAAACTGTCATATAGGTACAGTGTAGCATGACCGCGCAATTTTCATTCCAAGAGGGACAGCGCTGAAAGCTGAAAATTGGCCTGAGCAAGAAGGGGGTGACAGTGTCCAGTAGGCAAGTGGTTAAACAAGGCTGGGGGAGAGGTATTCTGTAGAGATGGAGTGGGAAGAAAGAGTAAAGAGGGGAGAGTGTGGTCACAGCTCACTCACTTGTACAGTCCCAGCAGCAGCCTCACTGGCTCAGTCAGCAGATTCATGTTTAGGATGTGACTGTCGGATGCCTCATGTTTAGGATCTGAAGTTTCCAGCGGGCACAGGGAGAGAGGGGCGGGAGAAGACAGAGCAGATCTGTTCTCCCATTTGTGTAGAGGAGGGGGGGAAGGGCTGTGCTCTGCAGGGATACAACACTCTCAGCCCTGTCACAGGACGATCGGCTCGTAGCTGCAGTGAGTGAGAGAGGCGTTCTGTCACTGCTCCTCCACTCTGTTAACCCCGCGCTGGAGCCGCCCGAGCAGTAGCACACCACCAGTACCGGACATGTGCAGCTCTGCGCTGCCAGCACAGCGGCCCATTTACAGTGAATCCAGGCGGCCCAGGGGGAAATTGCCACCTTTCCCCCCAGGCCAGTCCGCCCCTGGAGTGGACCCAGTTTAGCATATGCCTAGTGGGTCAACTCATGTGTTTGTGCATGCACACCTAGTGTATCGGTGAAGATGCTGGACGGCTCTTCACATCAGTCTCCTTCTCGCTTTCTTGTATCAATCAAGGTATGTATAAAAAAATGAATATTCTCCCACAGTGGTTTGAACATTTACGGAAAGGAAACACAAATGCTCCACATAGTGTAAAACCATAAATGGAAGGTGTTTATTAAAAGCTCAGAACACTTACATTTAAGTCGAATAAAAAAAGCACTTCGTGTGCACACCATGGGTCTGAAGTGATGTCACCAGATGCCCCGCCGAACACATTTTCTACACAGCCAATGGGCATCCTCAGGAAACTATAACAGGTCATGGGTACAATCTCAGGCTCCTGCAGACTGTCAGTGTATTTGTCTACTCGTATAACAGGAAGGATCAATGAACTAACTAGAGCGCTCAACAGCACCCTGGTGGTGCATTGAGAACTACAAGCCGTCAGTCGCAAAGGTTGTTGGTACTTATAGTTTATTTATTCACAGATCTCTGTGAATGAATGACGTGCCATGTGGGAGGGTTTAGGGAGAAGATCTCCAGCCTGCTGCCACAATGAGGGGAGGATCGGAGGGAGGCTGCAGGAGTGGAAACATGTTACATGTTCCACCCTCAAAACAGGTGGAACATGTAACATGTTCCCAAAGGTGAACTTATCCTTTAAGAACAGAGGGACATGACCTCAAACTAGCAGGAGGAATGTTCAAAACTTCCAGCAGTGGTAGGTAGTTAGTCAGCAGTAAGTGGTTTCATATGTGCTTAGGACAAACATAGATCTATACTCAGACAAAAGAAAATATGTAAATTGAAACAAATGGGGCAGACTTGATGGACCACTTGGTCTTTTTTCTGTTGTAAGTCTTCTATGGTTCTATGGTTTTTAACAAGTTTCAGCATAATTTCTATCAACAATGCCCAAACAATAGGGATGGGCTCAATGTTCGAGTCGAACGTAAGTTCGACTCGAACATTGGGTGTTCGTGTGTTCGCTGAACACACCAACAAATGGGGCGCTCAGCAGGAAGTTCACCCGCTGACGAGCACCCCATAATGCACTGCAATCTCGCAGTGCATTGATTGCTACTGATTGGCCAAAGCATGTACCTGGCCTGTATGCTTTAGCCAATCACAGCACAATGTACTGTGAGAGCCATGATTGGCCAAAGGCAGGGTGCCTTTGGCCAATCATGGCTCAAGGGCAAAGTCCAAGCCCACACTATATAAGGCTGCTTACACAGCAGCTTTGTGTAGTGTGCTAGTAGAGATTAGGCAGGGTAGTCAGTGGATTGTATGTTCAGTAAGTTTAGTGCAGTCAGTGTAGTGTAGTGCTGTGCTGTGATTCTTGTGTAACACAGTGTAGGGGTGCCACTGAAGTGTTGATGTATATAACTCGTCTGTGTCACCCCACTGTCACCCACTAATACCATTTTGTTTTCATTTTTTTGCAGCATCAGGTTCTGTTGCTGCATTATTAGTACTTACCTCTTCTGTGTCGCAGGTGCCATTATTTCTGTGTCAGCAGTGTTTTTTTTATTCTTTTTTTTATGGCGTAGCAGCACTAATAATATTTAGGGAATAATTGCCTCCCCTTCTGCGTGGCAGGTGCTATTCCTTCTGCGTCAGCAGTGGGTTTTTTTTTTCTTTTTTTTTTTTTTTACATTTATTTTTGTGACGCAGCAGCACTAATTATATTTGGGGTAAATTTTCTGTCCCCCCTTCTGCCTCACAAGTGTTCCTCTTTCCATGTCAGCAGTGGTTTCCTTTTTTTTTTTTTTCGGGCATAATTGCTGTTCCTCTATTCTGCATTGCAGTCATTCCTCCTCTGCGTTTGCCTCCTCTTTTTTTTTTTGGCTTACTTAATTTTTTTTTTATTTAAGCACTTCTGGCCTGGAAGGTTTTACTCCCTTAATGACCAGGCCATTTTTTGCGATACAGCACTACGTTACTTTAACTGACAATTGAGCAGCCGTGCAACGCTGTACTCAAATAAAATTGATGTCTTTTTTTCCTACAAATAGAGCTTTGTTTGGGTGGTATTTGATCACCTCTGGGATTTTAATTTTTTTGCCCTATAAATAAAAAAAAAGTGGCAATTCTGAAAAAAACCCCAATATTTTATACATTCTGCTATAAAACATTCCCAATCAAAAAAAAAAAAAAAAAAATCGAATGTTTTCATCATTTATGCCAATATGTATTCTGCTACATATTTTTGGTAAAAAAAAAATCCCAATAGGTGTATATTGATTGGTATGTGCAAATGTTATCTTGTGTACAAACTAGGGGATTTATGTCATTTTTATTATTTTATTTATTTATTAGTAATGGCGGCGACCAGTGATTTTTAGCTGGACTGCGACATTGCGGCAGACAGATCGGACACCTAACTGACATTTTGGACACTTTTAGGGGGACCAGTGACATCATTACTACAGTAATCAGTGCTAAAAATAAGGGGTTAACACCAGGGGAGATCAAAGGGTTAAATATGTCACAATTTCTAACTGTGTGGGGGATTTGCTTGCTGAATGAACACAGAGACCAGTGTTCCTAAATAGGAGGAACACAGGATCTCTGTGTTCATTACTGACAGAGCAGCAGTCTGCTGTGTTTACAATGGCAGACCACTGTTCTGTCTCCACGGGGAGCAATCGCGGGTGCCGGCGGACATTGCGGCCACCAGACCCGCTGATTGGCTCCCCCTGTGGCCAAAGCGACCCCCAGTAAAACTACAGAGGCTGGTCGGCAAGCGGTTAAAAAAAAAATGTTAATAAAAAGGTTTGTGCACCAAGCACAAAAGTATTGCACCCAAGCACCATATTTCCATCCCACACTCTATAATAAAAAGTTATTAAAATCCCCCCAAAAAATCCCTATCATGTCCAAAAGGCTAAAAAGTAGAGGCAGATGCTCACAGGCCACTAAAAGAGGGCAAGCAGCCCCTGTGTCCACAATAAAAAGTGGTGGTCGCGGACACGGTGAATCCTCTGTAGGTGTGGCATGCTTGTCCTTTTTTTCTGGTGCTGGCCGTGTTATTGAGCCACATCCTGCAGAAGAGTTGGTGGAGTGGATAACTAAGCCATCCTCATCCTTCTCATCTTCTGCCACCCAGGCTAATACTAGTTTGCCTTCCACCGCAGCTGCCAAAGAGGCCTATTCAACAGGCTCCTTGTCCACAGCTACTCCTTCTGTAGCCCCACCATCATGCTTGGAGGAGTCACCTGAAATATTTGATCATAGTGTCAGTTACATGCTGCTGGAGGATGCGCAGCAATTTTAATGCTCCGATGTTGGTTCCCAGGTTGAGGAAGGGAGTAACATGTGCCTAGAGAGAGGGGGTGCCAATGATGGACAATAAACTAACAGTCAAGTTCCCCCAGCTGCAGTATATTGCCAAGTTTGCTCCAGTGACGAGGAGGGAGGGGATGATGAGGTCACTGACTGTACTTGGGTGCCTGAGAGAACAGGGGAGGAACGTGAGGAGGAGGAGGCACAACTCCAATGAGGCAGAATGTCCTCCAGGGGCCCGCTTAAGGGAAGCCACCCTATTGCATCACACCACAGAGCTCCAAAAGTTAATTGATGTGGGCTTTTTTCAACACATGTGCAGCAGACCGCAGCATTGCTGTTTCTAATCTCTGTCTGAAGCAGATCAAGCATGGCAAGAACAGTTGCTGCTTGGGCATCACACGCTTGACAAGACATATGATGACCTACCATGCAGTTTGTTGGCAACAGCACCTGAAAGACCCACATCATAAAAAAAGCAGACTCCTCCTTGTTCCTCATCTGGGATCTATACCCCGACTATACCTCAAGTCTTCTCAAAAACCTGCACTGAGAAGGATGATGGTATAGCAATGGGTGCCACAGGTACTTGCACCCAATCTGCTAGCAGTACACCACCTGTTGATTTCACCAGGAAAATTTCGCTACCCCAGAGAATGAACCTTAAAAAAAAAAAATACTGTCCCAGCCATCCACATGCTCAGCGCCAGCGTCTAAATGGTAGCTTGGCCAAATTGCTAGCACTACAACTGCTGCCTTTTCATCTAGTAGAATCTGCCTCCTTTTGTGAATTTCTGAACTCTGCTGTACCACAGTGACAGGTTCCAAAAATACATTTCTTATCACCTAAGGCCATTTAAGGTCTGTACCACCATGTGGAAGGCAATGTTTTTGCCTTGTTGGACAGAGCAGTCAGCAGCAAGGTTCACATTACTATTTACTCGTGGTCCAGCCAGCATGGTCAGGAACGTTACATTTCCTTCATGGCACACTGGGTAATTCTGCTGGCAGCTGGGAAAGATGCAGTACAGGGTTTAGTGCTGGAGCTTGTTCCGCCACCATGCCTCCAAAAAACTGGTGGTGATTCTGCCACATCTGTTTGCTCCACCCCCTCCTCTTCTTCTTCCTCTATGGCCTCTTCTGCTGAATTGTCTTCTGAACCAGCAGTGCTCCCTAAGCGTTCAAGGGGCTACGCAAGCAGTCAAGCTAAAAGATGCCATGCTGTGCTTCAGTTGGTCTGTCTAGGGGACAGGAGCTACACTGGCCGAAAGATTCTGTCAGCAGTGCAGGGGCAGGCTCAGAGGTAGTTGACGCCATGGCAGCTTGAGCAAGGAATGGTTGTATGCAACAATGGTACCGACCTTCTCTCAGCCCTCCGACAGGGACATGTGACACATGTTCCATACTTGGCACATGTCCTGAATTTGGTGGTGCAGCATTTCATGAACAGGTACCCGGGCTTACAAGATCTTCTGAGCGAGTCCAGAAAAGTCTGTGGCCATATTCGGCGGTCATAAAATGCTAGTGCTCAGCTGGCTGACATTCAACGGGAATTCAACCTACCCATCAACTGCCTCATTTGTGACATGCCCACCGGGTGGAACTCAACATTGGCAAATCTGCAGTGGCTGCACACGCAGCAGAGGGCCATCAATCAGTACCTGTGTGAGTATGGCACAAGGACAGGCTCAGATGAGCTGCTGATAAAGGATGCATGCACTGTCCTATCACCATTTGAGGAGGCCACAAGGATGGTGAGCTGCAACAATGCATACATCAGAGACACTATCCCTCTAGTCTTCCTGCTGAAGCACACACTTTGTGGAATTATGGACATGGCACTTGAGGCATCTTCTCAAGGCCCCCTTTATGCAGATACCATTCCTGTGGGGCAGCAAAACACACAGGAGGAAGAGAAGGAGTATTTTGGCAGCATGGATGTAGAGGATAACATACAGCAGTCTTCAAGGGATGGTTTTCATTCCCCAGAAACCCCTGGAGTTGTACGTGGCTGGGGAGAGGTAGTTGCTGACAATGTCATCCTTAGTGACCCAGAGGACTCGCATGTCTCCTCAAACTTACGCTGCATGGGCTCCCTGATTCTGCAAAGCCTACGAAAGAACCCGAGGATTTGTGGTATCACGGAGAGGGATCATTACTGGTTAGCAACCTTTCTTGATCCACGTTACAAGGGTAAAGTTGCACAGCTCATCCTGCCTTTGCAGAGGGAGCAGAAGATGAAACATCGTGAGGACGCCTTGAAGAAAAATTTGTGTAACATCTTTCCAGACACTGGGAGGTTACGATTTCCTGGACAATGTGTTTCTGATGCTTTGTTTGGTCCAAAGGAGGAGCGGTGAAGAAGGCATCTGGCTGAATGATGCCTTTAAACAACTCTTTAGTCCTCGGTGTCCAGGTTAGGTTTAAGCAACCATTGGCAGTGGCTGCATCATATGGTGCTGGATTATCTAGGGGCAAGAGCAGACTTGGAGATCTTTCCAACTAAGCATCCACTGGGTTACTGGGTGTTAAGGATGGACCACTGGCCAGTACTTGCTCAATATGCAATCAAGCTACTGGCCTGTTCTGCTTCCAGCGTGCTTTCTGAATGGACATTCAGTGCTGCTGGAGCTTTTGTGATGGATAAAAGAATGCATCTGTCCAAAGACTTTGTTGACCGGCTGACATTTATCAAAATGAATCACTCCTGGATCAACAACACCTATCAAGCACTGGATACTGATGTAACTGATTGAATTTGCTATGGGTCTGGGATCTCTTGAAGACTGCTTATGCTGCCTATCCTATTCCTGAATCTTGATTATGTTAGCTTCCAACAATGTTTGATAGGTGCATGTAATTTAATTTTTTTTTCAGATTTTTGGCAGGAGGGCCTGGTCCTGCACTCAGCAAGAGTAACTGTGAGGGGTTACAGTGCTCAGGCACCACCAACACCCAAGGCCCATTTTTTCTGCACCTGTTTGTCAGGTGCATGTAATTTCATTTTTTATTTCTAAGTTTTAACAGCAGGGCCCATTCTTACGCCCAGCAAGAGTAACTGTGAGAGATTACAGTGTTCAGGCACCACTAGGAATTGGCGAACGGTTTGGGCTGAGCATATGTTTGGCCTGAACATCACCCCCTTCAGGTACTCGCCTAACACCTGAACTTTCTCGGCACTTAGCAGAATGTTTGCCCCCCCCCCCCCCCAGCGCACAGTCAATAGGCTGTTAAGGCTTCCCTGCTAAGAGATGAATTAAAAAAAATAATTGTAAAAAAAAAAAAAGTAAATTAAAAACAATTGGGGTAAAAACAGCTTTTTGGGTCTGGTATGGCTGTTAAGAGAAATCCCTTTACAGAATTAAGAAAAAACTGCGCGGGATCCCCCCACAATCTATACCATGCCCTTCGGGTCTGGTACGGATTTTAAGGGGTACTCTATGCCAAAATTTAAAAAAAAACATTGTGGGGCCCTGGGGGGCCACACACATTTATTTTTTTAAATTCATACCAGGCCCTTAGGGTCTGGCATAGATTTTAAGGGAAACGCCATGCCCAAATTTAAAAAAAAAACAGCGTGAGGTCCCCTCCAAAATTCATACCAGGCCCTTTGGGTCTGGAATAGATTTTAAGGGGAACTCCACGCCAAAAGGGTCTCTTCCCGATAACCCTGGGCTGTGGTTGTCGGGGTCTGTGGGTGGGGGGCTTATCAAAATCTGGAAGCCCCCTTTAACAAGGTACCCCTACCCATTCATCGAAAAAAGTGTCAAAAAGTATGAACCACAGGAAACAGTTTTTGACAAGTCCTTTATAAAAAAATAAAAAATAAAAAATGAAAAATAGTGTCCCTCGATGTAAATTCATCATCAAACACGACCCCCGCTGGACCCGAAAAATAGGGGAAAAAAAATGCTGTGACGGCACGTGAAGTCAGAAAGGGGTGGTGCCACCACATGATGTAGCCATGTGGCCTCCCCCCTTGCCCATATAAGAACTGTCAAAGCAGAGAGCAGGCAGACAGCTTGATGCCTCCCAAGAGGCAGAGCGTTTTTGTTATTTTTTAAAGTTTTCGGGCCTGGCTGGCGTCGTGATTGAACCGGACAACCACAGCCCAAAGTTATTGGGAAGAGGCCCTTGTCCACATGTTGATGGGGGTGGGGGGGCCCTGCCTCAAAGCACCCACTTTCCCATGTTGAGGGCATGTGGCCTGGTATGGATTGAGGAGGGGGAGCTTGCTTTTCCCCCTTTTTCCTAACCTGCCAGGCTGCATCCTCCGATAAGGGTCTTTTATGGGTTTTGGGGGGACCCTACGCCATTTTTTTTTATTCTGGCGTTGAGTTCCCCTTAAAATCCATACCAGACCAGAAGGGCCTGGTATAGACTAGGGGGGGACCCTACGCCGTTTTTGTTTTTATTTTTTTTTTTTATCTGTATTGCCAGGAGCTGACAATACAATACAGCGGCTAGCAAGTTTAAATGAAAAATTTTCCATTAGAAATGTCAGTATGGCTGGAGCAGGTTGTATACATCATATAGATGCGCCACTTTACAGGCAGACTAAGGGGACCCCCTAGGCACTATATTTTACGGAAATTTTCATTGTTATTGTTTCACTTAACCACCCTGGCGGTATGATTCTTTCGGATTATAGGTGCTGAAAGCGGTACCATTATTTTGCATGTAATTCTCCTGAATGAGCAGCCCAAACCAACTGTATACATTATATATATATATATATATATATATATATATATATATATATATATATATACATACATAAAAAAAGTACAGTAAAACTGCAGGAAAGGGCACTTGGGGGCAAACTAGTGTGATTTTTTTTATTTTGAACTGTATCAGTGTGTTTGGTGTGTTTTACATTTGAATTTGCCGCCGGTTCCACCCCCCTGCGAACGTCACGTCGCAGGAGATGGAAGCCGGGGCACGGAGATGATCGGGAGGAAGAACCGCAGCCAGACACCGCCGGGACACATCGCTGGATCCCGGTGACAAGGTAAGTAACCCTGCTTACAGGATCCAGCGATGCTTCTGGCGGTACCCCGAGTGTGGCTCTGGGTTCTCGCTTTTGGCTCTGAAATTTAACCCCGAGCCACGCTCAGTAATACCGCTAAGAAGGTTAAGCGTCATTAAAATCACTGCTCCTTTCAAAACGATTGTTTTAAAACATTTTTTTTTGCATTGATACATGTTCCCCGGGGAAGTACCCAGGTCCCCATACACTTTTTATTGTAATGACTTGCAAATAAGCTTTTAAAATGAGGACTTTTGATTTTATATGTTCGTGTCCCATAGACTTTAATAGAGTTCACATGTTCGCTAGAACCTTTTCCCTTTTCCCTGTTTGAGATGTTCTGGTGTGAACCGAACAAGGGGTGTTCAGCCTATCCCTACCAAACAGAATAAATATCCTATTATTATGGATTAAAGAGGGATTAGAACCCCTGTCTTGTTTTTTATTGCTGGCTATGCCCTAGTTAGGGAGATTCACCCTCTCCATTTGTCCGGTTTACCATTCTCACTGAAAATGAAAGTAAAAGAAAAATCTCAAATTTTGGGGTGTCCCCAGAAAAGTAATAGGGGGGAAATATTGCAATGGGGACACTAGTTGTGGTGACCTAGAGGGTCCCCAAGGAATTCCTTTAATTTTCAGGGATTTCCTCTCACTTCCTGTTTGGCTATGGGACAGGAACGGAAGCAGAAATCCCCCCAATGGGACACAGATGATGAAAAAAATATGACAGGGAGTATAACCCTCCATTACTCAATCCAAAATCCCCCCCCCTCCCTCCATTGCCAACTTTAATATCAAATCTACTCTTCCCCTTAGCAAAGGTTCTAGCTCTCTTACTTACTTAGAGGTTTAACACAATATCCTGTTTGGAGAGGGCCGTTTCTATAAACCCCTCTTCAAACAAAATATTTTTTTAGACCAGTTATGTCTGCAGACTACAGAATTATGCATGCTGTTTTGCTCCTACTGGACTTAAGTGCTTTTGAATTTGAGTGTTCTTGGCATGGGTATCTTTCTTTTCTGAATATAAATAATTATTTTGCTTACAACTGATTAAAAATTAGCTACACAGATTCTGTGGGGAGAAAATAATAGGTGGCAAATAAAGGAGTCACATAATTTTTTGTGTCCCTTTGGGAACATTTCCCTTGACTTTTGATCTTTGACTTGACTTTTGATCCCATAGACAATACAAGGCGTGAGAGAAAATTCTCTCTTAGATACTTCCCATGGAATGGGTATCGATTGAAATATTTCCTCACTTGTCTCTAATCCAGTGGCAACCATAAAATTTTGGAAATCCCATCACTTTCTGTCTCACCAAATATAGGAATGAATGTCCCCAGACGGAACACAGCTAACAATAAAAATCTATGAAATGTCCTTTTCTCTTTCTACCTGGAAGTAAACAAATGGATATAGATACAATTTAAAAGCAAATTGTTGTCAACGGTCTGACGTAATCTGATGCAGTGCTTTGAGAGTCTGAGTTTGAGAATGCAGTCTTTCTCTTGAAGTACCTACCTGATACTAAAAAGCACATGGGCTTGTATCAGCACAGAATAAGATGCTTTCTACATATCTACATCTGCCTGGTGTACTGAGCTAGTGGTGTGTGTTTGTGAACCACTAGATCAGTGGATGTATATCTACTGGATCAGATTGCAAGAGTAGATCAGACAGGTGGAATTTTCTCTTATTCATTTACAAGTTTAATTCATATTTATGTAGCAGTATCTCAAAGGTACCTACAGCAATTTAAAGTGGTTGTAAACCTCAAACATGAAATATGAAAAAAGCATATCTCTCCATGGTATTAATTAATACAAGCACTAAGTGTCATTCCTGTCTGCTGCCTCAATTCTCTGCTGCCAGCATGAGTCACTGCTGACTGACACCAAAGAAAAAGGTGACAAGGGAGGTAGCTCTAGCACACAGCTTGTGATTGACGGCCTCAACTCTGTCCCTGTGTGCCGTGTGCTGTGTCCCTTCCCTCCAATCAGCTCTCAGAGCTCTTCTCATTGGGATTTGCAGATTGTAATTTCAGCTTCCTGCTTATATTGCTGCACTGTTCCTACACTCTTCTTTACACCATTACCTTACACCATACTTATGTGCTTTGATTCAGCTTATGTTTTAATAGAGTCATTATCAGTATGGAATATATGTTACATTATCCATGCGAATGGGGAGACGGGAATAAATCGTAACACGTTCAGAATAAAAGAGCAATATGTGTGAAATGGCTTTTAAATGCAACTTTTACATTTTTTATATAAAAAAATAAAATTGTACAGAAGAAGTGTACAATAGCTTTTGACTTTAGAGATATCAGCTATAAGTTAATTATTAGATGGTACAGGGTCCCTGAAACTCTATATCAGATGTTCCCTGAAGCCAACTCTAACTGCTGAAGATGTTGGGAATCAGAAGTTATTATTTTGCATATCTTTTGAGCCTGTCCACGGATTCAACTATTCCCTTTTGGAGTAAGATATGTGAACTGATCCAGAAAATCAATGGCTATATCTAGGGGACAATCTAAGTGCTCTCAGAGAGGAAAAACCACCGCTCCCTAGTGATTCATTTACTTAATTCTACTCTGACCTGTATACTGGTTAAATGGAAAGACACTACCCCTGCCCCCTCATCGTAGGGCAATGGGTCACGGCAGTAAATGAACTGAAGGAAATTGAAGACCTTAAAAATTTTAAATTTCTCTCTCTTTTTTTTTTTTTTTTTACTGGGTCCAATTTAAATTCCCAACAATATAAGGAGTTTTTTTTACTGGGTCCAAATTCAATTCTTATCCCTATAAGGAGATCTTGAAGGTTCCTGATTGTCAGAAATTAAACCTAGTGAATGCCTGAAACTGTGCCTGCTGTGCCTGGCACACCTCTTTCTTTTTCTCATTCTGCACACTTCTCTTATTTTTTTCCAATTTAAATCCCCCCTTTCTTCCTTTTTTTCTCCTTCCTACTAACTTTCTCCCTCTCCCCTCCCACTCCTTTCTGCTCAGTCTTACCCTGCAAAAAGAAACTCTGCCGAGGTCCTTTTGTATCCTGGCTAATGCTGAGTGTTAAGCCTGGTACACAATATTGTTTTTTTTCCATTCAACTCAGTGGTTGACCAAAAAAAAAAGTTCAGCTCTGGTTGGAGCAACTGTACTAACGATCTGACGTTAGTACAGCAATTTCCGCGCCTCTCTGTCAGAACACCCTGATCAGCACTCCCAGTCATTGGCCAAACGGCTGACTTCTGTAGGAGCAGCTGGCATACACAGGGCCAAATGTTGGCCTGTTTTTATTATCGGCCGGCATTCGACCAATGTGTACAGGGCTTAAGAACATTTTTCAGTATGGCCACAAAGCTCCCTGCTGGGTGATTTTCTTCTGCCTTCTATTGTATGCACTAGCCATGATGTTCTACCTCACTTGACATGTATGCGTTTTTTGTTTTTTGTTTTTTTGGTTTTTGATTGCTCCCTTGTGTGATGTGACAATTACTTTGCACCTGTAAACCTGTTAATACATTTACACTAAATGAAGAATTTATAAAAAAAAGATTACAGTAGCTTAGTAGTTAACACTTCTGCCTTGCAGCACTGGGGTCCACAGTGTGAATCCTGGTAAGGACAATATCTGCATAAAATTTGATTGTTCATCCTGTGTATGCGTGTTTCCTCCCACACTCCAAGAACATGCTGGTAGGTTGATTGTCTGTAGGTTAACTCGCTGGTAGGTAAATTGGAGTGTGAGTGTAATTAAGTGAGATAAGGACCTTAGAATGTAAGCCCCTTGAGGGCGGGCACTTATGTGTATCTAAAATATGTAAAGTACTGTATAAATACATATAGGTTATATTAGTATCTGTAATAGACAAATATTAAATTCTGACTGGATTAAAAGTCTTAACCAATTAGTTATGCAACCATAAATCCCTCCCCTCATGCCAGGGTACTAGGTGTAATCCTGGACTCTGACCTGTCCTTTCAGCCCCAAATCCAATCATTGTCAAAAGCTTGCAGACTTCACCTCCGCAACATCTCTAAAATTGGCCCCTTTATAACAACTGAAACCACCAAGCTACTCATTCACTCCCTTGTTATTTCTTGCCTCGACTATTGCAACTCCCTTCTCATAGGCCTACCACTTCATAGGCTATCCCCTCTTCAGTCTATCATGAACGCTGCTGCCAGGCTTATCCACCTTACCAACCGCTCAGCGTCTGCCTCCCCTCTCTGCCAATCCCTACACTGGCTCCCGATTGCCCAGCGAATTAAATTCAAAATACTAACCATAACATACAAAGCCATTCACAACTCTGCCCCGAGCTACATCACCAATCTTGTCTCCAAATATCACCCAAACCGTCCTCTCCGTTCCTTTCAAGACCTCCTACTCTCAAGCTCCCTTGTCTCCTCCTCTCATGCTCGTCTCCAGGATTTCGCCAGGGCCTCTCCCATCCTCTGGAACGCTCGATCTCAACCTGTACGGCTATCTCCTACTCTAGCTGCTTTCAGGCGATCCATGAAAACTCATCTCTTCAGGGAAGCCTATCACACCGCCAACTAATCTGCCATCTGCTCATTCCCTACTCTTACAACCTCTTGTAACACCTGCCCCACCCCATTAGATTGTAAGCTCTTCTGAGCTGAGCCCTCTTAATCCTCTTGTATTTTATTGTATTGTATATGTACTACCTCCCTCTAATATTGTAAAGCGCTGCGTACACTGCTGGCGCTATAGAAATCCTTATTATTAATAATAATAATAATGTCAGCAAAATACCTTTTGTTCATGATCATTGGGGCACTGGAGAGTCACATGTTATTCCAAAACTATCTGGTTAGCATTACTGTCCATGTACTGCTTAGAAAAACAAAGGGATGAGCACCCCTAGTGGCCAATCATAGAGGCAATGGCAGTTCAGAAGCAGAACCTAACACATAGTGTGAAGCTGAAACCAGCTTAAAAAGCAGTCATTTGACTAATTGTTGAGAAATTGCATTTATATTGGTGAGAATATGTTCCCAGTACAAAGAGCTAGAGGAAGAGCTGCATACTCGGAGACTGCTCACTGGAGTCTTGCCATGAGCAAATTGCATTAATTTAGCGCTATCATTTCTTCAAACAAAATAAAGAACTGAGGTACTTAAACACATTGCAATATTTATTACTACCCCAAAGCTTATCATACATCTCTGTAAATGTCATGATTATGAAGCAATAACAGTAACTGTTGTATTGTTCATGACGATTAAACACTCCACAGTGTTTTATATAGGAATATAGTAACAGAATGTGCATCTAACAGGGTATTTTTTGTAATCCTAAAGATATGGAATACTGTCAGGTTTAAGTACTGTAGGATCTATACTAATTCTAGATGCTAGGATTAGCAGTGTGTCAACATAGTATATTTCCACATTCACAGTTTTTTGGCAGGAGCACCGCCTTTATCGGATCAATAAAGGGTTACGGGTTACTGACACATAAAAATGGTTGCTTCCAGCTAAATCAGCCAAAATCTAGATTTTTATTTGATTTTTATAACGAGTAGCCGAATAGCCCACCAAATGTAAAAATAAAAAAATGCCGGATTCACTGCAATACTCACTTCCTTTCCCATGCTGACCCCCACAGACTCTCTACTTTGTAAACCCAGGTTGAATGATGCCCATTGTCATTCAGCAGGCTTCCTGTGAGTGCAAGGCATCATGGAAGGTGTTAGGCTTCATTCAAAGGGGTGCACTGATAAGTACACCTGTGCAAGGGTCAAGTTTACCCACCTGGGAGGCACAGGTGGCCACAGGCAGCCAGCCTGTTCAAATCAATAATAGATGAACAGCTGTACAGATCTTTTCTAGGGGAACATGGGACAGTGCAAGAACACAAGTGGATGTATGAAGTAGTCACTTTATAAGAGGAAGTCCTCAAAAAAGGGAGTTTAAAGCAGGATCACCAAGTACTTCCTCAATATAAGCTACAAATTTAAAGGACAGAGAACAACATTTAAAATTATATTAACATTTTACACTAAGGCTGGGTTTACATACAGTTGTGTTCAAAATTATTCAACCCCCACTGAAATGTATTGTTTTGGCCAGTTTGACATTGATTTTGATCATTCAGTCATCCTGCTTACAATTAAATCAAAGAGGCACGTGTAGGTCAGACAAATATAACATAACATTTATAATGAAATAACCACAAATGTCTTTTCTGTGCTCACATCATTATCAGTTTTATTCAACCCCCAAGTGACATTCAATCTTAGTACTTAGTACAACATCCTTTTACAGTTATAGCAGCTTTTAAACGTGAAGCATAGCTTGACAACAGTGTCTTGCAGCGATCTATGGGTATCTTCGCCCATTCGTCATGGGCAAAAGCCTCCAGTTCAGTCACATTCTTAGGCTTGTGCACTGCAACTGCTTTCTTTAAGTCCCACCAGAGGTTCTCAATCGGATTTAAGTCTGGTGACTGTGATGGCCACTCCAAAATGTTCCAGCCTTTAATCTGCAACCATGCTCTAGTGGACTTGGAGGTATGCTTGGGATCATTGTCCTGTTGAAAGGTCCAACGTCTCCCAAGCCTCAGGTTTGTGACGGACTGCATCACATTGTCACCCAATATCTCCTGGTACTGAAGAGAATTCATGGTACCTTGCACACGCTGAAGCTTCCCTGTACCTGCAGAAGCAAAACAGCCCCAAAGCATGATTGACCCCCCGCCATGCTTCACAGTAGGCAAGGTGTTCTTTTTCATAGGCCTTGTTCTTCCTCCTCCAAACATAGCGTTGATCCATGGGCCCAAACAGTTCTAATTTTGTTTCATTAGTCCACAGAACACTATCCCAAAACTTCTGTGGTTTGTCCACATGACTTTTGGCATACTGCAGTTGACTCTTCTTATTCTTTGGAGACAGCAAGGGGGTGCGCCTGGGAGTTCTGGCATGGAGGCCTTCATTACGCAGTGTGCGCCGTATTGTCTGAGCAGAAACTTCAGTACCCACATCTGACAAATCTTTTCTCAGTTCCTCAGCAGCCACACGGGGACTTTTCTCCACTCTACGCTTCAGGTAGCGCACAGCAGTCGAAGTCAGCATCTTCTTTCTGCCACGACCAGGTAGCGTTTCAACAGTGCCCTTTGCCTTGAATTTGCGAATGATGCTTCCTATGGTGTCTCTTGGTATGTTTAACATCTTTGCAATCTTCTTATTGCCATTGCCCTTCCTGTGAAGAGTAATCACCTCTTCTCTTGTCTTCCTGGACCATTCTCTTGACTTCACCATGTTTGTAACCACACCAGTAAATGTCTAGAAGGAGCTGAGTATCACAGTCATTTTACAGCTGCCTAATTGGTGCTTATTAGGCTTTATTGCTGCTCCCTCACATCCACAGGTGTTTTCTTTTTTTTTTTTTTTTTTTTTTTATTTATCCGTTTATTTTGAGTTTTCAGAGAAATCTTTACAGATCATACAGCGCCATATTAAATCAATGGGTTACAAAGACATTATCCACATCCATTTACTTATCTCCGAGGACTAATAAGGTCCTCCCGAGATTTCCAATTCATTAATATACAGTCAATTATAGAATATTCAACTAAGACAAGATATTGCTAAGACATCAAGTCTCCTTCTCTATTCCTACTCGTTCAGTCCTGTCTTTCTTCCCATCTTTATATTTAATTGACCCTTACCTTCTGATCCTGTCCTTGTTTCCCTTCCTTCTTTCTATCTGTTCATTCCCTTCTCTCTCCCTCTTCTTTTCTGTATTACCCCCCCCCCCTTTCTCCCCTCATTCATACCCACTATCACACAATCGCACACCTTACATCCCCAAACACCAACCAACAACCTAACTGAACAAAAAAAAAAAAAAAAAAAAAAACAAAATAAAGGGGAACCCCTTACAATAATTATCCTCCCCTCTCCCACTCCTCCAGCCCCCTTCAGGCAGAGTTAGCGACCCTTTCCCTCTCACGTAATTTCCGCGATCTGAGATGATATTAGTAACAATTGTTTACCCGCATCCGAGGATATAAACAAATTCCAAATTCTCCATGTCTTTTTATATTGCTCCTGTCTATGTTGTGCAGATAGCACAAGGTCCTCCATTTTATTGATGTGTTCTAATTTTCTTACCCACTCATACACGGAGGGCGCTTGTCTTTTTCTCCAGTGTTGGGGAATACATGCTCTTGCAGCATTCAACATGTGTGGCAATACTGATCTAACACATTTCCTCTCTGACTGCCCTGGAATCTGTAAAAGGCAGAAGGCAGCTTCTCCCTCGATTTTAAAGTCTGTAACTTTTTGGACTATGTCACCAATCTCTGACCAAAATTTCTTTATCTCAGGGCAGTTCCAGAAAATGTGATATATTGTACCTTCCCCTTCTCCACATCTCCAACACCTATCTGATTCTTGGATATACCACCTATGCATCTTAACTGGTGTATTATACCACCTCGTCAAGATTTTATAGTTTATTTCCTGAATTTTAGTGCATTTAGTTGGTCTAAATATTGCCCTAAACATGCTCTGTTTCTGTGTATCCGTTATGTCTATGTTTAGATCCGCTTTCCATTTTTCCAGCCATTTCAAGTTTGGTTGGTTCAACGGAATGTTAAGCATTTTATATAGAATAGATAATGGGCGATCTATACCTCCTATTTTTTCACAGAGTTTTTCAAAATGCGTCAGTGGTTTCTTAAATTTTTCCGGCTCTGGCAGCGACTCTAGAAAGTGTCGCAACTGAAATGCCTCCCATAAGAGTAGCCTATATGTTCCCTCCCCATCTATTAGTCTACTGATTGAAGGCCACGTCCGCTGGTTCGCAAATGTTTTGATACCATCTTGTCCTGTTTCCCACAGTTTTTTAAAATACTGTCTCTCTAGGCCTGGAGTAAATTTGGGATTTCCCAAAATCGGATATAATGGGGATTCTCTTGAGGTTAAATTTTGTCTCAGGCTCTGCTGGAACCCTATTCTTATTGTATTTCCCAGCAAGGGGTGCGTCTTCAGGGATTTGGGGAGTGTCTCATAGCACCAAATTGCTCTCTTTAATGAGACCATCGTTTGTGCTTGTTCCATTTGGACCCATCTTTTCGTTTCCTGATGGTGCCACCAGTCTAATATTCTATTTAAATGAATGGCGTGGTAGTATCTTCGCAAGTCGGGTATGGCCAATCCGCCCATATTTTTAGGTAGTGTTATAATATTACGCGCTATACGCGGTTTTTTGCTCGCCCAGATATAACCACCCAGCACACCCTGTATAGTTTTGAAAAAACTGTTCGGAATTTTAACTGGTAGTGCTCTCATGATATATAAGTATTTTGGCAGAATGTTCATTTTAATTAAATTTCCTCTTCCAAACCATGACTGGAGGCCACCCCTCCATTGTTCTAAGATTTTCTTTGTTTCTCCAATCAGGGGAGTGAAGTTTAGTTCATATACCTGGGTTAGGTTTGCGGGTATATAAGTCCCTAGATATTTCACTGCTTTTTCTACCCATGCAAATTCGAATCCACAGGTGTTTTCGATACCTGATTGAAAACACTTCAATGAACCTCTGTTCTTCAGAGTGGTAGTCTTTAAGGGGTTGAATAATTGTGTCAATGAAGAATTTACAAAAGAAACATTTACTACTGTATTACAAAACCAATTGATGTCATTTTAGTTGCATATGGTTCTTTAAGAAGTAGGATTTAATTCTGAATACAATTACAAATGTATACTAAATTACCTAAAACCCTTTACAGCATTGGGGGTTGAATAATTTTGAACACAACTGTATATGCTTCATGGATGTGTTTTAACTACATCCAATTTGCGTAACATGTGAGTGTGACTGGCTTTCAATGGAGCCAGTTCACACATGTCTAGAACGGCTTTGGTGTGGTTTTGAAAAGGGTCCTGTATGTTTTTGGGTCCAGTTCAGGTGCAAATTCAGGAAAAAATACACACCTGAATCACACCTGAACCAGTGAACAGAAAAGCATGGGACACTAGACTGCAAATTGCAGCCGCAAATATGAGAATCCAGCTTTAGGCAGGCCATACACAGTTTGAATCTTGGCTGGTTCAGCAGGAATGTGTATGGGCAGGCTGAATGTACCACGTTGATCAATCAATCATCTTAGGTGCAATCAGCATGCTGGGTTTTACCTGCAATTATTAGTAGTGGCTGCTATAGGCGATAGCAATAATCACTGTCTTCTCCTGAGAGGGACGGCTGCCCCCCCCCCCCCACGCGCCAGAAACAGACAATGGCTCAGCAGGAGGGATTCCCACATTAACACTGTCTGTGTTGATGGGGTAAATTTGCCCTGTGTATGGCCTTATATGAGATTTTAGAGATTGGGTTTATATATACAGTACTTAATCATTCTGTCAATGTACACAACGTACAGTATAGATGAGTTGTACTATGCACATTCTTGCAACAATAAAAAGTTACCTTTCTGTCCTTATTAAACACAGTCCGATGCCAATAAATTTGCCTTCATAGTGTGCATACAGGAAAGATCACTTTCTCTAGTATGGGACACTATAAAGGTATACTTATTTTCCTGGCCACATTTCTACAATGTCAACTGTTAATTCAGCATTGATATCAGAGAAATTAGACTGTCTGGGACAAATATTACTCCTAATTGTCGTATAAAATGAGGCAGCATGAAGCAAGCAACACTGGGAACTATCAAGCTTGAAGACGAAAGACAAGAACAGGTCAGCATCACATACCTTAAATTATATAAAGGACTGTATTTAAAAATTATACTGTTTTAAATGTGTAATACATGGAAATAAAACTGTCAAAAGCAACTCTAAGTAACACGTAAAATCAACCAGTCAACTACCAATGTTATCCAGACAACACTGAAACTGCATTTAAGTGCACACAGTTTGTTCTTATCTGAGTTTTATGGAATCCACTGCAGCAGATTCAGTAAGCAATTACATTTTCATCTGGTTGGGGCTGTACACGTCTCAGTCTCTGCTCTGGAAATAATAAGATATAAACTTTCACAAATTTAGTTTTACATAATGTAAGTGTAGAGCAGGGGTCTCCAAACTTTCTAAACATAGGGCCAGTTTACTGCCCATCAGACTTTAGAGGGCCAGTGGGAGCAAAAAATGTCCTGGGGTTCAGTGGGACTAAACAATGCCCCATTGTTGGTGTCATTGGGAGGAATTCTGCCCAGTCATTGGTGGAATTCTGCCCAATTGTTGGTGTCAATGGAAGGAATTGTGCTCCATTGTTGGTATCAATGGAAGGAATTGTGCCCTTTCGATGGTGTCAGTGGAGAAGAATAGTGCCCTATTGTTGGTGTCATAAACAGGAATTATGCCCCATTGTTGGTGTCAGTAGATGGAATAGTGCCCAAAGGGCCAGATAAAGGCAAGCAAAGGGCTGCAGTTTGGAGTCACTGGTGTAGAGTACTGAGAAATCCATGTCAGTTTTTTTTTTTGTTTTTTTTTTATATCCTTCCCTTCTGTCACAAAAATATGGTATATCAATGTACCTACCTTGTATTAGGCAGGAGATATCTCCAAACAAGCCATCTTTTCAAGAAACCATCTCATGGGCTAATAAATCTCTTTGTTGATGAAAGATTTAACCCCGTGCTGGCAAACATCTCTTAGCAGCACATTTATTTCAGTATGCTGAAAATGAGGTACCTGCCAATGAGAGGCTACATTTTTCAGTAGCTATGATAATTAATCACCTATGTAACCCTAGGGTATACAGCACTCCCTTGGACATTAATATGATGCATGTATATACACATTGAAATACTTTTTTTTTTTTTTTCTTATTTTTGTTCTTTGATTAAAGAGGTTTTCTGTTTTTCCCATACTCCTAACCTGCTCTTGTACCTCTTGGTATTTAAAAATTAAGATTTCATAATCCTATTGTGTTTTAGTTTTCCAGCCCAAACTGCATTAATGTTGATAGTAGAGACATGTTTATCCGTGCTTCTGAAGACTTTGGGCATCTGAAACTTTCATTGCTGTTTGATGTATAGGGTCAGCACTGATTAAGGAAATTAATTTTATAGTTTTAGAAAACCTCCTACTACTAACCAGATGGAAAACAGAAGGTACTATACAGAAGAGCCAAGTCAGGTGTCAAGGCTGCAGATAATTGAAAAAAACACATTTCTGCTGTAATTCATCTTACACCTTGTTCTACTGTATAAAATAGCACATCAAGTGTAGTGCATAGTCCCAATAAAATTATAAAAATCCACCGTCGTGCAATATTCAATCGTGTTAAACAGTCCTATAATTTAGTGACTTCAGTGACCTCCACCTATGGCTAAAATGCCCTCTCACCTCCAAGCAGTGGCCCCACAACAGAGCCTCAAATGCCTGTAATTATGTCCATCTGAATCTCACTGGGATGGTCTTCCTCTAGATGTACTTGGACCCAAATGGACTCCTCTGCAGATATCCATCAATCGTGTATAACCAGAAAATAAAGAGAAACCATAGTGCTCTCTATTTCAAACAATGTATTGTACTAACACCAGGGATAAAAATACTCACATAGAAATGTGAAAATAAAACACATCATCAGCTCTCCCTGCTGACTAAATAACATGGAAAATCCTGAACAGAGGTTCCATCCACCTGTACATGTTACGCTTCCAAATAAGCAGTACACTTCCAAATAAACTTCCTCAGTAAGTGTCTTGCAAGTTACACTTGCTGAGGAAGCTTATTTGGAAGTGTAACGCGTACAGCTGTTGATGTGTTTAATTTTCACATTTCTATGTGAGTATTTTTATCCCTGGTTTTAGTACAATAAATTGTTTGAAATAGAGAGCACTATGGTTTCTCTTTTTTTTCTGGTTATACACGATTGATGGTTATCTGCGGAGGAGTCCATTTGAGTCCAAGTACATCCAGAGGAAGACCATCCCAGTGAGATTCAAAGGGACATAATTACAGGCATTTGGGGTTCTGTTGTGGGGACACTGCTTGGAGGAGAGCGGGCATTTTTGCCATAGGTGGAGGCAACTGAAGTCACTGGAATTTAGGACTGTTTAACATGATTGAATATTGCACGACGGAGGATTTTTATAATTTTATTGGGACTATGCACATTAGATTGCGCTACACTTGATGTGATATTTTTATTTGAAGCAAAGTTATAGGTGAACACCTTTTGATAAGTGGTGGCAGCAATCATGAATATTCACATGATATATACAGTATAATATATATTGTTTTGCTTTGAGTTTTTTGAATTTGTGATTAGTTTTGGCCAGGTATGTGCATTTATGCAGTTAGTTAGTATTATTTATTATAATTTTGTACTCCAATTTTACACTAATTTATTTTGCACTGATTTTTCACATTGCGTATATTTGTTCTACTGTAGTCTTGCTTATTAGCAAAGTGTGTCCATTTGGGCATAGGAATGATCAAGGGGTGTAGCAAAACCATCAAATATAATTTACTATTACTATTTAAATCTGAACACTTTACCATTCCTCTTCTGAAAACCAGTAAGGGAGTAGCTTATTCTTATGTGGTTAAACTATAAGAGGTTGGTCCAGTTTCTTTCTAATTTCAAAGGGAATGTATTATGTATGTTTTTTTATAGACATACAAGATTTTAGCTTGATGTAAATAATCGGCTGACTCTTTGAAAGGAATGCACTTTGTGTGAATATTATCTAAATGGTTGTTAAAAAAGTATAAAACCCAAAAGCAAACATTTATTATATTGCAGCTTACTGATTTCTTAGATGTGATGACTGCATTCATCTTCTTTTTTAGGCTTTCTTTCTTCTATTTTCATCTGGTGACGCAGCCAGCAAGTCTGTTGTTTTTCAAAAGCTCAAGCTCTCCATTGGAATGTATCAGTTTACATGGATGAGACAAACCATTTACCACTGGCAGGGGTGGTTGAAATGATCAGCTTTTATTTATTCATGTAAAACCTTTGTCCCAAAAGAAAAAAACATGGTTTGCTGTAACTGATTATAAAGTGTTAGCTGGAGTTTTGCTTTAATTAGTTAGTGCATTTAAATCTGCTAATACATGCAACGCTCCCCTCCCCCAGACATCTTTTTGTTTTAAGTTTAATACCACTTTAAGCACAGTAATTGTAGTAGTTGTATAAAAAAAAAACTCTCTCTATTTTGGGACTTTTAAGACACCAGTTCAAAAATCTAGAACAACATATTATACAATTTACATCACATTATTCACATTATTGTAAAATATTGTTTTTAAAAAAGTTATACAATACATATACACAGTCAGCCTCATCAACGCTATTTTAGTGATCTGCATAACTAAAAGGCAATATCATCACCTAATAAAAAGATAATTGTTCTTAATGTTTGCACTTAATGAACCCCACCCTTAGACTATATACATTTCTCATAAACCAAACACTTTGAGGTTGATTCACTAAAATTGGAGAGTGCAAAATCTGGTGCAGCACTGCATAGAAACCAATTCAGCTTCCAGGATTTTTTTGTCAAAATGTAAATGAACAAGCTAAATTTGAAAGCTTATTGACTATCATGCACAGCTGCACCAGGTTTTTCACTCTCTAGTTGTAGTAAATCAATTCCTTTGTTTCCACTGGTATCAATATTGTCATGAACACTGGTCATATGGTGTGATCCTGGTGATTACAATGTGTTTTGTGTATTCCTAGACCAATTTCATCAGATGTCTGTGAAGACTATAATATAGAGCAGTATTCACCAAATTGTGACCCAGGGGCCAGATGCGACCCTTTGTTTGCCTTTAACTGGCTCTTGGGGCACTATTCCTCTACTGATACCAACAACGGGTCACTATTCCTCCCAATGATACAAACAATGGGGCACTAATGTGCCTTCTAATGCCAAATGTGGTGATGTTTATTCCCCCTGATGCCAGGAAAATTTCCACTCCTACTGACCACAGTTCAACCCCCCTAAAGTCTGAAGGACAACAAATTGGCCCTTTGTCTAGAAAGTTTGAAACCCCCTGACATAGAGGATAAATATGCTGTTTCATAATAACAAAATCCATATGAATATCTAACTATACTAAAAATAAATTATGAATTCAATACACATATAATTGCTTACATAATATTGGTACAACTGAGCAATGGACCAAGGACTTGCAATCTCTACCTCAACAATCCATCCCCCTGGGAGGGGAACAATTCAATGTTACCCACAATGGTCACAAAAGTAATGGGATCCTAGCACTGGAAACATTCAGTCTGTTGGTTCAGCACAAGTAACATCTAGGGATAGGGTTATAGGAAGAGTTTAGTGATGACAGGTCAGTACCTGCTTCTACTTTTACTAATCTCAATAAATTGTAGAAGTTATACATTGACTTTGCTAGCTAACAAAACATTACTTTTTATACAATAATCAAAAAAGAAAGAGGAAGCTGGTAATATATTTCAATCATACAGGTAAACAGTGTAATAATTACTCAAAATATGTGTTTACTAAAATTGAATATGAGAGGATATGTGACAGAGTCACTTTATAGAGAACATATAAGTTATTTTTGGTGGATTACAAAATTCAAATGGGGTTTTTTCCTATTTGAGAAAAACAACATCCACCTTTTGTGCTTTCCTGAGGCTGGCTGTAGAGAAGAAGAATACTCCACAGTTATGCCAATAGGTTTTTATGCGCAGATGAAAAGGAAGTGGCATAACTTCATACAAAATATTCGGATTGATTTATGTAGGCTACGGAGGATAAGATTGGCTTCAGTATGTTAAAAGTAAAGGCTCTGCCACCACAATCCCCACCCTTCCCAGCTTTTACATCGCAAGTTATTTCACTACAAGTGACAGTGAGTTTCGGTAATGTAGGTAGTATACATATTAAGAGAGTAGTTATACGAAAAGTGCAGAAACTCAAAAGAACTCGTATAAAATAATGCTTTGCAGATCTACCTGTAATATTCAATATCTTTGAAAATCGGCTATGGTTTATTTTGCTCTTTACACATCATCTCTGGTATATGCACTGCTTTATTGAATAAACCCAATTGTGTTTTTTCTCTAGTTTTCAACTTTTCTCTATTGCACACATATTCTAGTCCACATTTTTCAAACACACAGCCAGCTCAGTAACGGGATTAATGCATAATGTCCGCCCATCAATCAGAAACTGAAGAGAGGCACTGGTCACGGAGACATTCTGCTCCGCAAGTTAAATGACAGCCTGTCAATATGGAAAATACTGTGAATATGGTGTCTGAAGATAAATCTTTTTTCAGAAACTCCTAAATTGGTATGACAAAACGCATCCGATTTAAAAAGCAACCATAAATATGTTCACTTGCTAGCTTCTTACTAATTACTGTTGATGGATATGAGCTGAAGAGTTAAATTATTGTTTCAAATCCCTTATAATATAAACATGTAAGGGCAGAGAAGTAATAAAAATAAGTCAATGCACTTCTTGGAAACATAATTTGTGCTCCCAAGATTAAGCCAATTTTAATATATGATGTTATTGATGAAGGCCATTCATAGCTATAACTTATAGTGCTACTTTTCATTCTCCTTCATCCTGTTTACACTGTAGGTAAATACAAAAGGGAGCAGTTAGATCTGGACATTTCTAGAGGGCATGACTACAGTAAGCAATATAAATTGATCATAGTTATAACTTTGCCGGTTCCTGTGACAATATCCTTTTGCAGTCCAGTGGCCTACTTATCTTTCTTGAAGATTTGTTTTTATACTAACACATAAATGCCCATATTATTCTGGTCCCTGCTGTGCTTAAACATTTAGAGGTTATTGTATAAACATTTTGTCTAGGACTTGACCTGTGAACAGTTTTGTTTCAGCTCTTTGGACTCTTTATCACAGGGTTGATGGATCACTGGAGTACAAAGTACATGTAGGAAGAGTTAAAGTGACCCTGTCTCTGCTCTAAAAATAAAAATATACAAAACAAGAAGGAACCCTCTCAATGGGATTTTACCAGGCAAAAAGAAAATGGTATATATGTAAAAATATAATGTTTATTGAGGATATCTTAATTAAAACTAATATGAAAAAGATCTTAAAACATACAATAAATGCAGTCCTTATACAAACATTTTGTACATGAAAACCAAATAATTCTGTCAATTGCTGGATCTGAACGACAGAAGAAAGCACCCAGCGCATTTCAAAATAGTTTTTTCTTTGATCTTCTTCAGGGGTATTTGGGTAATAGAGTATATATTTCTACAATAAAGTAAAAACAGTAACTGACCGAGACCTATCGAAACAGTGAAAACATTACAGAGTGTTACATAGAATAACTAACCGTAAAAGATGTGCACAATATTATAAAAGAATGCATGTTCTAAAAACAAAGGAGCACTGGAATTGTTGCCTGCTAATAATTATCCACCAATCGAGGGGGGAAAAAAGACTCTGAAACATCCATTCCTTCACCACTGAGGGCAATGAAAACAAGCCATGCAAAGATCCCCATCTGAGTATAAATATAGACAAAAAAGGAAAAAGAATGAAAAAGAAGAAGAGAGGCCCTATGTTATCAAACATATTCACTGAAAACATGTATGTCTGTGGGGCTCATCAGGACAACATAGGGACTCACTTGCTAAGACACATAGAGCGATAGATCCCCTCAGAAGATCCCCAAAAGGGGGAGAAGAGGAAGATAATCTGCTGTGTCCCAAATATGTCTCGGACAGCTTTTATCTGGAAAATGATACTGAAAAAGGGCAGTGGTGGAATATAGCTTCCACAATATGTGGAGGGTAGACAGCTCAACTTAATGCTAAATAAGTAAGATTCACGTATAATAGACTTACCTAAAAATAAAGGATTCAAAAAAATCTCTGGGAGGTGATATTTATCAGTGCTGTGCAGTAGCTTGTCAGCAGAATGAATATATCAGGAAGTTGTCTGAAAAGCATATAAGAGGGGAGCAATCAATGTCTATAAAACGTGTGTGCAATCAGAAAGGGGAAAAAGGAATAAAGGCTGGTGTCCCGGTGAAATAAAAGACATTCCTTGTGCACTCTCAGTGGATAATGACAGGAGTATCAACAGCTGTACGGACTTAGAGAGGGTATTTCCTTTTATGGCACTCAAGGGGGAGCTCCAACCAATGGGAAGACTCTGTCCCTTCAGGGAGCAGCCAATTGGCATCATCCTATGGTGCCCCCTGGATCAGGGTGCCAAGCGCTGTCCCGATCAGCCGGCTGGGGAAGATGACATCAAGCACCGGTAGGAACACCTCCCGCAGGGCCCATATCACCACCCATTGGATACGCGGCAGCCCACCTGGCTGGAATGGAAAGGCGCCACTCCTGGAACGCATAGCTTTCCATGATGCCGCGCCCACCAACTCCAAGGCTGCGACAGGCGTCAGTGAACCACGGGCACAGAAGGCAAAAACCGGAACCAGGAAACCCCAGGTCCAGTTAGCCAGTAGAGAAGGGGGCCAACCACCTTGGAAAGCCAAGAGTAGTGCCCCCCTCTGCTCCGAGTGGAGAATGAGCATTCATTCACGTGGGCAATGGAAAGAAGGCAGGCACAATAACAAGCAAACATATACAGAACCTCATCCATTTAATATCCTAAGGCCCCTTTCACATGGGCGATCTGATCTGATCCGCCTGTCAGTTCCTCAGGCGGACCTGATCAAATGCTCCATGCTTCCCTATGGGGCAGTGGGTGTCAGGGGAGATATGTCCACTGACACCCACTGCTATCCGATTCCGATCCTGTCCGTGAAATCCGGACGGATGTAAACCCTATTTTTTATCTGTCTGGAGGAGCGGATCTGATGGGATCGGATGAGAACGGACAGGCGGTCCAGTCTCATCCGATCTCCCCATAGAGGACAGCGGGGATCTGACAGCTCTGTCTCTGCACACAGAGCGGAGACGGAGGTGTCATCCGTCTGCTCAGCAGGGATGGGCGGATTGATCCCCCGCTGAGCAGAACAGACTGCGTCGGGTGGTGCACCCATGTGAAAGGGGCCTAAGGCACAAAGCATAATGATCCGTCACACAAAGCTTATATAATACAATGGTATTCAATTGAAGTACACTATATATATTCAAAATATATATGCAATATTCAAAAAAAAAAAGAGAAGAAGAGGGTGAATACTTAGTCCAGCTCACATCCCTCTGATACAAAACCTTCCAAGAAGGGCTTAAAAGAGATTGATTCATTTAAACCAAGGATGGAGGTGGCATTGAGTTTGAATATCCATTTCTGCTTGCGCTGTTCCAGTCTCCGCCGCATGGACCGGGATAGATACGGTCCAAAATAAGAAAGGATATTTTTGGAAAGTTGCCCCCCTGTACGAGAGTAACGTGTCTGCCCAATGGAAGTTCTGCATTGCATGATTTCATACTAACCAGGTGGCAAAATGCCTTGCGCCAAAATTCAACTTTAGTTTTTCCAACATAAAAACATGAACAATCACACAAAAGGAGATCGATTACTCCTTTTTTGCAGCAAGCAAAATGTTTTGGTGTGAACACGACGCCACCTGGTAGATTAGTGACCTGACTTGTATGCATATATCTACAGTAATGTCAAATGTGAAAGTACCAAACATGCAACATGGATCTTTCGTACTTCCTCTCTTAAATTCACTAGATGTTAGTCTGTCTCTGAGGGAGTTTTGCTCTTTTAAAAGTGAACGACGGTGTCTCCAGTATTGGAGGGTCTACCAATGGATCAATAGTCAGAATATGCCAATTTTTTTGAATGATTTTCCTGATCTCTGCATGTTGATTTGGGAAGCATGTAATTATGCGAATAGAATAATCTTTTTTTGATTTTTGATTATACAGTGCGTCGTGACATGTTTTGGTGTGTGCTTTCCTATAGGCCTTTTTGAGGCTAGTGGGAGAGTACCTTCGATTGAGGAGACTCTGCCTCAAATTGTCTGCCTCCTTTTTGAAAGTTATATCATCAGAGCAGTTCCATCTAATCCTCAAATATTGGCTGCATGGTATAGAGGAAGCTGGTGCCCTAGGATGGAAACTACTAGCATGTAGGATGGAATGTCCTGCTGTTGGTTTCCTGTACCGACTACTCTCCAATAGACCATCGTGGCATTGGGAAACCTCCACATCCAGAAAAGTTATTGTAGTTGCATCCATTGTCATTGTGAATGTTAGATTAAAATCGTTAACATTTAATAACTCAAAGAAATCCTGCAGCTGATTCGCAGGTCCATCCCACACCATAAAAATGTCATCACTAAAATGATACCAAAGAATGGTGTGGGCCATGTGTGGTGCTAAGTGGTCCGCCACCATAATCATACGTTCCCACTCCCCAGGCACAGATTGGTGTAGAATGGGGCACAGCAGGTCCCCATCACTACACCCTGCACCTGGAGGAAGTGGGAACCATTGAAAGTGAAATAATTATGGTGTAGGATGAACTCCAATGCTGCAATCACAAATTCATTGAGTTGCCAATCCCTACGATTCCTCTGGGATAAAATTAGTTTAATGTATTACAGTCCTTTGTCGTGTGGAATAGAGCTATAGAGTGCTTCCACATCAATTGCCACTAGAAAAACTGAAGGAGGGATGTAGAGACCATCAATGTTTTGCAGCAAAAGTATGGTATCCTGTATGTAGCTGGGGAGATTAAGAACATACGTGCGTAGATGATGAACTACAAATTTGCTTAGATTTTTGGTTAATGACCCATTCTCCGAAATAATCAGTCTCCCAGGTGGATGTTGTAGGCTTTTGTGTAGTTTTGGTAATGAATAGAAAAAGGTAGAAAAAGGTAGTCCAGACGAATTCCCAAACAGATTTGGAAATTATATGAATTGAATATGCTGAATCCACAAAATTATAGAATTAGTTCTGATACCTCTCGATTTTGGTAGTTGAGATACGGCGGTACCATTCTCTGTTGTTTTATATCTTATTACACATTTCAGTATATTGATCATTATCAATGACGACAATATTGCCCCCCTTATCGGAAGGCTTTATTGTCAACGTAGAGTTTTGAGCTAGATCAGACAGCGCTTGTTTTTCTTCTCTCAAGTGGTTTTCATTACTATCATTCCATTTGATTTTAATATTTTTAACTGTGTCACTCATAAGTTTATTGAACGGCAGAACATTTGAGTTGAAGTTCAGGGCAGAAAATATATTTTCACCTCCCGGCGGTGTTTGTACCTTTGTATCAGCTGATTCATCAAGGCGTTGGAGCAAATTCTCTAGATCAATTTGATCAATAAGATCGACTGGATAATTTTCTTCGAGGAGATTGATTAAATTGTCTATGCCTTGTAACTCCTGAGGTTTTGGAGGGGGACCTGATCTTCCTTCCTTTGAGTATAATAAAAAGTTGTAAATCCTAATTACTTTAAATTTATCTTTATCACTATTTGGACAGAAGCTTAAACCTTTCGCTAATACCTGCATTTCTGGTTCGGAGAGTACATGTTTAGAGAAGTTAACTATGTTTAGTGTTTCCTCCTCATGTTTTATTCATGGGAATTTGATTCCCTCCCTTGTGTTGTGTGGGGAGGGTGTGTCGTCTGTTTGCAAGAGGCCTGTTCTAAAAAAAAATTTGTCTTGCAAAGTGTATTAAGAAGCACCACTGTTATTGGGTAAGGTGTTGGGAATTGAAACTATAGGAAAGTTACCCATGAGTGAAGGAGAAGAGAGAGAAGCAGCCACTACGTGTCTTACCTGACCCCCAGTGGGCACCAGAGGTAGAACCCGGTGGGGGTTGTTGTTCAGTGATGCCTTTTTTTAAGGATCTTACTTGTGACCCACCATCTTGTGAGCTTCTTTTAGATTTTTTGTAACTTATTGGAATAAAATGATCCTTTGGAAGAAACAGAAACAGAAGATTTAGAGGAGGCATCTGACATTTAAAGACTGGACATTTTTAAATTTCCTAAAATTTTTAGACTTAAACTGTATACGACTATGATTCTAATTATAGGCTCTGTTTTCTTAATATGACATTTTGTCTCTATAATATTTTTTTATTTTTTAATTAATAGGTCTCTGTTGTTTCAGATGTTCACCAATTCCTTTTTTCATATTGCATGTAGGAAGGGTTTGCTTTAATTGGTTAGTAATTGTGTGTGAATAAGGTCTAGTTACTTGTCCAATTACTTTATCTTTTTTCGTGTATTCATCCCTAAGTAGGGACATTATTTCCTTTGAACAAGCGGATAAATTGTTCTCTCATTTAGTTTCAAAGGTTGCAGCCATAGTCTCGAGAGTAGGGAAAATGTGTACTCCTAAACCAAGTGGATCTATGTTATCTTTGACATATTGTTCAAAAGAATGAATGTGCCAAAAGTATGAGGATTTCTTTTCTAATACTTTCCTCAAATTAAAAAATTGGGATGAAAGTTCTGTATCTTTGTGCTCTTTTTGTGTGAAATCTTTGTAAAAGGTAGACATTAAAGAGTCTCACTCTTTACCTGTATAGGTAGTCATGATTAGTTAAACTTATACACAGTATATTGGATCTACAGAGCCCTATACAACAGATAACAAGAAAGGGAGGGTATCTACTACCCAAAAGCATACAGTATGGGCAATCTGTTAATAGGAAGAACTAGGAGATGCCCACATCCCTAATAAACTATAAAAAAGAAGAAGGAACCCTCTAGATGGGATTTTACCGGGCAAAAAGAAAATTGTATATATATATATATAAATATAAAGTTTATTGAGTATATCTTAAATAAAACCAATATGAAAAAGATCCTAAAACATACAATAAATGCAGTCCTTATACAAACATTTTGTACATGAAAACCAATTAATTCTGTCAATTGCTGGATCTGAATGACAAGAAAATACCCAACGCATTTCAAAATAGTTTTTTCTATGATCTTCTATAGGGGTATACAGAGTATATATTTCTACAATGAATGAGAAATATCATTAAATGACTGAAACATATTGAAACACAGAAAACATTACAGATTATTACATAGAGTTACTAACCACAAAGGATGTGCACAATAGTATAAAAGATGGAATGTTCTAAAAACAAAAGAGCACTGGAATTGTTGTCTGCTAACAGTTATTCACCAATTGAGGGGGAAAAAAGACGCTTAAATGTTCATTCCTTCACCACTGAGGGCAATGAAGACAAGCCTTGCAAAAATCTCTATATGAGTATAAATATAGACAAAAAAGGAAAAAGAATGAAAAAGAAGAAGAATTATCCCCCTCAATTGGTGGATAATTGTTAGCAGGCAACAATTCCAGTGCTCCTTTGTTTTTTTGTAATATAAACAAAAAATGATCAGCAATTTTGGAAAAAAAAAAACAATATTTTTTACTTTCTGCTATCAAACACATCCATTAAAAAAAAAATCGAATTTCTTCATTAATTTAGGCCAATATGTATTCTACTACATGTTTTTAAAAAAAAAAAAAATCCCAAATCCCCGTATATATTTATTGGTTTGCCTAAAAGTTATAGTGTTTACAAACTATTAATGCTAAAAAAATATGCACTGTCACTGTACTTATGACACTGGCAGGGAAGGGGTTAACATTAGGGGTGATCAAAGGGTTAAAGGCGTCCCTAGGGAGTGCTTTCTAACTGTGTGGGGGATGCTTTACCTGTGGGAAGACAGAGATCAGTGTTTCTGCTTAGCAGAAACACAGGATCTCTATCTTTTCTACTAACAGAATGGTGACTTGCCTTGTTTACATAAACAGACTACCGCTCTGCCTCTCTCGGGAATGATCGGCGGGTCCCAGCGAACATCGGATCCACCGGACCTGCTGATTTGGCTGTCCAATCACAGTGGGAACAGATCACTGACAAAAGCAAAAATTGACATACCTATATGTGATTTCGCTCAGAAGAGCTACTGCCCCGCAGTATATGTACGTGGGGTGGACAGCAAGTGGTTAAAGGAAGCAATGGATGCTATCACTACTGACCTCCTTCCGAAAATCCTATCTCCCTGGCTGTCTCTGGCTTAAATAACTTCTAAGTAACTAATCCTGAACAAGGATGCAGTAAGTTGGCCAAAGTGAAATAAAATATTTTGTTCATAAAGGGAAAGTATAGTGTTTTTCAACGTATACAGTACATTTTGAGATATTTTTGCAATGTTTACCTGAAAGAAATTTTTAATGTGATTTTCACATTTAAAAAATTCCCTCTTTCTTGTTTTGTTTGGTTATGTGTAACATTTAAAGATTAGCCATTAGAGGCAAGATACAATAAGTAGTACAAGGTTTCTACCATCTCCTTTTATTTTTGGGCAGTGTGTGAAAGGCTTGATTATGGAAAAGCTGTTTTTTCTTGCTGTATTTGTACCCATTAAGGTGAATTTCTTAAGCTACCTGTGTTATCAAGAATGGTAGTGACTAAAATCTCAGAGAGCACGATGAACTATGATGAAGAGGGGACTCCCTTTGAAATGCGTAGACCAGAATAGACCTGACTTGGGATTTCTCTGGTTTGGGAATTTATTGATGAGCTTGTGTACACATGTGTTTGTGAATATAATATATGTCTTCATTTTATTAACCACCTCAATACTGGGCACTTAAACCCCCTTCCTTCCCAGACCAATTTTCAGCTTTCGGTGCTCTCGCACTTTGAATCACAATTACTCAGTCATGCTACATTGTACCCAAATGAATTTTTTATCATTTTGTTCCCACAAATAGAGCTTTCTTTTGGTGGTATTTATTCACCGCTGGATTTTTTATTTTTTGTGATATAAGCGAAAAAATAGCGAAAAAAAAAATTATATTTTCTATTGTCTGTTTTAAAAGAAATCCAATAAAATCAAATTTTGTCATAAATTTAGGCCAAAATGTATTCTGCTACATGTCTTTGGTAAAAAAAATCCTGATAAGTTTATGAAAATAGGTTTTTGTGAAAGTTAGAGCGCCCTCAAGCTAGGCTACGTATCATTGAAAATTTAACAGTCCCGATGTACTGACTACCTATCTCATTTCTTCAGGCCCTAAAATGTCAGGAGAGTACAAATACCCCCCAAATTACCACTTTTTGTAAAGAGGACAGTCCAAGGTATTTAGTAAGAGGCATAGTGAGTTTTTTGAAGTTGCAATTTTTTGGCCACAATAGTTTTGGTAATGAAGATTTTTTTTTTTTCCCACAAAATTGTTAAATTAACAAGGTATTTCTCACACATGACATACATAAACTTGCAAATACACCCCAAAATATATTCTGATACTCCTCCTGAGTATGGCGATACCACATGTGTGAGACTTTTCCACAGCCTGGCCACATACAGAAGCCCAACATTCAAGTAGCACGGTCAGGCGTTCGAAAGCCATAAATTACACATTTCATTTCCTAACAACCTATCACATTTTTGAAGGCCCTGGAGCACCAGAACAATGGAATTACCCACAAAATGACCCCATTTTGGAAAGAAAACACCCCAATGTATATTCTATGAGGCATAATAAGTCTTTTGAAGATGTAATTTTTTTCCACAAGTTTTTGGAAAATGTGGGAAAAAATAAAAACATATTTTTTTTTACACAAAGTTGTCAATTTATAAGATATTTCTAATACATAGCATGTACATAGCAAAAATTACACCCCAAAATGCATTCTGCTACTCGTCCTGAGTATGGCGATACCACATGTGTGAGACTTTTCCACAGCCTGGCCACATACAGAAGACCAACATTCAAGTAGCACGGTCAGGCGTTCGAAAGCCATAAATTACACATTTCATTTCCTAACAACCTATCACATTTTTGAAGGCCCTGGAGCACCAGAACAATGGAATTACCCACAAAATGACCCAATTTTGGAAAGAAAACACCCCAATGTATATTCTATGAGGCATAATAAGTCTTTTGAAGATGTAATTTTTTTCCACAAGTTTTTGGAAAATGTGGGAAAAAATAAAAACGTATTTTTTTTTACACAAAGTTGTCAATTTATAAGATATTTCTAATACATAGCATGTACATAGCAAAAATTACACCCCAAAATGCATTCTGCTACTCGTCCTGAGTGTGACGATACCACATGTGTGAGACTTTTCCACAGCCTGGCCACATACAGAGGTCCAACATCCAAGTTGCACAGTCAGGCGTTCTAAAGGCATAAATTACACATTTCATTTCCTGAGTACCTATCACATTTTTGAAGGCCCTGGAGCACCAAGACAATGGAACTACCCACAAAATGACCCCATTTTGGAAAGAAAACACCCCAATGTATATTCTATGAGGCATTATGAGTCTTTTGAAGATGTCATTTTTTTCCACAAGTTTTTGGAAAATGTGGAAAAAATAAAAACGTATTTTTTTTTTACACAAAGTTGTCCATTTCTAAGATATTTCTAATACAAAGCATGTACATAGCAAAAATTACACCCCAAAATGCATTCTGCTACTCGTCCTGAGTATGGCGATACCACATGTGTGACACTTTTCCACAGCCTGGCCACATACAGAGGCCCAACATCCAAGTAGCACAGTCAGGCTTCTAACACATAGCATGTACAGATCAAGAATTACAACCCAAAATACATTCTGCTGAGCAAAGGGTAAAAAATAATGATTACCTGTGGTTTTAGCAGGCACGAATACGGTCCCAGCACAGGAAAAGCATTGGTCCACGCAGCCAATGGAGATGTTCAGGAATTTTCCAGGCAGCAGGCAGGGATATTCCAAAGTATTGGTCCTGGCAGTAGTTCAGTTAGCAGGCATAGTCATGGCCAGTTCAGGTGGCAGGCATAGGCATGGCCAGTTCAGGTGGCAGCAGGCAGCACTATAAGGCTTGGGGGCCTTGGTCAGGTAAGACCTGAGGACAGGGGTAGAGGCTTCTCCCACCCAAATCTCTTTGAAGCCTCCGAGATCCAGACCCTAATCCGAGAAAACAAAAACCTGGAGAAAAAAAAGTTTTCTCCACTCGGAATTTCTATTCTGGATCCCCTCACCTGTGTGAGACCCCTGTGTTGAATAGTACAGTGGCAGAGCAAATAATCAGTTCCAGGAGGCAGGCAAAAAGAATGGTCATTCAACAGTCCGGGTCATACACAAAAATAGCAGAAACTGGAAAAATATCTTCACATCATAGTCGATAAACAGTCCGGGTCATACACAGAAATAGCAGATAGTGGAAACTGGGAAAATGTCTTCACTAATAGTGTACTGAAGTGTGATAAACACGATAGCACCCTACAATACAGAGGCCTGGCTGGGAGGGACATTGGGGACAGTAGTATCTGGTGTCGTGGCGAATTCCTCTACTTGAACATACACGACATTTTTTTTTGTGTCTGCGGCCTGTGCAGGTAGGAGGGAGGATATCCGGGAAGTGCCTTTCATGAAGTCTGGCTAATGCATCAGAGCGAATTTGTTCGGGGGGGGTGGCCATGGGGATAGAGAAGGGCCATGATAACGTCCTCTTGATATTTTAAATAGGTTAGGGATCCTTGGGTACACTTGAAAAAAAATGACATAGGAATTGAACAGGGCTAGCTGAATGATATAAATGGCTACTTTTTTATACCAGAACAGTGATCTCCTGGTGGCCAAGTAGGGCTGCATCAGCTGGTCGCTCATATCCACCCCCCCATGAATAGGTTATAGTCATGGATGCATTTTGGCTTCTGGATGGGACCTCGTCTTGTCTGAAGTTCCACCAGGGTGTCCTCATGTATTGTGGAAAGGATGTAGACGTCCCTTTTATCTTTCCACTTCAGAGCTAGTACCTCTTCATTGCGCATACTGGCTTTTTCCCCCCGATTTAATCTTTGGCTGATCAATCTCTGTGGGAAGCCCTTGCGGTTGGACCGTGCTGTCCCGCAGGCCACAGTGTTTTTTAGGTATAGATGGCGGAAAACTGGGAGACTTGTATAAAAATTGTCAACATATAGGTGGTAACCCTTCCCAAGCAGTGGTTCAATCAGCTGCCAGACAATTTTTCCACTTGTCCCGATATAGGTAGGGCACCCAGGGGGGTTTATCTGACTGTCCTTTCCCTCATAAATTTTGAAATCAAAAATGTAGCCCGTGGCCCTGTCGCATACTTTGTAAAACTTTACCCCATATCTGGCACGTTTACTTGGGAGGTATTGTTTTATCCCAAACCTTCCGGTGAAGTGGACTAGGGATTCATCCACACAAATGTTTTTATCAGGGGTAAACATTTGCTTGAAGCTGGAGCAAAGAAAATTGATTAGGGGCCGAATTTTGAATAATTTATCATAATTTGGATGATTTCGGGGGAGGCACTGGGCATTGTCGTTGAAATGTAAAAATCGCATTATCATTTCATAACGGTGTCTGGGCATCAAAGAGGAGTAGACTGGCATATGATGGCAAGGTACGGTAGACCAGTAGGAGTGGAGTTCATTTTTTTTTGTCAGACCCATGTTGAGGGTCAGTCCAAGGAATAGTTTAAATTCTTCCACGGTGAGGGGTTTCCAAACAAAGGGGCGGGCATAGGATGAATCCGGATTGCTGGCAATATGTTGGCTGGCGTACAGATTACACTGCTCCACGATGTAGTTCAGCAGATCATTCGTGAAAAACAAATTAAAATAATAAAGTGGGGTTACATTATCCGATTGGATTTGAGGGCCTGGCTGTGCTGTAAAAGGGGGAATTACAGGTTCTGCTGAAGTATCGGGCAGCCATGTCGGATATAACAGAACATCCGGAAGGCTAGTATGGGCCCTGCCTCGTTGTGGGTGGGACGCCCCGTTACCAGCAGCTGGCCTGTCATGCAGGGATGATGCCCTGTTTGCGTGGAGTGCTGCACTGCTGGTGGATGCCTGCGGAGTTGTTGCGCGGCTGGTGGATGCCTGCGGAGTTGTTGCGCGGCTGGTGGATGCCTGCGGAGTTGTTGCGCGGCTGGTGGATGCCTGCGGAGTTGTTGCGCGGCTGGTGGATGCTTGCGGAGTTGTTGTGCTGCTGGTGGAAGCCTGCGCCTGCTCAAATCTCCTGATCCTCTTTGTAAGGATTCTGTCATCCTCCGTTTCCATTTCTGAGCCACTGCTTTCTACTGGCTCATACTCGCTATCCGAGTCTGACGGAGAGAGTTCCCCGGTACTCTCATCCGACATACTCTGAATAATTTGGACAGCCTCTTCGCCGCTATAAAATTTTTTCGCCATGTGGACAGATGATTTCTGGGACAGGTGTTGAAGTGAGATGCGGCAGATGTTCACTGGGACAGGTGCGTCAGATCACGGACAGGTGTAGCAGATCAGGTGACGATGTGCGCGGGATGATCCACGGACAGATGTGTCAGATCAGACAGGTGTAGCAGATCAGGTGACGGTGTGCGCGGGATGATCCACGGACAGATGTGTCAGATCAGACAGGTTTAGCAGATCAGGTGACGGTGTGCGCGGGATGATCCACGGACAGATGTGTCAGATCAGACAGGTGTAGCAGATCAGGTGACGGTGTGCGCGGGATGATCCACGGACAGATGTGCGCCTGATGATTTTTACATTGGTGTTTTGGGGACACTGTGTTTTGGGGACACTGTGTTTTGGGGACACTGTGTTTGGGGACACTGTGTTTGGGGACACTAACAGGGTGATCAGTGTGTAAATAGCAAAGAAATGCTTAAAACTCACTGATCCCCTGGCTGCAGCACAGATTGTCTCTTCTTCTCCTCACTGACAGGATCTGTGTGAGGAAAAGAAGAGATCAAAGCCGTTACAACGGCTGTGTTTACATTACATGACAGCTGTAATTGGACACAACTGTCATGTGATCAGGAGGGCCAATCACAGAGCCCTCCTGCCGAATGTTGTTGCCGTGTGTCCGAGCGACACAGGCACATCGAGATCGCGCCGCTGCGCGTGCCCGCGGCGGCGCGATCTCTCTCCTTCTGAAGGACGTTCCGGAACGTCCATTCAGAAGGACGAGACTCCCGCCCGGCCGTATATGTACTATGGCCGGGTGGGAGGTGGTTAATAAACTGTTTACAATGGTAATGCACTAAGCCCACTCTTTGTTTTCTAGTTCATTTTCATCAGGGCTTCCTGAGTCCTAAGAGAAAGCAAAGCATTGTAGTCTAACAATGGAAACGCTGGTAAGTCTTTGCAGTGGAAACGAGAGAGTCCTTTGGCTTCTATATACCACACAAGCGTGCAGAAGGTGCCTTGTTGTTCTCATGTAATCTTTGCTGACTGTGACCAAAAAAAAGTAGGTTTCAGTTGGAGATGAGCCCTAATAACTGTTGACATGAGATAGGAGCTACACAAAGAGTGCATTGTTTTCAATGTGTCAGCCATCCCATAAGCCCTCATTGTGAAAAACTACAGTAGAGCACATCCTCTTTATAAAACTGTAAAGCAGGAAGCCGAGCCTGCATATTTAATGAACCTATAAAATTTCCCCTATGTCAGATATACTGCATATTTACTAGTCATTTATGAAAACCTTGCCCTTTGAGTTAATAGATTAGCATAACAGCCAAGCAGCTAGCATCTTCAGAAGCAGCAGTCAGCAACAGCCATCTACATTTCCCTTTAAGTCTTTTAATAGCATTGTATTAATACAGAAATGTTGAATCTATTGAAAGGAATTTATTACACCACAGAACTGAATGTTAAAGGATAAATATAACGAAAGCAGCCAAGATACATCAAGGACATTTTCATCTAGAAATCAGTATCAACTGTTCTTTTAATCTCCCTCAGACATGTGCACTATAGTTTTCTGTCTACTGTATAATTGTACACTTTTGCATCACTTTCTGGTTTTAATATATATACCGCAATATAATTTATAATGCCCAAGTAGATTACCAAACAGTGTTTAATGATTACCAAATCATAATTACTGGACCAAAGTAGATTGGATTCATTAAAATGGATTAGCAAATTATATATCCTACATTTTAGCTGATGCGGTGTAAGGTTAAGATCGGCAGATGGAAGTAATTGAGCAGAAAGAATCCACACATGCCCTGCTCCACCTGGGAATGATAAATAAGCATAGCTCATTACCTGCCTGTGAAGACAATACGTTTTTTTTTATATATATATTTTGTCTTTTTCTGTAATAATGTTGGCCATTGTTATAAGTTTCGCACTCATTTATTTTAGAATATTTGTCTAAGTGTAAGATTTTTTTTTTACTGTTTAAGTTAACATACAGTACCATTTATCCAACCTTTATTCAGCTGTATCTGTATTTCTGGGTGCTTTTGTCTTCTTACATGACTTGAACCTACACGAATAGGGGAATCAGCTTCCACCCAATATTTATTTAATATGTGGTTTTGATGATTCACTACCCTTTTCCTGATTTTTGCTTAACTTAGTCAATGAGGTTGAAGCTCTGCTGAATTCCATTATCCAACAATTTACAAGCAAAAAATACTGTTTTTTTTTTTTTTTTTTTTTTATATTTTCCTTGTACATGATTGGCTATTCTTTGTAAGGTGATTTTTCACCACATTTGGTAAACTGAGGGAAAATACTCTTGCAAAGTGAGCAGCCTATTTGGCTTTAGTAAATCAACCCCACAGTGTCTCACACACACTATAGACATACAATGAAGCTATAAGGTTGTATATACAGGAGTGCCTAAGCGCTTTCACATACTAGGAAGTGCACTGCTTTTTTCTAAGAGGAATACAAAACAAAAGGTATGTTTTTAGGGTTGCAAAGAACTTATCAAGATGCTCCCTATAACAGAGCTAGCATTCACTTTTTAGGCTTAGATCATTGTGGCCTAAATAGTTTGCTTTATAAGATGACTATGTTTCTGTATAAATAACCAATCATAAATTGACCAAGCAAGCAAGTGGAACAATCAGCTGTAGAAGTCATATGTCAAGTGCATTGGTTTCATATAAATGGCTGCAATATCCAAGGACCATTAAACCAATTCAATCATATAATATAGGGTCGTGGAGTAGAATTTTTTATTTTTACCTATTTTTTTTAGGGTTATTATGATAATCTTGTGCTCTGCAGTTCATAAGTAAAGCCAGCTCAGTGCTATAACTAGAAGGCTCCTGAGCCTGTTGTAACAGGTCCTTATGTTAGTCAGCTCTGCCCTGCAGTATATGTTCGTGGGTTGCTCTAAGACTGTGAAATTGTTGTGGACTCAGACTGAAAAGACAACAGCCCAGAATTTATCATCTACACGATAATATCTGGATAAGATACCCTAACTTACTGTTAGTAGATATACTAACTACTGAAGTAGAAGAAAGTACTGTCACTGCAATCAGAGCTTTGATTTTCAGTAGGAGATTCAAATATATTGAGCTGGAAAGAGAAAGGTTTTCTTAAAAATGTGGAACTTCCAAAGGACCTTTGTGTAATTTTTCTTTTGATTTTAATGAAGAGTGATAGGTAGCGCAGAAGATTTTTATTTTTAATTGTTTAATGATTATATTTTTTAATTCAAATTCATCTGTAATATTTTAAATTTGATTTAAAAGTATGCCTAAAGACCAAACTTTACATTAGAACAGCTATCAGGTTTTTTGTTTTTTTTTGCCTTCTGTCTCCTTAATGGGTCCGTTTTATTTTTCATTCAACTAGCAGGTTAGATGAAAAAAACTGATGTGATTCCCCATTCACAAATCAAATTGGAGGGGGATGATACATATATCAGCGCTGCAGCTCATTGGTAGATCGACTTCTGTTCAACCACAGTGTCTACACATGGATTGAAATTTGGCTGCTTCCTGCTGAATCGTCTGAATTTCAATCCATGTATGGCCAGCTTAATCCTCTGCATATGTCCTGTTGACCATTGTCACTGGGACAAAAAGATGGAAATCCAAACATTTATAGTTGCCACCAGAAAGGAATTAGGGGGAAATCTTGCTATAGCGAAACACTTTTCCAGTGCTAGCCGTTTAAAGGGAATTTGTGCAAATTTTGCAGAGTTTTCGTCACACCTCATGTTGTGGTTCCATGATAGGAAAGCAAAATATTCCCAATGGAATTAAGAACAAAAACGAAGAAGCAAAAAATTCAAGGGGTTTTAATGATTCCCTACTCTATTCAAATCTTACAGAGAAAATAGTGGCTTTAGATGGACCATACAGTACAAGTTACAAAACTCTGGCAGTAAGAACATTCGAGGAGGCAGATGCGTTTCTCTAAACCTATGCCTTGTTAACTGCAACCTCCATCAAACCCAGAGTTGCAAAGGAACCCAGCACATGTTTGGGGCATTGAGACACCATCAATTCTACCAGTCTGGTGCTGATGGGGATGTGATCTTAACTCAGTATAGCAAGAAGCCAGCAAACTAAGCTTGCAGCATCATGCTGCATTACTTTGGAAGAGCACTGTTTTTTAATCCTCGCTTAATTAAAGAAAAATAAATAGATTCAACTTTCCTGGACTGGATATATCAGATATACAATGCTATTTGGGTCTGATTGATCTAGGTAAGGCCTAACTTCACCAGACCTATGTTTAACTCTCAACTAAATTATGGAAAAATACAACTGTGGTATTGATAAGAAGATGACGCTTTTTCAAAGGATAACACAATCAGGAGCTTTAAAAAATGGATTTTGTTTTCGAGCTGAGTACAGAAACACTGTCTAGCATTAAAGGGGGTTTAGATTGTAAGCTTGATATTTCTGTAAATGGCATCCGAAATCTGAAAACTATCCTCAGGATTGAAAACAAACAGCTGTCACGGACACAGCTGGTGATCAGAGAGGGCCTTCATGTTGAGCTAATGATCATACATTATATTTATCACATTAGGCATGTTATAATCCAGTATATGTGGATTGATGAGAATTGTAGCAGATACAGTGCAGCCAGCTTGTGGTTAAAGGAACTAAAAGCATAATTAACATTTACATTTCAGAAGTGCCAAACAGTCATTTTTTTCTAGATGTTTCCCACATCTAAATCATTAAAAGCTTAGACTATCAGTCATATAAAACATTAGGATGGATTAGGATGAGACCTAACTGAGGGCAATTACCATTATTATGCTAATGGAAAGGCATTTTTTTTTGTTTTTTTAAACCGCTATCCATTTTTCATTCTTTAGTGCAAGGAAAATAAGATCCACATTAAAGTGACAAAACATTTTATTTCACAAAGCCTACAATGGTGTTTTTGGATTCTTAGATAAATACATCATTGTAAAACATAAGCAAGCACAAAAGCAAATGAGAAACATCTTATGTGTAATTATTTGGTTGTGGTGCAGCTTAAAGCAATACTAAAGTCAGTAATACTTACCTTAATTCCAACAATCCAACTCCCACAGGCTCCCTTGCCGTTGCCAGCATCTTTTTCCTGGCTTCCTCTGGGTGCCGATCTTCAGCCGTGTTGATTGGCTGCTGTGATTAGATCATTCATCCCGGCTCGCTGGCACTGTACCAGAAATGTAATTGGAGTTGCACATGGGAAGCTCCATTCACTTTCTGCAGAGGTTTGCAACAGGCAAGTAAATGTATTTATTTTCAAGAGACAATGTCTCTTCTGCAGTAGAAAGCCTGCCTGTTTGCAAAAATATAAAATAATTGCCGTTAGTTTAAGGGCTTTTTCACACGGTTGGACTCCGCCAGCAGATGCAGCTGCTCAGCGGGGGATCTGTCCACTGATCCCCAATGAGCAGGTGGATCAGAGGCCCATGTCCACTCCACTCCACTTATGATGCAGAGCAGACACAGCCTGCTTTCCCCTATGGGCGGTTGGATGTAAACTGACCACCTGTCCGTTTACATCTGATTGTCATCCGATTCGCCAGACGGATGAGGAACGGATCCCCCATCCATCTGTTTTTAGCAGATAGGATTGGATCGGATGTTGGCAGGTATAAACAGGCACATGTCTGTTTACATCCTCCGCTCCATAAAGGGTAATTGATAGTTCAATAGGGATGGCCTTGCGGTTCGCCCGGCGGTCGGTTCGCGGCGAACTTTGCTTGTTCGCAGTCCGCTGATTTTGCGAACATAAGGCGTTGTTCACGGTGGCCATATTAGTTTACATTGGGGAGAACTTTGACCCATGACACAGCCATCAGGTGGAACGGGACAGCCAATTGAGGCATTTCAGCACATGGACATACCCCCTACCTTATAAATAGACCTGACCTGGCGGCCATTTCACATTCTGCTTTTTGTCAGTGTAGGGAGAGGTTGGCTGTGTGCACAAGGGACAGATTGTCAGTGACACAAATCGCTCTGTTAAGGTCCACAAAAGTCCTTTTAAGGGCTGGTATTTGGTATAGGTGTACTGTCTCTTTTGTCAGTGTAGGGAGAGGTTTGCTGTATGCACCAGGGACGGATCGTCAGTGACACAAATCGCTCTGTTAAGGTCCACAAAAGTCCTTTTAAGGGCTAATATTTTGTATAGGTGTACTGTCTCTTTTGTCACTGTAGGGAGAGGTTTGCTGTGTGCACCAGGGACAGATTGTCAGTAACACAAATCGCTCTGTTAAGGTCCACAAAAGTCCTTTTAAGGACTGTTATTTGGTATAGGTGTACTATTCTTTGGTGTGCAGGGCACTATATAGGGGTGTAATACACGTATAATATACTTTCTAATATAGAAAGCATATTATAGTAGATTTGTATTGTGCACTGTGCAGCATTGTGACTGGTGTGGTGAGCGTTTCTGCAGCAATACTACAAACAGTGACAAAAGCACTTTTAAAAAAGTATTATGACTGGTGTGATAGACCAGTGGCCCCCCAATACCACAGATTGAAGTGGGGTGTTATCTGAGTATACTTTTATAAGTGTATTTGTGTCCTGCAAAAATATTGCCTCTTTTGCTGCGTTAACTCTGCTACACACAGTGCCAAACTTACTGGCCAATTTTTTGTACAACTTGTGTGATAGACCAGTGGCCCCCCAATACCACCTATTGAAGTAGGGTGTTATCTGAGTATACTTTTCTAAGTGTATTTGTGTCCTGCAAAAATATTACCTCTTTTGCTGTGTTAACTCTGTTACACAGTGCCAAACTTATTGGCCAATTTTTTGTACAACTGGTGTGATAGACCAGTGGCCCCCCTATACCACAGATTGAAGTGGGGTGTTATTTAACAGTATACATTTAAAAAAGTGTATTTTAGTCCTGCAAAAATTTGGCCTCTTTTGCTGCGTTAACTGTGCTACACACAGTGACAACAGTTACTGGCCAATTTTTTGTAGAAATGGTGTGATAGACCAGTGGTCCCCCAATACCACATATTGAAGTGGGGAGTTATCTGAGTATACTTTTCGAAGTGTATTTGTGTCCTGCAAAAATATTGCCTCTTTTGCTGCGTTAACTCTGCTACACACAGTGCCAAACTTACTGGCCAATTTTTTGTACAACTGGTGTGATAGACCAGTGGCCCCCCCAATACCACATATTGAAGTGGGGTGTTATCTGAGTACACTGCAGTGTGAACTTTTTTTAATGTGTCCACTGCTGACAATAGTGTTGTCATCTTCAGCCTTTGCAGTCAACGCATACGTCGCGGTAAGCCCAACACTCACCTAGGGACGACCGCCTTAAGAAGGCACCTGGACTCCCATCACCGAGCACAGTGGGAGCAATGCCATCAGAACCCACCAAGCCACACTCCAGGCTCTCACCATCCAGCCTCTTCTTCTTCTCCTCTCTCCTCACAATTGTCCTCCACTCCCCCTTCCATCATACCGTCCTCACGTTGTTCTGGAAAAAGGCAGGCTTCCATGGCCCAAATGTTGGAGCGTAAAAAAATTATGACGCCGGATAACCCTCTTGCCCAACGTTTGACTGCTGGCTTGTCGGAACTGATAGCCTGCCAACTACTGCCATATCAACTGGTGGACTTGGAGGCCTTTCGGAAATTTGTGGCCATTGGAACACCACAATGGGAGGTCCCAGGCAAGAAATATTTTTTGCAAAAGGGATTCCAGAGCAGTATGGCCATGTTCAGTGGCAAGTGAATGTATCTCTGGCACACAGTGTCGGTGCCAAGATACATCTGACCACTGACACATGGTCTAGCAAACACGGGCAGGGAAGGTATATAACTTTTACTGCCCACTGGGTGAACCTTCTGACGGCCGTCAAGCATGTAACCCGTGGCACCCGTGTAGATTTGGTTTTACCGCCACAGATTGCATGCAGGCCTGCCTCTTCTCCTCCTCCTACTCCATCCTCCCTCTCCTCCTCGGCTGAGTCCTCCTTTTCCGCTGCTAACGTCTCTTCCGCTGCGCTGCCCAAGTCCCCAGAAGCTATTCCACATGCCAGATGAGATGTTGCCATGCTGTGCTGCGTCTCTTGTGCCTGGAAGCCAAGACCCACACTGGTCCTGCACTCCTTTCAGCTTTGCATTCACAGTGGCTGACACCGCTCAATTTGACAGTTGGTAAAGTGGTGTGCGACAACGGTGCCAATCTGCTGAGCGCGCTGAAACAGGGCAAAATTACACACGTGCCATGCATGGCACACGTCCTGAACTTGGTCGTGCAGCGAGTTGTTGCCAAATACCCTGGGGTCCAGGACGTCTTGCGGCAGGCCATTTCAGAAGATCTTACACAGCCATGGCTCGCCTTGCTGACATTCAGCGGCGACACAACCTGCACGTCAGGCATCTTATTTGTGACTGCCCGACGCGATGGAACTCAACGTTGTATATGCTTGATAGGCTGCTCCAGCAGAAATGTGCAGTTAATGACTACCTGCATGAACTCTGTGGCAGGACAGGTTCTGGGGAGCGTGGGTTTTTTTCAACGCATGCAGACTTCTGCGGCCATTCGATGAGATCAGCAAACTGGTCAGTCAGGGCCAGGGCGCCATCAGTGACATCGTACCTTATGCTTTCTTTCTGGAGCGTGCATTGCGTCGTGTCATTGATCAAGCCGTCGAGGAGCAGGAGCAGGAAGATGAGGAAGTCACAATGTTGGATGAAATCCCAGGGGATGCTACTCCATCTGAGACAATCCCACTACAGGATTCTGAAGAGGAGTCAGAGGAGGATGGTGCTGAGGCGGATGAGGAGGAGCAAGAAGAGCATGCTTTAAACCTTAGTGGGATACCTGGTGTTGTCCGTGGATGGGGGGAGGAGAACGAGGACGACATTATCCTGGATGATGAGCTGGAGCCAGGCCACTACACCGCGTCCAGTTTAGTGTGAATGGGGGCCTTCATGCTCCAGTGTTTTATGGGGGACCCCCGTATAAAAAGCATAAAGGGCAAGGACCAGTACTGGGTGGCAACATACTTAGACCCCCGGTACAAACAGAAAATGGCGGAAATGTTACCACCATCACAGAGGGCGATCAGAATGCAGCACTTTCAGGCCTTGCTGTGAGAAATGCTGCATTCTGCTTTTGCGTGCGCTGGCAGAGGAATTTCCACTCACAGAGAAACAGTTGCGGGTAGCAATCCAACAGCGCCTGCAAGAAGAGGACAGTTTGAAGATGTGTTGGTCACTTCAGATATGAGATCCTTCTTTCAGCTGACCCATCGACAACTGTACTCCGGATACAGCATCAGGGAACACCTAGACCGACAGGTGTCCGGCTACATCGGGTTAACGGCCGATGTGGATGCTCTGAGGAGTGATGAACCCCTAGAAAACTGGGTGGGCAGGCTTGACCTCTGGCCAGAGCTTGCACAATTTGCAATGGAACTGTTGGCTTGCCCCCCGTCCAGTGTCCTGTCCGAAAGGACGTTCAGCGCAGCAGGGGGGATCGTGACCGATAAGCGCACTCGCTTAGCTCATGACAGTGTTGACTACCTCACATTTATAAAAATGAATGAGGCATGGATCTCTGAGGAATTCAACACATGTGACCAGTAGACCATGTTTGATTACAATTCCTCATGACAGGCCACAAATATCCGCAAGACCGCCATCCACCCACAACAATTCATGGTCCTTGTCTTCGGTAAATACAGCGGCATAAACGGCATTTCATGTCCATTGAATGCCTAATTTTTGGGGCCTTTCATGGCCGACAATTATTTTTTCTGTCAATGCCTAATGAACCTCCAGCCACAGAATACAACGTTCTTAGCTGTCAGGTAAACCCATGTGGGCTCATTTTTGGGGCCTATACTGGCCGACACTTACTTTTGTATCCTGTCAATGCCTAATGTACCTTCAGACACAGAAAACAATGTTCTTAGCTGTCAGGTAAACCCATGTGGGCTAATTTTTGGGGCCTATACTGGCCGACACTTACTTCTGGATCCTGACATTGCCTAATGTACCTTCAGCCACAGAATACAGTGTTCTTAGCTGTCAGGTAAACCCATGTGGGCTAATTTTTGGGGCCTATACTGACCGACACTTACTTCTGTATCCTGTGAATGCCTAATGTACCTTCAGCCACAGAATACAACATTCTTAGCTGTCAGGTAAACGCATGTGGGCTAATTTTTGGGGCCTGTACTGGCCGACACTTTTGTATCCTGTCAATGCCTAATGTACCTTCAGCCACAGAATACAACGTTCTTAGCTGTCAGGTGAACCCATGTGGGCTAATTTTTGGGGCCTAGAATGGCCGACACTTACTTATTTATCCTGTGAATGCCTAATGTACCTTCAGCCACAGAATACAACGTTCTTAGCTGTCAGGTAAACGCATGTGGGCTAATTTTTGGGGCCTGTACTGGCCGACACTTACTTCTTTATCCTGTGAATGCCTAATTTTCCAGACTGGAATTTAAAATCAATCGGTCTGTAAACGTTCCGCCAAATTGTGGAAGGGATGCGGACCCATTTTACAGACGTGTGAATGGACCCTATATGTATTGGACATGTATTTACCGACTGCTGTCAGATCTGGCTTATTTAGGGAAAAAAAAACTTTTTTTTTGCTGTAAAAAAAAAATATATATTTTTTAGGGCAACTTTTCCAATAGCAATACTTCTGTTATGACAGTGTCCATGTGGTGGGACTATTTGTGCACAGCTAGTAAGTATTTTGTGGCTGCAAATATGACCTAAAGGTTTTTAAAGTTCGCCTCCCATTAAAGTCAATGGGGCCCGCCGCAAACTTGCGGTTTGCAAACATTTGAGAAAGTTTGCGGCTAACGTTCGCGAACCGCCCTGGCCGATGTTCGTCCATCACTATAGTTCAATCAAGTCCACCCGATTGGTCCGCCCGTGTGAAAGGGGCCTAAGCCAAAAGAAGCACCTCCACGACTCTGATATGACATATGACACAGATGAGGGGGAGACTGGGAGGACCTCCCTTTACCCACCCAGACTCTGCTGTATCTGAGGTCTGGTGAGAATAGAAGAGGGGATATTTGTGTGTGGGGACGGGGGGGGGGGGGCAGTTGAAAGGAAGATTTCAGCTGGAGAAGGATATTTTTGCTGGGAGGGTTTAGTAGTGGAGAGTAATCAATGTGCCACTGTCTGGCTTTGTGATTTTGCACTACCAGCAATAAAGCTTATTAGATATCAAGAAAAAATGGCAGTTTGTATTGTAGAATGGACAGATGAGGTTATTTTCATTTGTATAAAGAAACCAAAACACAAAATACAGGAAATATAAACTTCCTGACATACACAGCATCATTACATACTGACATGTCTAATAACTTCCTGAAAATATCTTCCACAAAATGTTTATTCATACTGACAGGTGCAAATTACACAAGATTTCAGAGATATACAGTGCTCGCACCTCTGTTCCTATCTGAACAAAATGTCATGCTCACAGTATCTCTTCTCCTCCTATGTGCCAAACATTAACATTTAGAAACACACACTGCTGGTGACAATTTGTAGAAAAGCTGTCCACGTCAATTAGTAAATGCTTTATTTATTTATTTATTTTTAATGTATGTGCTAGTTTACATTTATCACACTAAACACAGATCATGATCTTTCAGCGCACAAATAAATGTTCAAGTCTTAGTTATGAAATATTTTGCAAATTAAACATTTTTTGCTGTTTAAAGCAGAGTTCTGCCTCCCCCTTCACCCCCGCCAAAAATGAAAAGTCAGCAGCTACAAATACTGTAGCTGCTGACTTTTAATATTAGGACACATACCTGTCCTGGAGTCCAGCGATGTCGGCACCACAGCCAATGTTTCCATCGGCTGTCTGGTGCTGCCGCCGCCATCGCTGGTAAGGGAATCCGGCAGTGAGGCCTTGCGGCTTCGCGGGCGGGTCCCTACTGTGCATGCACGAAGTGCGCTGCACATTTCTATTGGCTCGGCAGCGGAGGAGGGGGCCGAACGTCCGAGGGACGGCGGCGCGGTGCCGTATCCCAAAAGTGGGGAAGGGTACCTGTCAAAAACAGGTAACTGTTCCCCCCTCCCCCCTGAAAGGTGCCAAATGTGGCACCGGAGGGGGGGGAAGAGGGGAAGTTTCACTTTTGGGGGAACTCTGCTTTAAGTTGTGATAAATAGTTTCTACAAACCTGTTGGTTGCTATGGGCATCATTGCCAGTGTCATTTTTTTTCCCCTGCTGTGATCTAAGTTCCATCTAAGGTGAAGATTTCAAAGTACATTCTTCCTGAGCTAAGACAGATTGTTCTTGCCTGTCTACAAATTTGGTGGCTGGGCTGGAACATGGTGAAGGAATGACAGCTGCTGGGCTGTCACCTTTTAGTCTTGGAAACTGAACAAGATGAGGACAGTGTTGAGACATGGTCAAACCAGTACAATTTTTTTATAATGAGCACAGTGAAACAGAGGCAAATTTTCATAAATGCTATTGTAACCGAAGTTTGTTCTTTCGATTAGGCAAGGAAGCTTATAACTCATGAAAAGTATACATTTTAATTCCTTTAAAAGGACACTGGATAAATATTTGGGTACAAAGCACTTTCTAATTCAAAGCTACAAAAATTAACAAACACAAATTTTAAAGGATAGGTTCACTGTAAAAAAAAATAATAATACCTGCATTTTTTGTTGCAGGTATATTTTTTGTTAGGAGCCTGTAAAGCTTTGCACCCAGGATCAGCAAATAATGGGTGTAATGCCATGGTGCTGCAGACTGTCTATGTAGCTATTTGCCCGTACCTCTGATATGGGCAGGCAGTTACACAATGACAGGAAGCTCAATAAACTGCCTCGAGCGATCAATAGCACCCTGGTAGTTCATTGAGAACCACAAGCTAACAGCTGCAAAGGCTGTCAAGACTTGTAGTTTCCCATTCACAGAACACTTTTCTTAGATTGCGACAGCAAGTGAAGGGAGAAGATTCCCTGCTTGCTGTCAAAATCAGGACACTATGCGTGCAATATGAAACGTGTTACAAAAGGTGAACTTATCCGCTGAGAACCTGCTTGGCTGTCATTACAAGGAGAGGGAGGGGACGTATCACCCCTCCCGCCGCCTTCCGAAGCTCGCCCGGGTCTCCCGTCCCATCAGCCTGCACGGCTGCCGAAGACCGAATCAAAGCCGCATTCGGCTCTGAACGGGTCTCCATGCAAAAACCCGGAAATTACGTCATGACATCACTTCCGGGTACTGTTGCCAGATTAAAAAAAATTGCAGCATTCAAAACACCCAAACTTGGCGTTTTGAATTCTTTTAAGTGCAAAAAAAAAAAGAAAAAAAATATTATTTTTAAATGTACGAAAATATCAGCCCATATCAGCCGATACCGATATGCATTGACCAAAATATCAGTATCGGCAACGAAAAAACAATATCGGTCGATCACTAGTTATAACTACTGTCAGATTTTTTTTTTCACCATTTGTGTCTCATTGCAGGGATTTCACTTCACTTCCTGTCCTATACCCAAACAGGAAGTGAGAGGAAATCCTTGCAAATTAAGGGCATTCCTTGGGGACCAGAACTTGTGTCCCTATTGGAAGATTTACCCCCTATTGCTTTTCTTGGGACTTTCACTTTTAATAATAATGGTAAAAAGGACGAATCGAGAAGGTGAATCTCCTTAACCACTTGCCGACCGCCCACAGTATATTTACTGTAGCAGTCAGCCCCGTACAGGCAAAGTGATGTAGTACTACGTCGCTAGCCTGAGAGCCTCTAGGGGGCGAGCGCCCGCCCCCGCTCTTTCCCTAACATGTCCGCGTGTGTGACCGGCGGACCCAATGTCCGCCGGTCACTCGCGATCTCTCGGTGCAGAGAGAGAAAGGCAGACAGCTAATGTAAACAAAGCCGCCTGTCATTCTCCCTGATCTAACTGCAGAGATCATATGATCCTGCTATGTAGGATCGTATGTCTCTGTGGTTACATCGCTAGCCACACCCCTTTACAGTTAGAAGCACGCCCCTAGGGACACACTTAACCCCTGCATCACCAATAAAGTTAACCCCTTCCCTGCCAGTGTCATTTTTACAGTAACAGTGCATATGTATAGCAGATTACTGTAGTAATGTCACTGGTACCCCCAAAAGTGTCAAAAATGTCAGTCAAGGGTCCGATCTGTCCGCCGCAATGCCGCAGTCCCGCAAAAAAATCGCAGATCGCCGCCATTACTTGTTAAAAAAAAAAAACAATAAAAATGACAAAAATCTTTCCCTTAGTTAGTAAACGCAAACCAATCAAAATACTCTTATTGCGATTTTTTTTTACCAAAAATATGTAGCAGAAAACAAACTGGCCTACAATGTTAAAAAAGTTAGATTTTTACATTTTTTTGGGGGGGGGGGATTTCATATAAAAAAATGTGAAAATTATTTTTATTTTTTCAAAATTGTCGCTCTTTTTTTGTTTATAGCGCAAAAAGTAAAAATCACACAGGTGATCAAATACCACCAAAAGAAATCTCTGTTTATGGGGAAAAAAGGACGTCGATTTCATTTGGGTAGAGCATCGCACGACCGCGCAATTGTCCGTTAAAATCACGCAGTGCCGAATCGCAAAATAGGGCCTGGTCAGGAAGGGGGTAAAATCTTCCGGGGCTTAAGTGGTTAATGAGGACACAGCTATAAAACCTGACAGGGGTTCTAATCCCTCTTCACTCTATCCAAAACTAAAATAAAAGTTTTGCCTTTAGTTATACTTCAAGTTAAAGGAAAATTCAAGATAAACTGTGAAAGAAAAGCATCTCTCTATCACTCTGTTTTCATCTTCTTTCAGCATTCCCCGTTAGCATATGAGCACTACAGGACAACTGACACCTGGTGCTGCTTCTAATACCAGGTATAATTCAGGTACTTAAAAGGCTTGCAATGATCAAATTATATATATATTTAATAATCTATTATACAGTATTTCACAAAAGTGAGTACACCCCTCACATTTTTGCAAATATTTTATTATATCTTTTCATGTGACAACACTCAAGAAATGACACTTTGCTACAATGTAAAATAGTGAGTGTACAGCTTGTATAACAGTGTAAATTTGCTGTCCCCTCAAAATAACTCAACACACAGCCATCAATGTCTAAACCGCTGGCAACAAAAGTGAGTACACCCCTAGGTGAAAATGTCAAAATTGGGCCCAAAGTGTCAATATTTTGTGTGGCCACAATTATTTTCCAGCACTGCCTTAACCCTCTTGGGCATAGAGTTCACCAGAGCTTCACAGGTTGCCATTGAAGTCCTCTTCCACTCCTCCACGATGACCTCACGGAGCTAGTGGATGTTAGAGACCTTGCGCTCCTCCACCTTCCATTTGTGGATGCCCCACAGATGCTCAATAGGGTTAGGTCTGGAGACATGCTTGGCCAGTCCATCACCTTTACCCTCAGCTTCTTTAACAAGGCAGTGGTCGTCTTGGAGGTGTGTTTGGGGACGTTATCATGTTGGAATACTGCCCTGTGGCTCAGGGAGGGAGGGAGGGAGGGTATCATGCTCTGCTTCAGTATGTCACAGTACATGTTGGCTTTCATGGTTCCCACAATGAACTGTAGCCCCCCAGTGCCGGCAGCACTCATGCAGCCCCAGACCATGACACCCTGTCAGGAACGCTCCGCCATTCCCCTATGCATACTAAAGTTTGCAGGCGCAAACTTTTCCTTTGCCCATTCAATGGCAAACAGGCGTTTGCCAAAGCGCATGCATGTGTGCGATGGCCGTGACCCACGGTCGTTCGCCCATGCACTCAGGCGTAAGTGCACGCAATGACCTTTCACGTTTTGGCACCCAAATGGCCTATTTAAGGGTGGCTGGTACACTTACACTTTGCTGTCTTGTCTGCAGCTCCTCCCATGTTCCTGAACCTGAAACCTGCTGTATTCTGCTTGATTCCTGTTTGACCTCCCGACTTGTCCCTCACCTCGCTTGTCTGCTGCCCGTCCTGACCTCGGCTTGTCCTGTGACCATTCTCCCCTCTCACTCTTGTCTGTTCATCTGCCGTTGGATCTGGACCTGTTCACCTCCTAGTGGGGCAACCCCGAAGACCGCGACCTGGTGCTATACATGCAGTGAAATCCATCCTCGCCATCAGAGGCTCTGGTGAAGACCGGTTTGCACTTAGATTCCGGACCTCGGGTTAGCCTGTGTCTACTACCAAGGTGACTTGTCTGTGTTCCGTCCCATGGTGACCGTGAGGCTACCCTCTGCACATCAGGCTTGCCGCCAGAGTCCTGACACACTCCCACCACCATGCTTGACTGTAGGCAAGACTGTAGGCAAGACGCACTTGTCTTTGTACTCCTCACCTAGTTGCCACCACACACGCTTGACACCATCTGAACCATTACGTTTATCTTGGTCTCATCAAAACACAGGACATGGTTCCAGTAATCCATGTCCTTAGTCTGCTTATCTTCAGCAAACTATTTGCGGCTTTCTTGTGCATCATCTTTAGAAGAGGCTTCCTTCTGGAAGGACGGCCATGCAGACCAATTTGATGCAGTGTGTGGCATATGGTCTGAGCACTGACAGGCTGAGCTCCCACCCCTTCAACCCTTTTGCAGTAATGCTGACAGCACTCATATGTCTATTTCCCCAAAGACAACCTCTGGATATGATGCTGAGCACATGCACTCAACTTCTTTAGTTGACCATGGTGAGGCCTCTTCTGAGTGGAACCTGTCCTGTTAAACCGCTGTATGGTCTTGGCCACTGTGCTTCTGCTCAGTTTTTAGGGTCTTGGCAATCTTATTATAGCCTAGGCCATCTTTATGTAGAGCAACAATTCTTTATTTCAGATCCTCAGAGAGTTCTTTGGCATGAGGTGCCATGTTGAACTTCCAGTGACCAGTATGACAGAGTGAGAGCGATAACACCAATATAACACACCTGCTCACCGTTCACACCTGAGACCTTGTAACACCAACGAGTCTCATTTTTTTCCTAACTGTCTTAAAATCTATAATGTAGAAAATGAAAGGAAGTCATAAGAATGCCGGGTGTATGTAATGTTCTGGTACCTTTGGTACCCTAATTCCACTTTCCTTAGTGTATGCGCCCCACCATTCTCTTTTGGTAAGGTGCGCATACACCTTTAAGACCGATGCTGTCATCATTGAGCGCCGCAGGAGAGGCTATTTCAACCGCCGGCGGTCTCACTAACATTGTTCGTTCAACGCCGCATAACCTGCCTTGAAGCTCACATGCTTGCAAGCATACCTCGCTGTCGGAACCTCGCTGCTGATCCCTGTATCCCGCTACCGGATCACCCGCTCATACCGAACCTCTCTACTACTGCTTGCTACTAGTGATAAGTACCCCGCAGGGGAATCCTCCATAAACCTTCATACTAAAGCTTACACTATCTAGCTCTGCATACTAAGGACTGTTACTATCATCTGCACTATCTAGATTGCTAGCTCTTGAGCCTACTAACATCTATCCTTGCACTGGGTTAGTCTCTCCTGTATGTCATCTGCTATCCTATCATCTACTACCATACATGATTGCTAACCTATCTGCATCCTACCTGTTACCATCTCATTCTCAAGAACATTCCTCTCAAGTGTCTGTCAACTATTGTCTCTACTTAAACCTGTCTCTTCAGCCTATCACCACTATACTACTATATACATAGATCACTCCAGGAACATCTTATTGAGTGTGTATATTTGTATGCTGAATCAGAGACTATCCACAGTGATGAGTCTTGGGAGTTGGGATTGGTATCTCAGCGTTTCTCTACCTGACTACTGAGTGGAGTATTTCTGCAGCTGCAAATCCACATTGTTCAGAAAACGCAGGAGCGTTACAGATTGAACGAACCTTAAAATGGATTCAGCAGAATTAACCACTCAGGTGACACAATTAAAACAACAAGTAACTGCGTTAATACACGCACTTACTGAATTAAAAGAAGACAATCAGGCTCTGACGCAGCAGGTAACCAGGCTGTCACAACTTGCCGCTGCTCAGCACCCTGAACCCAAAATAAATCCTCCTTTAATATTTAAAGGCGATCGCAAAAAATTTCGTGAATTCAAAAACGCATGTGAGTTTCTTTTCTTGCTAAAACCTCGTACCTACCTTACTGATCATATCAAGGTTTGCAATATTATTTCTTACCTAACAGGCGATCCACGGGCCTGGGCAGACTCTCTCTTTGAGAAAAACGATCAGCTTCTCAACTCCTACGCTTTATTTCTAGCGGAACTTGCTAGTCTATATGATGACGCCAATAGGCAGAGTACTGCCGATCTTCAATTGAGGTCCTTAAAACAAGGTAGGAGACCTGTGGAAGACTTTGTGGCAGAGTTCAAGAGATGGACCCTTGATTCAGGGTGGAATGATGCATCTCTGAGAACTCAATTTAGACTTGGCCTATCAGAGGCCGTTAAAGACGAGCTCGCCCGAGCGGATTTGCCGAAAACCCTGGATGCTTTGATACAACTCAGTATCACCATAGATAGAAGGCTACGAGAAAGAAAGGCTGAAAAAATGGGAATGCCATTATCCAGTTCTTCTTGGATTTCGGCCGTTGACCCTACTCCTATGGAGGTAGGAACCATACGCCCACCTCTATCAACTACTGAAAGAGCCAGGAGACGATCTAGTAATCTCTGCTTGTACTGTGCATCCCCGGATCATATGATAAACGTCTGTCCCCTTGTCTACAAAAAAAAGGGTGAGTGTTCATATGTCCTCCTAGGGGGATTGACAACTTCAATTACTAACCCTTACCTTTTTGTTCGCTTGACATTGCAGTGGGACCAGACCAGGATTACTACTAAGGCCATGATCGACACAGGATCTTGTGGAAATTATATCGACATACGTTTTGCTGTTTTAAATAAAGTCCCTATTATTTCTAAACCTAAACCTGTCTCAGTGAGTCTTATTAACGGTATTCCTTTATCTTCTGGCCCGATCACTGATCAGACACAAGCACTCCTAGTCACCACTAACGAGTCTCATATGGAGAGCACCACCTTCGACCTAATACCTTCACCCCACTTTCCCATTGTTTTGGGACTTCCCTGGTTACACACACATCAACCAACCATAGATTGGAAGAAACGGACCCTGGCCTTCCTCTCTTGCTATTGCGAGGGTACGTGTAACCTCCCGTCTTATGGAAAGATCCTGTCTGTGGTGTCAGATGAGATTGCACCACTATGCTATCAGGATCTGTCCGAGGTTTTTCTTGAGAAAAAGGCTCAAGTACTGCCTCCCCATAGGGATTATGATTGTACTATTGATCTACTCCCAAATAGCAAATTGCCGTTTGGTCATGTGTATCCTCTTTCGCAGGATGAACTTTCCCATCTCAAGGAATACTTGGATGAGAATTTGACAAAAGGTTTTATTAGACCTTCCACTTCTTCCACAGCAGCAGGACTCTTTTTTGTCCGCAATAAGGACTCAAGTCTCAGGCCTATTATCGACTATAGGCAATTGAACGCCATTACAATAAAAGATCGCTATCCTCTACCGCTTATCCCTGAGCTCATTGAGCAAGTGCGTGGAGCTACCTATTTTTCAAAATTGGACCAGAAAGGGGCATACAATCTAATCCGAATCCGTGATGGAGATGAGTGGAAGACAGCATTCAGAACCAGATACGGTTTGTTCGAATATCTTGTAATGCCATTCGGGCTATGTAACGCTCCCGCAGCCTTCCAACGATTTATAAACGATATCTTTAGAGACTTACTTGATGTCTGTGTTGTGGTATATCTGGACGATATACTTATTTATTCACGATCCTTGTCTGAACATATAAAACATGTAAGACTTGTGTTATCCAGATTGCTTGCACACAACCTATACGTGAAACTAAAAAAATGCTTATTTCATAAAGAAGAAGTACTATTCCTAGGATACATCATATCCAAAACAGGAATCAAGATGGATATGAGTAAGATATCCTGTATTCAAGATTGGCCTATACCAACCACCCGCAAAGCACTACAGCGATTCCTTGGATTTTCAAACTTCTATAGGAAGTTCATCAAGAACTTCTCTGGCATTGTGAGACCCCTCACACAACTCATGAGTATTAAGAGACCATTCAAATGGTCAGATGAAGCAAATGAAGCTTTTCACTTGTTAAAGGCAAGTTTTACCTCTGCTCCCATACTACGCCATCCAGACCCATCCCTCCAATACATTCTGGAAGTAGATGCGTCAAACATGGCAGTAGGAGCAATACTTTCCCAACGACCAACTAATACTTCACCACTCCATCCAGTCGCCTTCTTCTCTAAATCTTTAAGCAGTCCAGAGGTAAATTACCCAGTGGGTGAAAAGGAACTGCTTGCTATAAAACTGGTTCTGGAGAATTGGCGACATCTACTTGAAGGCACCTGATTACCAATACTCATATATACAGATCATAAAAATCTTCAATATCTTCAGACTAACAAAACCCTCTCCCACCGGCAGGTACGATGGTCACTATTCTTCCTAAGGTTTAACTTTCTAGTGACCTATACACCTGCAGAAAAGAATAAAAAAGTGGATGCGCTATCACGACTAACTGAAGATAATTACTTCGAAATCCCTTCCGTTCCTATAATACCCTACAAGCGTATTATTGGGGTTGTCCGTTCCTTGAAGGAAGAGGTTCTGCACAGTATAAGTTTGGATTCACCCCCACCACAACTAAGTACTGATGCAGAAGGCTTCCTCTACTACAACGACAAACTTTACATACCCCCTACCATGCGCACCAAGATCTTGGAATTGTCGCATGATGTGCCTATGGCAGGACATATGGGTATGACAAAGACTCTTAATTTGCTTACCAGGCAGTTCTGGTGGCCTGACATGAAGACATCTATACAGAAATTCGTCTCTTCATGCAACGTCTGTGCCAGGTCCAAAATAGACACTACAAAACCATCCGGTCTACTATGCAGTCTACCAATACCCCAGACTCCATGGGAATTTGTGTCCTTGGACTTTATAGTAGAACTACCTCCTTCCAAAGGATTTAATACCATCTTGGTGTCAGTGGACCATCTGACAAAAATGGCACATTTCGTTGCTATTCGCAGACTACCTTCGTCCAAACAAACAGCGGAACTACTAATGAAACATGTCTTTAAGTTACATGGTATTCCGAAAACTCTTTTGTCTGACCGTGGATCGCAATTCATCTCCAAGTTCTGGCAAGAACTATGTCACATACTACGAATTGAGCGGAAGCTCACTTCTCCCTACCATCCTCAGACCAACGGACAGACTGAAAGAGTCAACCAGTGCATCGAGCAATATTTACGTTGTTACACATCATACCAACAGGATGATTGGGTAGATCTCCTCCCTCTGGCAGAATTTGCCTAAAACAACGCAACCCACAGTGCGACCAAACAGAGTCCGTTCTACTTGAACTATGGGTTTCATCCCACTATTCTTCCACCACGCATCCTTCCTTCAAATAACCCTGTAGCCTTTAGACTATCTTACCCAAATAAAGGACTCTCTGGGTTTACTTAATACTACCATCTCACACGCTCATAGTCAACAAAAAAAGTACTATGATCTTCGTAGAAGACCTTCTCCTCAGTATGCTATTGGGGACCTCGTTTGACTCTCAACAAAAAACTTAAGATTAAAGATCCCTAGCAAAAAGCTTGGGCCTCTGTTCTTGGGACCTTTCCCAATCAGGAAACTTATTGGAAAAGCTGCAGTACAGCTCACATTACCAACAGACCTCAAAATACATCCCATCTTCCATGTGTCGCTACTGAAGCCCCATGTTCCTGACCAAGGAATAAGGCCTACTATCCCACCTCCACCTCCTGTACAAGTTAAAGGTGGAGAAGAATATGAGATAAAAGAGATTCTGGATTCTCGTATCCACAGAAGAAGACTCCAATATCTAGTCCGATGGAAGAACTATGGGCCCCAAGACGACACCTGGCTAAATACCTCTGACATACATGCCCCTAGACTAATTCGCAATTTTCACGCGAAATACCCGGAAAAACCAGCTCCAGAGGCCTTCAGGAGCCGGCCTTAAGGGGGGGGGGTACTGTAATGTTCTGGTACCTTTGGTACCCTAATTCCACTTTCCTTAGTGTATGCGCCCCACCATTCTCTTTTGGTAAGGTGCGCATACACCTTTAAGACCGATGCTGTCATCATTGAGCGCCGCAGGAGCGGCTATTTCAACCGCCGGCGGTCTCACTAACATTGTTCTTTCAACGCCGCATAACCTGCCTTGAAGCTCACATGCTTGCAAGCATACCTCGCTGTCGGAACCTCGCTGCTGATCCCTGTATCCCGCTACCGGATCACCCGCTCATACCGAACCTCTCTACTACTGCTTGCTACTAGTGATAAGTACCCCGCAGGGGAATCCTCCATAAACCTTCATACTAAAGCTTACACTATCTAGCTCTGCATACTAAGGACTGTTACTATCATCTGCACTATCTAGATTGCTAGCTCTTGAGCCTACTAACATCTATCCTTGCACTGGGTTAGTCTCTCCTGTATGTCATCTGCTATCCTATCATCTACTACCATACATGATTTATAAAAGAAAGATATAACTGCGCTAAATACTAAAAACACAGCAGCAACTTAAATTGTGACAAGCAAAAATGGGTATATGTAAGGGCTAAGTTGCGCTAATGGGTACTAAATCCACAGGTAAATGTAAGATGAAGCACACTAATGATAGTCCAACATTGGTGACAAGTCCGTATCCAAATGAAAGGCACAGTCCGAAATAAACGATTCCAGTGGCAGATGATTAAACCAACATTCAATTCTCCTTACCAGAATGCAGAATAGAGTTCGCCCAAAACTCAAGTCAGATCTAAACGCTCAACCTTCGGTCGATGTGATCAATTGGTCCTCACATCCACAAATGATGATCATATGCAAAGAAAAAATAGACAGTCCATAGCGTAATACTGTTGAATACTATTTCATCACCCAGAGGAGTGCACACCGTCACCAGATGGCTGATAGTGGAAAGCACCAGTACCTTAGGTCCCAAGTCCTCACCAGATAATAAATAATTAGGGTGATAGTTAGAAGTGGAAGTGACACACAGAGACCTCTCCCGATACCACTGCCTCTTACCAGATTATGGATAAGTGAGAGCCACACAGTCTGAAATGGAAGTGACACACAGAGACCTCTCCCAATACCACTGCCTCTTACCAGATTATGGATAAGTGAGAGCCACACAGTCTGTCGTCCCGTCTCCGGAGCCAATAGCTCTAATGGTCCCTCCAAATAATGTCAGATTCTCCCAGAATGTGATGGGTTGAACCACTCTCCCCAGAAGCCAATCCTTAGAACAGGTGTCACCAGGAGAAATTCTAGGGCTGACTCGATCGTGTGTCATATGGCATAAAAAACACAAAGCACTCCTCTGTTGCCACTTCAAGCAATGACTTCTCTCTACTTCCTCCCGAGTCACCTCTCACCCGGAACTTCCTGTCTGTATCTGACATCCAAATGTCGATGTCAGATACAGACAGGAAGTTCCGGGTGAGAGGTGACTCGGGAGGAAGTAGAGAGAAGTCGTTGCTTGAAGTGGCAACAGAGGAGTGCTTTGTGTTTTTTATGCCATATGACACACGATCGAGTCAGCCCTAGAATTTCTCCTGGTGACACCTGTTCTAAGGATTGGCTTCTGGGGAGAGTGGTTCAACCCATCACATTCTGGGAGAATCTGACATTATTTGGAGGGACCATTAGAGCTATTGGCTCCGGAGACGGGACGACAGACTGTGTGGCTCTCACTTATCCATAATCTGGTAAGAGGCAGTGGTATTGGGAGAGGTCTCTGTGTGTCACTTCCATTTCAGACTGTGTGGCTCTCACTTATCCATAATCTGGTAAGAGGCAGTGGTATCGGGAGAGGTCTCTGTGTGTCACTTCCACTTCTAACTATCCCCCTAATTATTTATTATCTGGTGAGGACTTGGGACCTAAGGTACTGGTGCTTTCCACTATCAGCCATCTGGTGACGGTGTGCACTCCTCTGGGTGATGAAATAGTATTCAACAGTATTACGCTATGGACTGTCTATTTTTTCTTTGCATATGATCATCATTTGTGGATGTGAGGACCAATTGATCACATCGACCGAAGGTTGAGCGTTTAGATCTGACTTGAGTTTTGGGCGAACTCTATTCTGCATTCTGGTAAGGAGAATTGAATGTTGGTTTAATCATCTGCCACTGGAATCGTTTATTTCGGACTGTGCCTTTCATTTGGATACGGACTTGTCACCAATGTTGGACTATCATTAGTGTGCTTCATCTTACATTTACCTGTGGATTTAGTACCCATTAGCGCAACTTAGCCCTTACATATACCATACATGATTGCTAACCTATCTGCATCCTACCTGTTACCATCTCATTCTCAAGAACATTCCTCTCAAGTGTCTGTCAACTATTGTCTCTACTTAAACCTGTCTCTTCAGCCTATCACCACTATACTACTATATACATAGATCACTGCAGGAACATCTTATTGAGTGTGTATATTTGTATGCTGAATCAGAGACTATCCACAGTGATGAGTCTTGGGAGTTGGGATTGGTATCTCAGCGTTTCTCTACCTGACTACTGAGTGGAGTATTTCTGCAGCTGCAAATCCACATTGTTCAGAAAACGCAGGAGCGTTACAGTGTATAACCTTATAGGGCAATGCCAAATTAGTGTAAAAATACAAAATGATGGAACAGATATACAACTGCCTTCATTATAGGGAGATAACAACTAAATAGCAAGTATGTCTTCAGTTTCCATTGGTAAATCCTTCTGTCTGAGCAAAGATGTGTGTAAGGTAGGGTCAGTATCCTGGCCACATACCACAACCCAAAGGCATGGATTGATACTAAAAAGAATGCACTTCTATCATTCCACCATCTTAACCAGTCTATAAAAAACCCAAATAAGTATAATATGAATGAATGAATAAGTAAATAAATGAAAAAAAATTGAATCTCAAAAATAAATTAACCCAACATGTTTTGCCTAAAAGCAAGGCTTCATCAGGAGTGTACAGTGCATAAAGTGTATTTAAAGAAAGCACATGGCAAATGGTGGCTGCTTGCTGTACAGACCTTTTTATAATGTGGGGCGGGGGCCTTGCTACGTCATCTCCTGTCCACGTGTTATGTCAAAGTGCTTCTGTCATTTAATATTCTACATTATAGATTTTGACACAGTTAGGAAAAAAAAGTTTTAGGTCATAGTGGGTTTGGTGCATGGGTATAGAGCATCCCTGCTAATGTTTCTCTATTTTTTATAAAAAGGTGAGCTTTCACTTTAAAGCAAGATTTGCATTCTCATACAAGTCTATGGAAATCCAAAACCCAATGCTATAATTGCTTAGAAACAGGTCAAATGCAGGTCAGAAAGAGGTCAATTGCAGGTCAAATATACCTATCAATGACTTCTGAATGGTCTCAGAAGCTTCTTAAAATTATGTCAAACAGATGTCATCGCCATAGCCCTAAACCATAGCCCAAAGCCTGTTGACACATGCCCTAAGGGTACTTTCACATAGGCTTATGAACTACTAGACTACTAGGGTAGAAAATACTATTGATTCTTTCAAAGACTGGCAGCATTATTTTTTACAAACCTTGATTACTGATTTACTGTATATATAATCCATCCCGGTTATTGTGCAGGTTTATGTTATTATTTTAAATAACCTTGATCAATGTCTTCCTCAAAATGTGCGTTTATAACAAAAAGTGGTCCTAGTGGTATAGCATTTTCTTCACAATTATAAAACGAGGTCTGAGTTCTCACTAGGAGGACAAATCTAATACAATTAAATGAGGAAACCAGCTGAGTAACTATTGGTAAACTTTAATGCTGCTTCATTCTTGCGTCTTATTTTAGTGGTCATTACAAGGCTACATTAACCTGCAACAGCTACACTATGAATTGTAGTCAACAGTTTTAATTCCCACTCAATTCTTGAAGACCAATATATTTAAAATATATCATATGAATAAACTGGCCTATTTACAGTATAAGAGGTTACTTTTAACAGCATTGATACACATGTACTAATTTCAGGGGATTACCAGAACAGCAGATATGTAAAACCAAGTAGGATTGCAGAGAGTAATATTTGCCAAAACACAGATGACAGTAATCCTGAAGAAGAAAACTACCACCTGTCGTTTTGTTGCCTTTAATTACTTTTGACAGCAGCCTGCTTAGAGGTATAAGATGCAAAACAAGATCACATCAATGGATTTTATCCTAGTTTTTTACATATGTTGGAACTTTATTATACAGAGGGTAAATGTTAATAGTAGTTTTACTACATATGTAATGCTTACAATGTCATATATTTGGATCGGTATAATGGTGGTTTAAAGATAAAATGTCACCATGTTCTACATGTCTACAAGTCTACATGTCCTTTGTCCCACAGGGGCAGAACAATTTAACAAACTGTAATTTTTTACATTATTCTGCCCCCCATGGGATGAAGTGCATGTTGTCCCATGCCTCCTAAGTCTAGTTATCGAGTCCAACCTTCCCCTCTATGCGCAATGCGCAGCGAATCTGATAACACCTCAGAAGCAGACGGATCCATCATAACTTCAGCTTTGTCAGAGCCCTTTCCCAAGACAAGAGGAATGCAGAGGTGGGGTGGCGGTGATGGTGGTGGGCTGTGGCAGCTTCCTGTCTCTCTGCATTTGTTGTGTCGCTTGTCTCTTGTCTGAGCCTGCAGTTATGATTGATCTGTCGCCTTCCAAGCTGTTGTCAGGTTTGCCATGCGGGGTAGGGGCAGCCAATTGATAAGCTCCAGCACCATCATGTGGATTGAAGGGGAGTAAGTCACAAGCTCCCCCATAATTGAACACAGCAGCTGGAAAGTGAATGTGAGTATAGATAGCTAGGAAGTGCAAAATTAAAATAAGCTTGTTGCTTTGTCTTACATAATATATAATAATGTTTCGGATTACAGTAGCCGCACTTGAAGAATATTCAGTGTTCTTACACATGGAACCATAGATCCAATAAACAGTTTAATTATCATTGCGTATTGAAGAAAGAATTCCGCGCTAATGGATCTGATTGTGTGGTTGGCTGCAGCCTACCCCAAAAATATAGTAAAACTATATCTGAAAATGGAGAAGATATTAGGGTAACTGGCGCTGCCAAATGCTAAATTAAAATGTAAAAGTGTGTCTCATAGATCTAGGTACATTAAAATGTTCCGAAAAAGTTATTACTGTGGGTGGTGGTCCTTATAATATAACTAATGGTCTTGATGGTAAGTCACAATAAATATTTAAAGATGTCAATAAATTAATAATAAAAAATTAACCATTCATCAATAAATATCACAAATAAATACTTGATAGCAATACACTAATAAGGTAACCCAATCAATAAAAGCAGTTAAGTATCTCAAAAATTCAAAAAGTGGTGACTCTTAAAACAATTGGTGTGAACACTAGGTGGCAGTGTTGATCAAAATTAAGTAGAGATGTCTGAGTGACTAGAAAGTGCCAGGTGCTATAATTAAGTCAAAAATCTAAGTGAAGTGCAAAAAAATGGGTATCTAAGCAAAATCAAATAAATATAGAAACAAGCCAAGTAGTATAAAAATGCATAAGATGTGCCAAGTGGATGATAAAAAACAAATAAATAGGTGAATTTCTGGTGGTTAAATAAATATGAATATAAATAATAATAAATTAGTCCATATTAAAAGTGAGAAAAAGTCCAAAGCAAAATATATGCTCGATATAATAGTCCAAAAACGTGCAATATGGTGATAGGACGTGCCAAAGAAAATCGCATGGATAGAGGGGGTGTCTCCTGGTGTGGATCAGGATGTGGGTGCTGGGTGAGGGAATTCCGTGCTCCCCTTCCTAAAAAGCCCGCACTCACCAGAGAGCGGCACCCCTACAGGGGTAACCAGCGTTGGATAATTGGGGTAAAAACCCGGATGAACCTCGGTAAGCCTCTCCCTTCCTGGTGGGACCAGTGGTATTTCCTCCCTCAAATGGTGGTTAATGGGGATGAGCGATGTGCAAATAGGGTAATGAGCAGCGCTCCAGCAAGGATGATGTCCGGGATTATATGGGTAAAGAAACACTCATATAGTGAAGTACCGTAATGTATGTTCATTTATTAAGCAGATAAAATCAAGTACTCACATTTAAAAAACGGATAAAGCTTCTGTAAGAAAGTAGGGACCGCGAACCCCTCGTATAGCGGTATATCCGGACGCCGTGCGCCTCAACGGCCGGATGTGCGTCTCAAGGTGCGGAACTGACGTGCCTACGCTCTACGCGTTTCGTCATAAGACTGACGTCATCAGGAGCAGCGTCTGATGACGTCAGTCTTATGACGAAACGCGTAGAGCGTAGGCACGTCAGTTCCGCACCTTGAGACGCACATCCGGCCGTTGAGGCGCACGGCGTCCGGATATACCGCTATACGAGGGGTTCGCGGTCCCTACTTTCTTACAGAAGCTTTATCCGGTTTTTAAATGTGAGTACTTGATTTTATCTGCTTAATAAATGAACATACATTACGGTACTTCACTATATGAGTGTTTCTTTACCCATATAATCCCGGACATCATCCTTGCTGGAGCGCTGCTCATTACCCTATTTGCACATCGCTCATCCCCATTAACCACCATTTGAGGGAGGAAATACCACTGATCCCACCAGGAAGGGAGAGGCTTACCGAGGTTCATCCGGGTTTTTACCCCAATTATCCAACGCTGGTTACCCCTGTAGGGGTGCCGCTCTCTGGTGAGTGCGGGCTTTTTAGGAAGGGGAGCACGGAATTCCCTCACCCAGCACCCACATCCTGATCCACACCAGGAGACACCCCCTCTATCCATGCGATTTTCTTTGGCACGTCCTATCACCATATTGCACGTTTTTGGACTATTATATCGAGCATATATTTTGCTTTGGACTTTTTCTCACTTTTAATATGGACTAATTTATTATTATTTATATTCATATTTATTTAACCACCAGAAATTCACCTATTTATTTGTTTTTTATCATCCACTTGGCACATCTTATGCATTTTTATACTACTTGGCTTGTTTCTATATTTATTTGATTTTGCTTAGATACCCATTTTTTTGCACTTCACTTAGATTTTTGACTTAATTATAGCACCTGGAACTTTCTAGTCACTCAGACATCTCTACTTAATTTTGATCAACACTGCCACCTAGTGTTCACACCAATTGTTTTAAGAGTCACCACTTTTTGAATTTTTGAGATACTTAACTGCTTTTATTGATTGGGTTACCTTATTAGTGTATTGCTATCAAGTATTTATTTGTGATATTTATTGATGAATGGTTAATTTTTTATTATTAATTTATTGACATCTTTAAATATTTATTGTGACTTACCATCAAGACCATTAGTTATATTATAAGGACCACCACCCACAGTAATAACTTTTTCGGAACATTTTAATGTACCTAGATCTATGAGACACACTTTTACATTTTAATTTAGCATTTGGCAGCGCCAGTTACCCTAATATCTTCTCCAATTATCATTGCGTGTTTAAACACATCAATACCTGGACACTTTTACCCCCTTCCTGGCCAGGCCAATTTTCAGCTTTCAGAGTTATCACACTTTGAATGATAATTACTCAGTCATGCAACACTTTACCTATATGACATTTTTAATGGGGTTTTTTTTAGACAAATATAACTTTCTTCTGGTGGTACCTAATCCCCACTGGGTTTTTTATTTTTTTGTTAAATAAACAAAAAAAGACTGAAATCTAGGAAAAAAAATATTTTTTCTTTGTTTCTGTTATAACATTTTGCAAATAAATTATCTTTCTTCATAAATTTAGGACAACATGTATACTGCTACATTTCTTTGGTAAAAAAGAACCCAAATCAGTGTATATAATTTAGTCTGTGTGACAGCTATAGAGTCCACAAACTAGGGAATATATTTGAAAATCAATCAGTCCAGATGAACAGATGGCCTATCTCATTTCCTAATTTCTTGAGGCCCTAAAATGCCAGCACAGTACAAATACTCCCCCAAATGACCCCTTTTGGAAAGTAGACAGTCTTTTGGCAGGTTTTTCGAAGTTTACATTTTTTTTTTAGTCACAATTGTTTGGAAAATGACGAAATCTAAATTTTTTTTTTTTTTTTCACAGATTTTGTTTTTACATTTTGTCACCAGCACAGTACAACATCATCATATAACTTGTGTGGTGAAGATCAGGGACACTGACTGGTGACAGTATGTAAAAAAAAAAAATAATAATAATAATAAACATATGTGTACAGAACACCACCAGGTAGCCATATTGCATTGCATTTTCAGAAAATTACAGAGCACTGCAGATTTAAAAGGAAAGATGAACAATATATATATTATAATATATATATACATAATTTTTTCTTTATTTGCTATTTTTTTTCCCACACGACAGTGGAGTTACCCTTTTGAAAAAAAATATTTCTAGAGAGCCTACATTTTCCCACAATCCTTAATGTGTACTTACTTTATTATTTAAAGTGGTTGCAAACCCTTACATATACCTAGTACAGTCACCAGCATTAGCCGATACACGGAGAAGAAGCGTATCTTTCTACATACTGTACATTGTAGCTGTGTATCTGAAGCCATTTCTTCTATAGATTGTTCTGAAAACATAAACAGGAAAGGATTTATATTTAGTTCTAGAAGTAGAGGGCAGGGATCTGAAGTCTTTACACAGCCATCAGCTGTCACTTTAATTTTATTTATTTTTTTATCACTTTTATTTCTATCACAAGAAATAGAAACATTCCTTGTAGTAGAAATAAGGCACAATATGCCCTTTTTATGGAGACATCTGGGGACTATGTGACCCCAGCTCTTTCCTCTACCCTAGAAAGAATGGGATAAAAAAAAAAAAAAAAAAAAACATCTAATGCTTTCCAAAAAAAGAAAGCAGTGTTTATATCTGCCCTAACCGAAGATGACATATTGACATCGCTTCCGGCCCCCTAAACCATAGAGATGGCTGGGGACCTCCCAGTCCTCGGCCAGCTCTATGATAACCTGGCGGCAGCACCGGATCAGATTTCAGGCTCCCCGATCGCACGGCTGTAGAAGCAATCCAGCTGCTAGGATTGGTGGTCCAGTCAGAGCCCAGTGGAGTGGTCCAGTCAGAGCCCAGACACTTACCCCATAAAAATGCTGTGGAATGACCTCAGGAGAGCCTATCTTAACACACATCCTACAAATGTGTCTGAGTTGTAGCAGTTTTGTAAAGAGGAACAGTCAAAACATCCTCTTGAACATTGTGCAGATCAGAGCACTTGTTTAAAGTCATTGCTGCCAAAGGACAACTACAACAACTAGAAATTAACTTCAAGGGTTCACTTACGTATTCCTCCAGCACTGTAATGCCCTCCGGAAGGTTTACCCCCCTTCACGACCAGGCCATTTTTTGCGATACGGCACTGCATTGATGTCCTTTCCCACAAATAGAGCTTTCTTTTGGTAGTATTTGATCACCTCTGCAGTTTTTGTTTTTTGTGCTATAAACAAAAACAAGGCCTACAATTTTGAAAAAAAAAAAAAAAAAAAAAAACAATATTTTTACTTTCTGCTATACAACACATCCAATAAAAAAATATATGAAAAAATTGAATTTCTTCATCAGTTTAGGCCAATATGTATTCTGCTAAATATTTTTGGTAAAAGCAATCCCAAGAAGGGTATATTGATTGGTTTGTGCAAAAGTTATAGAGTCTACAAACTATGGGATATTTTTATTTATTTATTTATTTTTTACTGGTAATGGCAGTGATTAGAGACTGCAACGGACAGTTGGGACACTAAAAAATATGCACTGTCACTGTACTATAGACACTGACTGGGAAGGGGTTAATATCAGGGTGATCAAAGGGCTAACTGTGTGCCTAGCCCGTGTTTTAGTGTACTGTGGGAGGTGCTTTTATTAGGGGAAGACATGGATCCAGGAACAGGAACACAGGATCAATACCTTCCTTACTGACAGGATGGCAATCTGCCTTGTTTTACATCACTGACTGTGGAAACTTCACACTGGACCTCATGCAATATTCTGTGTGTCTCCACTCTTCTTCTGGACTCTGGGATCTTGATTTCCAAATGAAATGCAAAATTTTCCATAGTCCATGATGATTCGGGGGAGCCATGTCATCTGCTGGTGTTGGTCCACTGTGTTTTATCAAGTTCAAAGTCAGCGCAGCCCTCTACCAGGAAATTCTAGAGCATTTCATGCTTCCCTCTGCTGACCAGCTTTATGGGGATGCTGCTTTCAACACTGCCAAAAGTATCATTACCTGATTTAATGATCATGGTATAATTGTGCTTGATTGGCCAGCAAACTCACCTGACCTAAACCCCATAGAGAGTCTGTGGGATATTGTCAAGAGGAAGATGAGACACCCCAGACCCAACAATGCAGATGAGCTGAAGGCCACTATAAAAGCAACCTGGGCTTCCATAACACCTCAGCAGTGCCACAGGCTGATCGCCTCCAAGCCACACCACATTGATGCAGCAATTCATGCAAAAGGAGCCCCAACCAAGTATTGAGTGCATACTATACTGTACAGTAAGCCAACATTTCTGTATTAACAAATCATTTTCTTTTATTTTTTTATTGGTTTTATGTAATATCCTATGTTTCTGAGATATATAATTTTGGATTTTCACTAGCTGTAAGCCATAATCATCAACATGAAAAGAAAGAAATGCTTGAAATATATCACTTTGTGTGCATCTATATAAAATATGAGGTTCCCTTTTCAAATTGAATTACTGAAATAAATGATTTTTGATGATATTTGAATAAAAGGTGAAGAGTGGGCATAAAATGTCCCCATCACCTAGGATCTTGGCAGACAAAGAAATTGCTAGAAAGTGGCAGTTATTATTAAAAAATAAATAAAAAATAAATAAATTTGAAATAAATACTTACCAGTGATTGGCGGATGCGTTGACAGTTGCCCTAAAACAGTCCTCTGTTATGAGCTACTACCTAATAAAAAAGAGAGTGGATGCATCATTAGGGATCATGGATATGGCAGTTCAGTGCAAAGAAGCCGCTCCTACAGGCTCCTATTTTTTCTGCCTAGAAACTCCCCTCTATGTTAGCCAATGTCTCCATGCACACTATGCCTTTTTCAGTCGTTTTCAGGCATATGCTTCTAAAGGCAGAAAAAAAAAGAAAACACCAAAATCATGTTTTTGAGAGGAGCTAGTGCCCCAAAGAGCTCAAAAACAGTCAAAAGAGCTAAAACGAAATCTCAAAGAAGCCCGAAAACACATGAAAACCTTTGTTCCAGCGTTTTGTTTTACATAGTTTGGGGATGTAATGGCTGCAAGGTAGGGGTCTTCTCACATGAGAAACACTCATATACAGTGGTTAACCACTTAAGCCCCAGAGGATTTGGCTGCTCAAAGACCAGGGCCTATTTTGCGATTCGGCACTGTGTGACTTTAACGGACAATTGCGTGGTCGTGCGACGCTGTACCCAAATGAAATTGACGTCCTTTTTTTCCCACAAACAGAGCTTTCTTTTGGTGGTATTTGATCACCTGTGTGATTTTTACTTTTTTGCGCTATAAACAAAAAAAGAGCGACAATTTTGAAAAAATAATATTTTTCACATTTTTTTATATGAAATTCTCAAAAAAAATGTAAAAATGTAAAAATCGTTTTATGCTACATATTTTTTGGTAAAAACAATCGCAATAAGCGTATTTTGATTGGTTTGCGCAAAAGTTATTGCGTTTACTAACTATGGGAAAGATTTATGGAATTTTTATTGTTTTTTTTTAACTAGTAATGGCGGCGATCTGCGACATTGCGGCGGACAGACCGGACCCTTGACTGACATTTTTGACACTTTTGGGAGTACCAGTGACATTACTACAGTAATCAGTGCTATACATATACACTGTTACTGTAAAAATGACACTGGCAGTTAACTTTATTAGTGATCAGAGGGTTAAATGTATCCCTAGGGGTGTGATTCTAACTGTGGGGGGCGTGGCTTGTGATGTAACCACAGAGACATACAACCCTCATAGTAGGATCGTACAGTCTCTGCAGTTACACCAGGGAGAATGACAGGCGGCTTTGTTTACATCAGCAGTCTGCCTTTCTCCCTCTGCAGCGGGAGATCATGAGTGGCCGCTGGTCACTCGCATGGGGATGACAGGGAATGAGAGGGGCGGGAGCGCGCCTCCAGCGGCGAGCGCTCGCCCCCTAGAGGCTCCTGGGTGAGCAATGTAGCCCTACGTCGGTTTGCCCAGGAGAGCCAGACTGCCGCAGTAAAGAGTCGTGCGGCCGTCGGCAAGTGGTTAAAGTGTAACTCCACTTTCGTGGGGAAAAAAAAATAGCAAAATAGAAAAAACAATATAGCGTATACAATTGCAAAACAAATGATATTGTAAATGAATGTTATTAAAAATGACCTTTCCTTTTAAATCTTGGGCTGTTGAATTTTCTGAAAATGCAATGCAATATGGCTAAAACAAGAAGAAGGAGATAATTGTACTTGATATACAGGAAAATAAAGGCTGCCATTACACAGGTGATATCAAACCAAAAAATGCAACAAAATATATAGTACAGCGCCAAACAGTTCTTAACCACTTTACCACCGGAGGATTTTGCTGTCTTCCGTCCAGGCCACTTTTTGCGATTCGGCGCTGTGCGACTTTAACTGACAATTGCGCGGTCGTGCGACGCCGTACCCAAACGAAATTTATGTCCTTTTTTTCCCACAAACAGAGCTTTCTTTTGGTGGTATTTGATCACCTGTGCGATTTTTACTTTTTGCGCTATAAACAAAAAAAGAGCGTTTATTTTGAAAAAATAACAATATTTTTCACATTTTTTTATATGAAATTCCCCCCAAAAAAATGTAAAAATCAAATTTTTTTAAAATTTTTGGCCAATTTGTTTTCTGCTACCTATGTTTGGTAAAAAAAAATCGCAATAAGCGTATTTTGATTGGTTTGCGCAAAAGTTATTGCGTTTACTAACTAAGGGAAAGATTTCTGTCATTTTTGGTGTTTTTTTTTTAACGCGTAATGGCGGTGATCTGCGATTTTTTTTGCGGGACTGCGACATTGCGGCGGACAGATCGGACCCTTGACTGACATTTTTGACACTTTTGGGGGTACCAGTGACATTTCTACAGTAATCAGTGCTATATATATGCACTGTTACTGTAAAAATGACACTGGCAGGGAAGGGGTTAATTTTATTGGAGAGGGAGGGGTTAATGTATGCCTGGTGCTTACTGACGTGTGGGGGGGGAGGGGACTGTGTGAGTCATGGACAGATCGGATGTCCAGCTATGCTGAACACTCCGATCTGTCAGTCCCTGTCACTATGGAGATCCGCCTGCTGTGTTTACATACAGCGGGCGGATCTCCAGACTCGATCCCCGACGATCGGGGCAGAGCAGCGGCAATCGCCGCTGCTCCTCCGCTGGCCCGACTCCCGCTGTGAATGAACACAGCGGGAGCGAGCCTCCGGCGGCGCGCGAGCGCCGCCCACAAGGGGCGGAGTCCAGCGACGTAGGTCTACGTCGCTGGACGGGATCGCGGCACTTTGCCGCAGTAGCCTCCATGTAAGCGGAGGTAAAGTGGTTAACATATGAATGCATCAGAAAAAAGACTAAACAAAGTCCATAAAGTCCGGGAAACCAGGTGCTAATTTCAGAAATAAATGAAAAAAGATTCCAACACCACAAGATTAGACCACAGTCCTGAAGACCACCACGTGCTCATGTATAGTAATTCCCTTACTTGCAACTGAGGTAATGTGTGTAGTATGTCCAGGCCTGAATAGGCAGAGTCTGAATTCTGGTCAAGTCAACTGTAAAAGGAAAGGTCTTTCTGAAGGGGTGCTATAAACATATACTGGACATCATTATCCATTATCCGTGAAATGTGAGCATATGAGGATATATTATTGTTGATGAAGTATCGTGGTGGACCTGGTGCCAAACTCCAGAGTGGACCCTAACCTGGTGGCTATTTCCATGTTTCATGCCTTTCTGACCTTCCTTAACCACTTGCTGACCGGTCACGTTGACCTTACTGCGGCAAAGTGGCTCGATCCCGTCAAGCGACGTAGACCTACGTCGCTGGACTCCTCCCCCTGTAGGCGGCTCTCGCGTGCCGCCGGAGGCGCGCTCCCGCTGTTTTCAGTCACAGCGGGAGTCGGGGGAGGGGAGGAGCGGCGGCGATCGCCGCTGCTCTTCCCCGATCGTCGGGGAATCGAGTTTGGAGATCCGCCCGCTTGTGTAAACAGAGCGGGCGGATCTCCTAAGTGACAAGGAGTGACAGATCGGACTGTTCAGCATAGCTGAACATGCAATCTGTCCCTGGGTCACACAGTCACCTCCCCCCACACACGTCAGTAAGCACCTGGCATACATTAACCCCTCCCTCTCCAATAAAATTACCCCCTTCCCTGCCAGTGTCATTTTTACAGTAACAGTTACATATAGTTACATAGTTACATAGTAGGTGAGGTTGAATAAAGACAATAGTCCATCCAGTTCAACCTGTGTAGGTGTGTGTGGCTGTAATCATCTCACATACCCCTGAATGTTCTGATCATTGAGATGTAAGTCTAAGAGTCTTTTGAAAGCCACCATACTTCCCGCAGAAACCACCTCTTGTGGTAGAGAATTCCACAATCTTGTAGCCCTCACAGTAAAGAACCCCCCCACGTTGCCTGAGGTTAAAACGCTTCTCCTCTAATCGCATTGTATGCCCTCGAGTCCTCATGCAATCCCTTCGAATGAACAGCTTTTTTTCTAAGCTGGGATCCCCATTAAGATATTTATAAATTGCTATCATGTCCCCCCTCAGACGTCTCTTCTCCAGGGAGTAAACAGTGCATAGTTATAGCACTGATAACTATAGAAATGTCACTGGTACCCCCAAAAGTGTCAAAAATGTCAGTCAAGGGTCCGATCTGTCCGCCGCAATGTCGCAGTCCCGCTAAAAAAATCGCAGATCGCCGCTATTACGCGTTAAAAAAAAAACACCAAAAATGACAGAAATCTTTCCCTTAGTTAGTAAACGCAATAACTTTTGCGCAAACCAATCAAAATATGCTTATTGTGATTTTTTTTTACCAAACATAGGTAGCAGAAAACAAATTGGCCAAAAATTTAAAAATTCTGATTTTTACATTTTTTTGGGGGGGAATTTCATATAAAAAAATGTTAAAAATATTGTTATTTTTTCAAAATAAACACTCTTTTTTTGTTTATAGCGCAAAAAGTAAAAATCGCACAGGTGATCAAATACCACCAAAAGAAAACTCTGTTTGTGGGAAAAAAAGGACGTAAATTTCATTTGGGTACAGCGTCGTTCAACCGCGCAATTGTCAGTTAAAGTCGCACAGCGCCGAATCGCAAAAAGTGGCCTGGACGTAAGACAGCAAAATCCTCCGGTGGTAAAGTGGTTAACAGGGGGTCTTATGTTCCGGTAAGGGAATTACTATACATGAGCAATGCAATATGGCTACCTGGAGCTAATTCTGTACACAGAATGTATACTGACCACACCCCTGAAACATAATTTCCTGCTTGTGTGATTGGTTCCCCAATTTTCCCAGAAGTCTGCACTAAGATACAAGTCAGGCTCCTTTCACACGGCCGCTCCGTGTGAAAGGTCCGCTGCGGGACTTTTTTTTTTTCCACGGAGCGGATGACATTTCTGTCCGCTCCGTGTGCCCGCATATCATCCCATCCGTTTGCGGATGATATGCGGACCTAATGTAAGTATATGGCACTGCGGATGTCAGCGGATGATACCGCTGACATCCGATTTTCCTTCCTTTCCGTTTTTTACACGGAAGGAAAAATGGGGTTCTGTTCCATTCGTAAAAACGGAACAGAACTGACAGGAGGAAAATCGGATGTCAGCGGATGGTATTCTGCTGACACCCGCAGTGCTATTCACTTACATTATGTCCGCAAACGGATTGGATGATTTGCGGACACACGGAGCGGCCATGTGAAAGGACCCTCAGATTTCTTGCATCCCCTGCAATAAAAATTTCATTTTTGGTGAGTTACTCCCAATAGGAACACGTCTAAAGGGATGCAAGCCCTGTGGATTTCCTCACTAGAGCTCAGCAGCTGCACAGCTGATAGATAATTATGAAACCACTCCCATTAGACCCACTCAGCACAGAGGAACAAACAATGATTTCTCCAGAATAATAAAAGGTAGGAATCTGCAACAAAGTTTGTTACAATCCTTGCAATGTACGCTTTTAGGCCCCGTTCACATTGCAGCGGCCCGACTTTGCTGGGCGACCTCACAGGTCGCGGCGCGCTGCTCGCCCCGCGACCTCGGAGCGGCCGGCACGGACTTCATAACATTGAAGTCTATGCAGGTCGCTCCGAGTCGCCCCAAAGAAGCTCCGGACCCTTTTTCTAAGTCGGAGCGACTTATGTCGCTCCTATTAGAACGGGTCCATAGCTTCTGTATGGCAGGCGACCTACGGCGACCCAGTGTGAACGGGGGCTAAGAATATACTATCTATGAGGGCTTGTGGAGAAAAAAAAAAAAAGCACTCATGCTCAAAAAAAAGCTCAAAGGAGCTTGAAGAAGCTCAATAAAAATGTGCAGAAAAGCACAAGCTTCTTCAAGCTGAAACAAAAGCTCAAATGCCTGTCCAAGCAGCTTTTTCATTTTTGTGCTGCACTGAGAGGGGTAGAAGACGCCGAGGATACAGAAAACATCTTTGGAATCCAGAGTTTGGTGTGACTTTATACATTTCCTCAGGAGCACAATATGTTTCTACAACTCCCTCCCGCTCCATGTAACAGTGTCAGGGCAGCGAAGCTCCGGGGGGAACGTAGTATAACAACTGTTGAAATCTCCATTCCCCTCACACTAGGAGAACATATTAACGCTGACTAGAAGTAGCAAGCAATTAACACCATTTTTACAACCTATGTGTGAGTGGAACAGCCGGTTTGCTGTGCTAATGACTAGAAAACAGGACTTTAAATCATCTTTTTCTCTTTATTTTTATCATTTACTTCTCACAGAAAGTGTGTGTTGTCATTTTTATTTCTTTTTACAGAATGTGAAAAGGAAAAAGCAAGCCATATTGGAAGTGTGATGTGTGAAGGAGTGTTGGTGAGGAGAGGGGTTTGGTGAGGCACGGTGAAGCAGCAGGTTGGAGTGCACCTGCCCCATTGCTCTGTTTCCTGTGTTGTGTTTGGTTCCCTGGGCAGTGACATCACCTTGTCCACACCCCTCTCCTGTCTGTCAGCTCTCTCTCCTCTCTCTCTCTCTCTCACTCCTCTCTCTCTCCTCTCGCTCCCTCTCTCTTACATTGGGAGGACCAGGCTGGTTTGTGGCTGCAGGGAGCTCCAGGCAGTATGCACAAGGTATGTGAAAGTCCAGCCCAGAGAACAGCATAGCCTGCAGCTGCAGCCTTCCCCAGGGAGACGTTGGCTTCTTCATGTAGTAAGAACTTGCCTTGCTTAGAAATCCGTTCTGTGCTTTGGGGGGTTTGGAGCAGAATCGCATGCATGACATTCCGCAAAGGGGAGAAAATGACCATCAGCATCCAGGAGCATATGGCCATTGACGTGTGCCCAGGTCCCATCAAACCCATCAAGCAGATCTCTGACTACTTCCCCCGATTCCCCCGCGGGATCCCCGCCGCTGTCACCCGGAGTAACTCCCTCAAGTCTAACGTGAGCCAGCCATCTGTCAGCCCTTCGGAAAGTTCCCGGGAGGAAGAGGAGGATGTGGACAAATTGTTCGGGGCGTATGGAGCTACTTCTAGCAGCACTACAAGTCCCAGCATAGCCGCCAAGCACGAGGAGGAGGTGGACCTGGACGGCTATGACTCCGATGATTGCAGTAAGTTTTGTTTATTCGTGTGACAGCTGTCAGTGTGTGATGGAAGGTGTAGTACTCATCGTGCCAGGCTCATCTCCTTACTGATCAATGCAACTTTACCCATCACATTCCTCATCACCACACTACTAATACTGTACAGTGCATTCCACTTCACATAGGCATTACCCAAAGCTTACAATCTGATGGTACTGTCTCCTTAAAGTCATTGTAAGCCATCACCTCGCAAAACAACCCACAATAGAAATGAAAGGCAAAACATTTGTGTATGGATAAAAAAAATAAATCCCTTTTCCCCATTTTTATAAGTGATCACATTCCCTCTGTTCTCAGCTGCTTAAGGGCTGGGGGGAGGAGAAGCAGCAGCACACTGAGCTTCCCAGTGAATGGCTGCGCAGAGGGGAAGTGTCAGGACAAGCCTGATCATTGGAGGAGAGCACACTGAGCTTCCCAGGGAATGGCTGTGCAGCAGGGAAGTGTCAGGACAAGCCTGATCATTGGAGGAGAGCACACTGAGCTTCCCAGTGAATGGCTGTGCAGTTGGGAAGTGTCAGGACAAGCCTGATCATTGGAGGAGAGCACACTGAGCTTTCCAGTGAATGGCTCTGCAGCAAGGGATGTGTCAAGACAAGCCTGATCGTTGGAGGAGAGCACACTGAGCTTCCCAGTGAATGGCTGTGCAGTGGGGGTTGCCAGGACAGAAATGATTATTAGAGGAGAGCTCAATGAGCTTCCCAGTGAATGGCTGTGCAGCACGGAAGTGTCGGGACAAGTCTGATCATTCGAAGAGAGCACCCTGAGCTTCCCAGTGAATGGCTGTGCAGCTGGGAAGTGTCAGGACAAGTCTGATTATTGAAGGAGAGCACACTGAGCTTCCCAGTGAATGGCTGTGCAGCACGGAAATGTCAGGACAAGTCTAATCCTTGGAGGAGAGCACCCTGAGCTTCCCAGTGAATGGCTGTGCAGCTGGGAAGTGTCAGGACAAGTCTGATCATTGAAGGAGAGTACACTGAGCTTCCCAGTGAATGGCTGTGCAAGCTCGCTTCGCTTCCTGGTGAATGGCTGTGCAGCAGGGGAGTATCAGGACAAGTCTGATCATTGGAGGAGAGCAGGCTGAGTTCCCAGCATAGCTAGAGACTCGGTATGCTCTGCTGTTTAGTGTGGTCAGTATTTATTAGGAAAGCAGAGGAACTAGCAGGAACACCAAGAATTTCACATAAAAGAAGCAATACAAAGAGAACAGGAGACTATCTCATACAAGTATATGGTAGAGCAGGCAAATGTCAGGAATATGAAGTGTTGGGGTAACTAACGCTCTAACCACTTGCTGACCAGCCGTCGTAGTTATACTGCGACGGGTCGGCTATGTTATGCGAAACGATTTACATGTACGTTGTCTCGTTTAGCAGTTAGTGGGGGTGCACGCACGCTCCGATTGGCTAGAGAGGAAGGTAATCTGCGGTTTCCAGCGGATGCAATGTCAACCGGGCACCCACGATTGCTCCCCATGGAGACAGAACATCAGTCTGCCAATGTAAACACAACAGACTGCTGTTCTGTCAGTGATGAACACAGGGATCCTGTGTTCTTCCTATTTAGGAACACACGTCTCTGTGTTTATTCAGTGATCCCATCCCCCACACAGTTAGAAAACACTCCCCTAGGCACACATTTAACCCTTTGATGGGCCCTGGTGTTAACCCCTTTCCTGCCATTGTCATTATTACAGTAACAATGCATATTTTTTGAACTGATTACTGTAGTAATGTCACTGTTCCCCCCCAAAAGTGTCAGTTAGGTGATCGATCTGTCGGCTGCAATGTCACAGTCTCGCTAAAAATCGCTGATCGCCACCATTACTAGTAAAAAAAAAAGAAAAAAGTTAATAAAAATAACATAAATCTTTCCCCTAGTTTTTAGACACAGTATCTTTTGTGCAAATTATCACATTGTAAAAAAAACAATTCAGTTTAAAATAAAAAAGAAAGGCAAAACATTTTTGTATAGATTAAGGGTCCTTTCAGACGGCCGCTCCGCTGCTTTAGTCCGCTGCGGGACTTTTTTTTTTTCACGGAGCGGATGACATTTCTGTCATCCGCTCCGTGTGCCCGCATATCATCCCATCCGTTTGCGGATGATATACGGACATAATGTAAGTCTATGGGCATTGCGGATGTCAGTGGATGACACCGCTGACATCCGATTTTCCTTCCTTTCCGTTTTTTACACGGATGAAAAAATAGGGTTCTGTTCCATTCCAAAAAACGGAACAGAACTGAAAGGAGGAAAATCGGATGTCAGCGGATGGTATTCCGCTGACATCCGCAGTGCCATTCACTTACATTATGTCCGCAAATCATCCGCAAAAAAATAGGATGATTTGCGGACACACGGAGCGGCCGTGTGAAAGGACCCTAACTAAAAAAAACAAAAATACCTTTTTTTTTTTGTAAGTGGTCACATTCCCTCTGTTCTCAGCTGCATAAGAGCTAGGGGAGGAGAAGCAGCAGCACACTGAGCTTCCCAGTGAAAGGCTGTGCAGGAAGGGGGGAGGGGCTTGTCAGGACAAATCTGATCATTGGAAGAGAGCAGGCTGAGACCCAGTAAAGCTAGAGAACTGACCATGGTGTGCTCTCTTGGTTAGTGTGGTCAGTTTTCAACAGGAAAGCAGAGGGACTGGCAGGCACACCAGGAATTTAATAAATGAAGCACTGCAAAGAGAACAGGATACTTTCCCCTTCAAGTACATGATACAGCAGGCACATATCAGTAGGGATGCACCGAAATGAAAATTCTGGGCCGAAACCGAAAATGCAGGTTGCCTTTGTCCGAAAACCGAAACCGAAAATGACTTTTTCCCCCCAAAAAATTTAAAATAGATAGAAGAGGGGCATACACCAAAAACAGGTAGCGACATACACCTGTCGCTGCCACCCTGTCACAGTATATGTACTGTGATGGGTTGGCAAGAGGTTAATTTAATTACCAATGGTATTTGTATTATGCAGCATGAGGGGGTTAATGTATTGTCACTGCTGGTCACTGATGCATTAGTGACCAACCAGTGGCAGTTAATTAACCCCTTTGTGCTGCATTAGTGCAACCAGTATCAGTGCAACTAGTGTTAATTAACACTGATACTGGTTGCACTAATGCAGCACAAAGGGGTTAATTAACTGCCACTGGTCGGTCACTAATGGACGAGTGACCAGCAGTGACAATACATTAACCCCCTCATGCTTCATAATACAAATACCATTGGTAAGCTGCCTCAGCTCTCCCCCATCCCCCCCCCCCCACTGCCTCAGCGTCCCCCTCGGCAGTACACCCTCCCCCCCTCTGGCTCAGCGTCCCTCCTCAGGTGTCCATTCAAAAGAAGCGCCTCTGGCCGGCGGCCCGCCTCCCGGTTATGTCACTACTACGATCTGTGTATGAATTAAGTGACACACACCGGGCGGTTAGTTATTAGTTAGTTATTAGCGGCCGCTCCCCCCGCCCTCCTGCCCGGTGTCAGGTCAGTTCTCATTCACACACAGTCCCGCTGACAGGGAAGGATCACATAGTTATATCTATTAGCGGCCACTCGCCCCGCCCTCCCGCCCGGTATGTTCCTTCATTCATGCACACATCGTAGTAGTAGGGACATCATTGAGAGGCGGGCGGCCGGCCAGAGGCAGAACTTTTAAAACCTGCCCTGCACTGCACCCTCCTCCTTCCTCACGGCGGCCATATTAATTTTGGCAATGTTAACCCATTATCGGCCGAAATGGGATAGGCTCATTTTCGGCCGATAATTTCGGTGGCCGAAATTTCGGTGCATCCCTACATATCAGGAATATGAAGTGTAACAAACGCTTTGAAGTGGAAGCCTAGGTTAGATCTTAAGCCAGCCATAATGGTTCAAATCTGGGTCAGTTCAACAGGGACCCATTAGCATGCGCAGGGGGTTGTGCCAGGTGTGCCTAATCACTACGTGCGGTGCCTATTCCCCCTACTGCTTGGGCTTCCCCTGTGTTGCCCCCCCCCCCCCGGAAGTGCTGCTGGCTTCCCTCCTTTCCCCCCAGCTGTTTCAGGGGATGTTTCAGTATGGAGAGTGGGGATAGGGGGCAGTAAATTTGTAATTTACCGGCACCTTCCTTTTCTAAATAAACACACCCACTCACTGTGTTCGTTCATAACTGAAGCATAATAAACTGTGTTTACTATGCTTCAGTTTGTGAATGAACAGGAACCAGCTCTGCGCAGAGCAATTCCCATTTATTCACTGCTCAGTGCAACTGAGGCTGCAGAGAAAGGCATGTGTGTCTGAGCTTTGGGGTACACACACCTATGCAGGGAACCATGTATGGGCAGGCTTATTGTACCAAGGTTGATTAATTAATAGACTTGTTCATGCAATTATTGCCAGTGGTGGTTGCAGGAAAGAAAATGGCCAGTTTTCCTAAGCCTAAAACTGCTCCCACCCCTCTTCTACCTCCTGCTGTAGCTATCCTGTAGAAGGAAGATGCTTATACTTACCTGTTCTCAAGGCGGTCCGGTCATGTGATCGTCTCCCAGCAGCGGCTTCAGGGGGAGAGAAGAGAGCGCTGACAACTGCTGGAATGCTTGTGCGGTGACATCATTCATAGGCTTACTATGGGGCATCCGCTGTCAGCTGTCATTCCTCTCCCCGAAGCTGATCATGTGATCAGAATGGAGCACATTCAGAATAGGTAAGTATAAGCATCTTCCTTCTACATGGTAGTTAGTATAGGAGTTAGAATAGAGGTAGGAGCAATTTTAGACTTAGATCAATCCTGGACTTCCACTTTAATGCCAGGTACGCATTGGCCGAAATGGTCTGTTTAGCATTTACAGGGCAACTTTGGGCCAATGTGTACAGCTCGTTATCCAACAGAAGCCAATCGTGAGCTGCTTAAATGAGCATGCTGGGAAACCAGTAGCCAATCGGCATCAAATCAGCACTTGCAGCCATTGTAAGCGCTGACCACTGTGTTCTGGGGGGGGGCAGTCCTCCTGTCAGAAGACAGTAGCACAACAGGGGAGATCGTTGTACTGACGTCACACAGTACAATGACCTCCTCAGTTTTTTTTTTTTTTTTTTTCCAGCCTGCTGGGTTGCATGGGAAGAAACCTTTTGTATGTATCAGGCTTAAGGAGACTACAATCAGATTGTAAGATTTCACATGGGGGGGGGGGGGGGGGGGGCAAAACTTAGTTAAAGATTACATCTCTGTTTCAACTATATAATCTTGTATACAGAATAATCAAAATAGGATCATATTCATTAAGAATCTCAGAATCTCAGTGCTGCCAGGTAATGCAAAACCATTGATCATTTTTTATCATGACTCATCATCTCAGTTTGCTCAGATCTGATTGAAATTGAGCCTAAAACGATCAGAAGGCAAGTTAAGACTATTAGGTTGTTTTAGGGATTCAGTCATTTTGGTCAAATCGCAGATTGATCAGACTAAAGGCCCGTACACACGTGCAGATTGTCGGCCGAAAATATTCGGCCGCCGAACGATCGGCCGATTTTCGGCTTGTTAGTATGATGCTTCCGACAGCCGACAGCGCACTTTCGGCCAAAAAGAATCTGTCGTGCAAGCATTAAATTTTTTGTATGCCAACACCAGAGCGGCCGATTGTTCGCCAGTCAGTACAGATTTCGGCTGGCAGACAGCAGATTTGCAAGACTGGGCATGCTCAGAAAAGAAAAAAAACCAGGAAAGTTAACCATCACATGACATCACTTCTGCAGTCTGCTATAGTCGGCGGACAAAATTCTTGTGCTGTCTTTTGCACTTTTCGACAGACAAGACAGCCCTCAGACAAAAGACGGCCGATCGTTCGGCCGACGATCGGTACGTGTGTACGGGGCTTAAGAAATCGAAGCATGTGTGTCTACAATTCTACTTGCTGACCGCTATGCAATTTAATAACCTGCCTGATTGGATACAGAGTGAATGGATAGTTTGTGTAGCTCCTTATATTACAAAGTTTTGGTAAATCTAAAGAAGATTTTTCAAAGATTGTATGATCTGATTGAAATGTGCATGGTGACCCTAAAACTGGAGCAGCCAGAATCTGGAGGTGCTGTCCATGGCAACCAATCAGCTTCTAACTTTCATTTTCAAAGAACAAGCTGAAAATAGAAGCAGATTGGTGACTATGCACAGCTGCTCCATAGTACCCCCCCCCCCCCTATTGATTTGTAATGCTTTTGTTACTGTAGCTTTTTCCTTGACTTGTCCTGCTTCAGCCAGCTGACTGGTATAGGTCTTGGATCATGATGTCATAAAGATTTAAAGTGCTTGATGGAAATAAGTTCATTTTGATGCATTGGCAGCTTTGGTCCTAGATGGCAATGTGAGCATCAGAGTAAATCCTGCATTTCTGAAAAGACACCAGTTGCTATCCAGCATTGTGTTTACTGGCACGTTGCTGAGTTAATGAGAAGGATGCCTTTATTTTGTCTGGCTGAGTAGAGATCCTCATTCAGTGTCAGCCTGGAGCTGTCTAAAGCTACTGATCATCAGCTCAAGGTGCTTGTCTCCTCCATACAAACACGGCTCAGCTTTGATAACCAGTAGGAAGCACACCGTCTTCTATTAAGGAGGAGAGCAGGGTTTCTGTGTCAGCAACTGTTGAATGTATTTCCTTCACATCAGGGAGAGAGGCCAGTATTCAGAGAATGGTATTAGGAATCAGAAATGAGATCATGCTGCAAGAGAGAATACAGAAAGAAAATCATTTACAGGGATACCCCCCAAATGAGATACTCTCAGGTATTGCAGGTACAGGATTGCAATAGGATACTGCAAATAGCTATGTGCAGAGTGGAGTCGTCCTTAGAGACCAATAGGATTTGTAGCTTGCTCTAGACAAATCAGTGGAAAATTCATTTTCATTGGCTACTGTGATTTGTTTGTTCTTATCTACTATTGGGCCATAAACGTATACACGCTCCCCAGAGGATAAAAATGATGCAAAACGCTATATACTATAACTATATAATAAATCTATTTATATTTCAGTGTAACTTATACAAAAAAAGATTTAGTCCAAGCGCATATAAATCCATTTGTTTTTTTATTTATTTATATTATTTTAAAGCTTATGCAATATGTTTTATACTATAACTATATAGTCAATGTATTTATATTTCCGTGTAACTTATACAAAATTATTTATACTACAAATCCATTTATTTATTTATATTCTTATACAGCTTATTCCAAAGAGTTTATACTCTAACTATATAATCAATGTATTTATATTTTTGTGTAACTTATACAAAATTATTTATACTACAAACATACAATAAATCCAATTATTTATTATATTCTTATAAAGCTTATTCCAAAATAGTTTATACTCTAACTATATAATCAATGTATTTATGTTTTTGTGTAACTTATACAAAATTATTTATACTACAAACATACAATAAATCCAATTACTGTATTTTCTGGCGTATAAGACTACTTTTGAACCTCAAAAAAATCCCCCAAAAATGGGAGGTCGTCTTATACGCCGAGTATAATATCTCCAAGGTAACCTAAGTATAAGTATTACCGGTAGATCATATAATAGGGGGGGTCGTCTTATACGCCAGAAAATACGGTATTTATTTATATTCTTATACAGCTTATTCCAAATATCTTATACTTTAACTATATAATCAATGTATTTATATTCCTGTGTAACTTATACAAAATGATTTATACTACAAAGATACAATAAATCCAATTATTTATTTATTTATATTCGTATACAGCTTATTTCAAATAACTTATACTTTAACTATATAAACAATGTATTTATATTTCTGTGTAACTTATACAAAACGATTTATACTACAAAGATACAATAAATCCAATTATTTATTTATATTCTTATACAGCTTATTCCAAATACTTTATACTATAACTATATATTCAATGTATTTATATTTCTATGTAACTTATACAACGTGATTTATACTATGAACAAACAATACCTTTTTTTTTATTTATGTTCTTATATAGCTTATGCAAAATGCTTTATACTATGACTATACAGCAAATCAGTTTACCTATTTATATATTTATATAGTTTATGCAAAATGCTTTGCACTGTGGATATACAACAAATCATTGTTTTTGTTATTGTATTATATAGTAAATGCAAAATATGATTATATAATAAATCAACATATTTATTTATATTTATATTTAGTTTAGGCAACATGCTTTTATACTATGAATTTACAATAAATCTATTTATTCATATTTTGATATGCTTTATATTTTGATATGGTGTATGCAAAATGCTTTATACTACGAATGCACAATAAATATGATTATTTATATAAGTTTAGTTAACATTATCACACAATACATTCCGTTTTTGTTTTTTCATCTTTTATTTGTACCATACATGCTGCTGGTGCCACTCCAGTTGAGTACTATCAGAATCTTTTATTGGATTTATTGGCTGGTCCAACAATGGCAGTACAGTTAATCAGAAGCTTCAAGTCATCTACTGTAGGGAGGCTTACATATCAGGACTACCTATACCGTCCCTTCAGAGCTCTGTGCTGGCTCCAGGCTTCCTGCGCGTATGCGCGGGAGCGATGTCAATACGGCCCTGGCCATTCATACAGCCGAATCCCGTGAATCCGGTAGGAAGACCGGGTGAAGATGGAAGCACTGGGAAGCTGTGACAGCGCTGAATTGGAGGGCTCCATGAGGAGGGAAGTCTGTCACAATATGAACAGACAAGGAGTCACTGCTCAAGGTGGTGTAATTGCCTGATGACTCACACAGGTGCATGCCCCGGCTCGCCTCCGTGAAAACTTGATAAAAGAAAAGGAATTGGCAGCACTCCAGGTTGAGTCAAAATCCAGATTTATTGACTGGACATCCAAATATGACAATCGTGACAAGGTAGACGCATTTCACACACTGACTGTGTGCTTAATGATTAAGCACACAGTCAGTGTGTGAAACGCGTCTACCTTGTCACGATTGTCATATTTGGATGTCCAGTCAATAAATCTGGATTTTGACTCAACCTGGAGTGCTGCCAATTCCTTTTCTTTTATCTGTCACAATATGCTAGTATTTTTAGCTTAAACCTGCAGGGGCCCAATTTTTTTTTTGTGCCCGTTTACTACCACTGTAACATTCAAAGGGCCTTGTTACCTGAAGGAATAAAAATGATATATATGTGTGCCCCCTTGTGTGATACAAACAGTAAAACAATGAATACTACATGTCAGAAATTAATATATTTTGCTGAAAATGACTACTTTCTAATCAACAGTGCCTTTGTAACCTTTGGCATACAGGATGAGCTTAGCATGTTTTCAGATTTTACCACTTGTGAAATCACACCGATTCTCTGCTTCTTTGATTACATATGTGCATTTTCCCTGTACATTTTCTCGCAACGTTCATTGGGGTCATTTCAATTTAAAACTCTTCCCACAGGGAGAAGCCATGGAACTGCACTTGGAAGACTTCTGCATGCTTGGTAGGCCAGAAGATAGTCTTAGAGAAACGGTCCAATCATAGCGAGGATATTTCCAAGCCCATGCAATCATTTATCTTCTGCTCTGCCTCACGAAAATGGCAAAGTATAAACAGTATCTGACAGCTTATTAATAGAAGTTTTATGGGAAAAATATAGAATGTTGCTGTCATTGCTGGCTGCTTATACAAATAGCAAATCATACAGCTCAGACAGGACATAGAGCCCCATAAAGATGCCAGGAATCATTGCTGATCAATTTTAAAGATGTCATCAGGAACATTGCATATGTTACATTAGTCTCATTTGGTAGATGTAACTGTGTAATCCTAAAAGTGGATTATAGCTCTCTCACCGGATGCACCCTGTATCAATAAATAACATCCACCAGCGTGCTTTAGGAAATGTCTTGCTGAATTTTGTTTAGATTATATCACCCATGATTATAAGAGATGGCTTGTGTAGATAGCAAGAGTTGCATTTGCAACTCCTGGATCTGTTATTACCTGCAGGCTCCTAACAGCTGAGCCACAGCCAAAGCTTGCAGATGAAACGATTTGTATTTTCTTTTTCAATTTCATTTACCATTATCTTCTGTGACAAAAAAATACAATCTCTGCACATTCTTTTTTACAATCCCCAGAACAATTCTAGGATTGTGTGCATCCCAGGTAAACACACAGATGTCAATTCAACCTAATGATTTGCCACTCTTCGACTAGGTTAATCCTGGTTTAGCATAATAACTTGTAGGAATCATGCTGTCAACACTGCCCCCATTTAACTTGAACATCCCTCATTCTTCTAATGCACTTACAAAACAGCCATACCTGGCAGAAGCTGTATGCTTGTGCCTCAGAATGCTGTATGATCAGTTCAATACATCTTTCTGTCTTTGTTTTATATATGAATGAGCAACAGGGGCATCCGTGTTCTACAGTTAAAACAATATTCTTTAAAAATCACAGGCCAACACATATTTTGGTGCCTCGAATGTTAGACCTACTCTTAGGTACTACTCCTATATTTGACCCGCTGATTCCAAAAATGACACCAGTTTTTCTCTATCAGCTCTAGTTTTTGAGATACATATAAATGCCATATACCACTCTTCGCTCCAGTTGCCTTTAAAAAATCAGGATATAAATATAGCAAAATACATTGGGATGATTCAGGAAGCACTGTTGTGAAGTAGCCACAACCTATATGGTGCTCAATCTGCCAAAAAAATAAACCATATGATTGGCAATATTCACTAACTTTATTAGGTACACTTTGCTAGTACCAGGTTGGACCCCCTTTTGCCTTCAGAACTGACTTAATTCTTCATAGCATGAATTCAACAACCTGTTGAAAACATTCCTCAGAGATTTTGGTCCATATTGACATGATAGCATCATGCAGTTGCTGCAGATTTGTCAGCTGCACATCCATGATGCGAAGTTCCTGTTCCACCACTTCCCAAAGGTGCTCTCTTGGATTGGGATCTGGTGACTGTGGAGGCCATTTAAGTACAGTGACCTCATTGTCATGTTCATGAAACCAGTTTGAGATGATTTGAGCTTTGTGACATGGTGCATTATCCTGCTGGAAGAAGCCATCAGAAGATGGTATACTGTAATCATAAAGGGATGGACATGGTCAGCAACAATACTCGGTGCTCAGTTGGTATTAAGGGACCCAGAGTGTGCCAAGAAAATATCCCCCACACCATTACACCACCACCACCAGCCTGAACCATTGATACCAAGCAGGATGGATCCATGCTTTCATGTTGTTTACACCAAATTCTTACCCTACCATCTGAATGTCGCACTTGAAATCGAAACTCATCAGACCAGGCATCATTTTTCCAATCTTCTATTGTCAAATTTTGGTGAGTCTGTGCAAATTGTAGCCTCAGTTTCCTTTTCTTAGCTGACAGGAGTGACATCTGGTGTGGTCTTCTGCTGCTGTAGACCATCTGGTTCAAGCTCTGATGTGTTGTGCGTTCAGCAATAGTATTCTGCATACCCTGGTTGTAACGAGTGCTTATTTGAGTTACTGTTGCCTTTCTGTCATCTCAAACCAGTCTTTCCACTCTCCTCTGATTTCTGATATCAACAAGGTATTTTCGTCCACACGACTGCCACTTGCTAGATATTTTCTCTTTTTCATACCATTCTCTATAAACCCCTAGAAATGGTTGTGTGTGAAAATCCCAGTAGATCAGCAGTTTTTGAAAAACTCAGACCAGCACATCTAGTACCAACAACCATGCCATGTTCAAAGTCACTTAAATCCCTCTTCTTCACCATTCTGATGCTCGGTTTTAACTTCAGCAAGTCAACTTCATTACATCTAAATGCATTGAGTCGCTGCCATATGATTGGCTGATTAGCAAGCAATTGAACATGTATACATAATAAAGTGGCCAGTGAGTGTACACACACACCTCCTATATGATCATAACTATTATACAGTTAACAACTTACGTTTTAGAATCCAATGCCTCCAATATAAAAATATAGTTGGAAGTACGTAAACACTCTCACTATATCTGTTCACTTGTACGCAAAAAGACAACTTAGGTAACAGAAGAACACGTTGATGAGCAAGATCTTTTCAAAAACTAAAGAACTACCGGTATATGAATGCCACCATATCTAAGAAATGTGAGCTCATGAAGTCTAGCCAATGCAATTTTCTGAATAAGCGCTCCAAAAACCCCAAGAACAGGTCTAAAAAGCAGGGTACCTAGAAAAAATATTGTTTTTGTTAAACTTTGATACACAGCCACTACTTAATGACACTATAATCTGTTTTTCATTAAAATGTTTCTTACTGTGTTTTTCGCCTTTATCCCTTCAGTTCCATTTGCTTGGAATCTGTAGTGCACATAAGTTGCTGTCACTTGCACTGCTCCATGCACACTACAAATCTCATTGTATTCAGGTAATTTTAGAAGTGAACAAGAGGAGGTGGCTACATTCCCACGTACACTGGGGCCAAAAAATAATGTAGCCACCCTCTAACAGGAAATAAGAAGAAAGCACTGCTCCAAACATTCACTGAGCGTGGTCTGGAATGACCTTCTTCCTATGTTCTCCATTGGATGGATGTCAGCAAGGGGTATTTTGGACAGCTCATCAGAACACAGTAGAGTGCTAAACAAAGATTTGAGCTAATAGATTCTAATTAAGACCATATCAGCTGAGTAATAAAAGGGACCTGGCCTATGTCAACAGGGTGCCCATGCCATAACCTAGTATTACCAAACTTATATCCTCCTACTACCCCCTTGTCTGATTCCATGTACCTTGTCACTGATCACAAGTATAGAGAAGACAGTAAAAAAACCTTCATAATGGAACAGAGACTGTTAATTTTGCAAAGTGAATGTTCACTGAGCTTAGTAATAAAAATAAGCTGTGTTCACTTCAGTCAACCAATCATGTGCTAAGAAAACTTTGTTTCTTTCAATTTCCCTCTCACATTGAGTATTCAGAGTATTAGTTTGCCTTAAAAACGATTGTTTACTTTGTAACGTGAACATTTTTCTAAGCATACAGCCTTTACTTCTTTATTAAATACACCTATATGGGTTTATGTCTCTCTTTATCTGCCACCTAATAAATATCATGCTTCTCTAAATCGTTTAAGATAACAGTCTTAATACTAGCAATGGAAAAGCATGCTACATATAATGACTAAAATAGGGATCCACCGAAAGTTCTGCAATTGAAACCTAACGGCCACAACAGATGCGTTATTAAAGCGGAGTTCCACCCAAAAGTGGAACTAATGCTCATTTGCTTCCTTCCCCCCTCTGGTGCCACATTTGGAACCTTTCAGGGGGGAGGGGAGAACGGGTACCTGTTTTTGACTGGTACCCTTCCTCACTTCCGGGAGACCGCGCCACTGCGCTGTCCCTCGGAAGTTTGGCCCCTCCTCCTTCGCCCACCGCCGAGCCAATTAAAATGCGCAACACGCTTTGCACACGAGCAGTAGGGACCCACTCGTGAAGCCACAAGACTTTACTGCCGGGCTCCCTCACAGGCAATGGTGGCGGCAGCACCCGATAGCCGATGGAAACATCGGCTGCGGTGCTGACATCGCTGGACTCCAGGACAGGTAAGTGTCCTAATATTAAAAGTCAGCAGCTACAGTATGTGTAGCTGCTGACTTTTTGGAGGGGGAGGGGGTGAGGCTGGAACACCGCTTTAATGCATTTCAATGGGGAGGTGCTTTTTTTGGTGCAGCAAGCAAGATTTTGAACACCACAATGGAAGTGCAATGGATCAATGTGATGACATCTATAGAATTAAAAGGAATGCATTTTTCTTGTGCTAAATGTACCGATAATTGCAGACAATATATTCATATTAAATTAAATCCATGATATTAATTAAAAAGTTGAATACAATACAATGATATGTTAATATACATACATATATATATATATATATATATATATATATATTTATATTTAAAACTATCAGTTTCAGTTTTGGCCAAGTGTATCCTGAATTTTCAGTTTCGGCACCAGAATTTTAATTTTGGCCCACCTCTAGTATAAAATGTCGTTGACGGAGTCAAGTTCAGATTTGCCCAGAGACTGTGATACCAAACACTTAGACACTTTGTTACTCTACCTACTTCTTGATAAAATACAGTTTTTTTAATCTTTTGATTTTTAATGTAGAAAATACATTTACAGAACATACAAATATTGGCGTTAACATCAGCTGATACTGAAACACATTGTGCCCCATTGCCGTACATGCCACATCAAGCTCAAAATACTAGATGAAGGCAACAAAAAGGTATTTTTAGACAATAATGGCAAGTAAAGGATTCAGCACACGCTCAGATTGAACACCCACCTAAATGAATGAGAAGCCATTAAGCACACACATTAACGGCAGGAAAAAAAAAAACTTCAAGTAAGTGAATGCAGGGAAACTGGATAGCATGTGAAGAGTATCCCCAATAACAGGGCTGAACAGCCACTGGATCTCCGGTTGAGTGAGAAACTACAAGGGAGATGAAGACCCAAGGTAAGACTGCAGTGTCTGAAGTTGCCAACCAAGGAGACCACATCTTATTGAACTTCCTAAAGCATCCCCTCCTGTCTTATGCAGTTTTATAGAGCGGGGGTACAGAGCTAATCAGTGATTTCCATGTATCTAAAATAGGGGGAGCCTGATCTTTCCACAAGGACAATTGCCTTTCTAGCATAAAACAGCAGGTAGCCCTTCTAGCCACTAAAGGTTCTACCAGACCCAAAATACACACTCCAGGTCACTAAAATACAGTTTTTAAAGTGGAGTGAAGCTACAACTTCTAGTGTGCAGAAGAGCAAAAATTCTCTGTCTACTTCTTTGTTGGGAAGTGTTCCCCTTTTCCTATCTCAGTGACCACTTATGAAGTTTTAGAAAATCCCCCTAAGGAGTCACAGGCATCAGTAAGCAAAGTCAGACCTTTTGATGTTCCTGGGAGAATGGAAACTTGCAGAGTAGGAAAAGAGGAGAACTTTAACCCAAAGCACACTGTGACCTTCTTGTTAAAACGAGGTCATATCAGTCTGGTAAGTGAGCACTTGAACATGGGGTGACCACTTTTGCATGATTTGGAGGAGGACATAATCGCATCAGGGCACTATAGCTGGATTTATTTGCTTGGTGTACATATGGAACTTTAAAGTGGAAGTAACTTGTTTTTTAATCAAATGGCTGATAGCCAGGGTATTTGTGACAGAAGAGATCCTATTGGTTTCTTCTGCCATAAATGCATCCTTCTGCCTGTCAGCTGTCATATTCACTGAGCTGCGCAGCTCAGCGAACATTTTTGGCCCTGATCGGCCCGCAGTGATGTGACTTGCATGAGCATGCGCGATGTGGCATCATTGCGGCCTAGTCTATCAAGTGGCCAAAGACACGGGACCCAGAAGGAAGACCGAGCGAAGATGAAAGCGCCGGGGGCCTGCGGATTGGTCCCAGCACTGTGCTGGAGAACACCATATGACAGATAAGTCTGCCTTAATGTACTAATATGCCGTGCATACCAGTACATTATAGCATAACACTCCTGGGGGGGGCCTTAAAAAAAAAATAATAATAATAGTTATAGCGGATTTTACTCCCACTTTAAGTGCCGGTTCACACTTATGCGATGCGGGAAGGCTGCGAATTCGCAGCCTGTTCCCGCATCACAAACGCACCCCTGGCAGTTCACACTGCCATATGCGATACGCTGGGGGTGTCAATGTAATCTTAACGACACCCCCAGTTTGATCGCATATCACAGTGCGATCTTGCAGTTCGCACAGGATCGGATCGCACAAGTGTGAACCGCTGTGCGATCTGATCCTGATGCGGCTGCAAAAAAGGGTCCTGTGCGTCTTTGCTGCGGGTGCGGTGTGAATTTAGCCATACAAAGTGTATGGTTAAACACCGCACAGCCGATCGCATGTAATGAAGGAGCAGTGCGCTCTGACATTACATGCGATCGCCGCAGCCGCATCAGTGTGAACCGGCACTAATTAATAATTTGAGATATGTGAATTGACTCAAGGCACGTGTGGATTTCCAGTTATTTGTTTATTTAACCAGTTATGCACTATATTTGTTTATAATTATTTAGGTGTAAAGCGCCACTTTCCGTTTCATGTATTTTTGTCAGTAGTGTAATATCTTGCAATTTAAAGGGGCAGCTACACTATTCATATGAATATGCTACATAAGTCTGTAGGTTTTATCACTGAAACTTTTTTGTTGTCTGTGTCCTCATTGGAAATTAAGATTTTCCAATGTTCTGCCCGGGTGATCAAATAGGAAAAAAGCTCTTTCCAATAGGGTCACAAATGGTACGGACAGCAATTGATATCTTGACATAAGTTCTAGCCTATCAGCACTCAGTCTAAACCTAATAAAAGCTTTGGCTGGAGCTCCATTTTAAGGGCTGCAAACATTGATTCCAGTTGCTCATCCTGTTTTTTTTCTGGGGCCATGGAAATTTTAAGTCAATATCACAATTTTAATCCTGAAGAAATGAACCTCTTGAATTTTACATTTTTTGCTTATTCTAGTCTTCAAACTTCTTGGAAAAAGTGACTACCAAACTGATCAGTATATTTAATATATTAGAAATCTCCATTCAGAGATGTGACAGCAGTTACCTTTTCTGTTGCAGGAGTCACTAATGCATACATCATTTATTCATCTAAACTACCACAATCATTTACGATCTAGGGATAGGGTTGGCTTGTTTTGTACAGTTTTACATTTTATAGGGCAAGTCTAATATAGTAAAGAGTTATACTTTATGTACACCTATAGCTATTGTTCAGCAGCTTTCTGTTCTGTAGAATCTAAATGTTTGAAAGGTGAAAATAGTTTGTGTTGCTCTTGGTGAGTCATCTAATTTTCTGTCTATATTGCACAATAATAAATACAAAAAGCCCAAATAGGAATATATACCAAATGTGTTATATTTATCAACTAAATCCACATCTGAGCAACCCCAACCCAAACCAACCACCCACCCATTCACCAATTCCTCCAAAGTCCCTTTTCTCTTACCTGACTCTGCCATCACATGAGCCTCCCTCTTCTCTGCTATTGGAGGTCAGCTAGTGATGATTCAGCACTGCAGCTCAAGCCTTCAACTGACCAGGCTTGTCATCACCCTTCTTTCTGATATTACTATGCCACCATTGGAGTGGTCAGGACCTATGAGGTCCCCACTGATGGATAGCCCATATAAAGTGTCAATGTCACCAGGCAACAAAGTGGACACCTAAAAAAGACCCCTTCTGCAGTCCATAAAAGAGAAAACTTGGGAGCTAACATATTACTATGCCACCATTGGAGTGGTCAGGACCTATGAGGTCCCCACTGATGGATAGCCCATATGAAGTGTCAATGTCACCAGGCAACAAAGTGGACACCTAAAAAAGATCCCCTTCTGCAGTCCATAAAAGAGAAAACTTGGGAGCTAACATATTACTATGCCACCATTGGAGTGGTCAGGACCTATGAGGTCCCCACTGATGGATAGCCCATATGAAGTGTCAATGTCACCAGGCAACAAAGTGGACACCTAAAAAAGACCCCCTTCTGCAGTCCATAAAGAGAAAACTTGGGAGCTAACATGTTACGTGGTCTCAGATTTAGGTGAGTATTTGGGGCATTTAGATATTTTTTTTTTTTTCTAATTTGCTGCAGTGATTAGCTAGGGGGGTGTGGGGGTATTTGTGGGGTAGGGGGCTGGTTAGAGTAGAGCTTTACTATTAATATTAGGGTGCAAAAATGAAGTAGACAGGTTGCAGGAAATAAGTGTATATTTCAGCTGTCCCAAAGCTCATTAATCACTTTACTAAACGCTGGCCATCAATCTTGTATTGTCAACTTAACTAAATGTTAGTTGTACTAGGATACAATACTTTATTACATATTATTCAAACTATTTGTATTGGGGTACTGAAGTGCATCAAATTAGTGTGTCATTATATGTACAACAGAAAATCAATGGAGCAGGGCCAGGTAATTGCAATGTCAGAGTGCACATGCAATACTTTTCTTTGGCTCACTGCCTAGCTCCCAAGCATGGTCAGCAAATTTATTTGGCAGGCTCATATTGGGATGGCCCTTTTATAGGTTCATGCAATGTGTCTCCTTGTATTTCTAGAACACCTGCCTGTTTTTGCTTTATCCTTTCTATGGTTTTAATGATTGTCTATGCTTCTCTATTTAAGTTCAATTAAATTTGAAAACAAAAAGACTAAAAAAGTATGTGACGCTAAGGAGGCCAAGCAATTCATTGTTGAGAGATTGCTAATCAATACATTTTAACCATAATTCAAAACATAAAAATAATAATTACATTTTTTTTTCTGGGTAAAACAACAGGAAACATTACGTTTAATTAAAAAAAATGAAATACTTTAAAAATTATGTCATGGTTTGTTTATATACTTGCTATGCCACACTGCTCTCCTGAGTTCCTAACTTACTTTCTTAGCCTTTTATATATTTAATAATACATTGCTGTTTATTGTTATTATACTGGGATACAACAAATCACTAAGTTTTGAATTAGATTTAATTTCATTTGGAGACTATTGTTAAACCCATGACATTAACAAGGTTATTTAATAATTGGAAACCATGGAAAGAAAAAAAAATGGTTAATAAATGTTGCATGACATTTAGCCTAGAACCTTCTTATACTATGTATTCCCAAGCATTTGAAATGTAAAATAAATGTTAAAACCCAGCCATTTATTTGACTAATTCCAGTATATTTTTGTTATTCATCATACAATTTTCAAGGCTGTTGTGCTGATTTATGCTGACCTGCGGACCATTGCTTTAAACTAGGGAGACTTGGGGGAATTCTGTTTTTCACTGCTGTGAACATTTTGGTCACAAATCCCTTTGACAGTTTGATAAAAGCTTAGAATCTGTTCTGCAGATGATGCTCACATACACATAGGGTTTTACATGGACAGAATATATATGCAAGCTCTATGAAGATCTGCATTCCTCAAATTCAATTTTTTTCCTAGAGTCTTTTTTTTTTATAGAAAAAAAAAAAAACCTTTAAACTGTGTATATAAAAGGAAAAGTAAACTTTGCAGGCAGAGGTGGATAAGGATATTTTGTACATGTGTTCCACAGTGAGGGAAAAAAGTATTTGATCCCCTGCTGATTTTGTACATTTGCCCACTGACAAAGAAATGATCAGTCTATAATTTTAATGGTAGGTTTATTTTAACAGTGAGAGACAGAAAAACAACATAAATATCCAGAAAAACACATTTTAAAAAAGTTATGAATTGATTTGCATTTTAATGAGTGAAATACGCATTTGACCCCTTCGCAGAACATGACTTAGTACTTGGTGGTAAAACTCTTGTTGCCAATCACAGACGTCAGACGTTTCTTGTAGTTGGCCACCAGGTTTGCACACATCTCAGGAGGGATTTTGTCCTACTCCTTTTTGCAGATCCTCTTAAAGTCACTAAGGTTCCGAGGCTGATGTTTGGTAACTGAAACCTTCAGCACCTTCCGCATATTTTCTATGGGATTAGGGCTGGAGACTGGCTAGGCCACTACAGGACCTTAATGTGCTTTTTTCTTGAGCCACTCCTTTGTTGCTTTGGCTGTGTCTTTTGGGTCATTGTCATGCTGGAATACCCATCCACAATCCATTTTCAATGCTCTTGCTGAAGGGAAGGACGTTCTCACCCAAGGCATAGCCCCGTCCATTGTCCCTTTGATGCGGTGAAGTTGTCATGTCCCCTTAGCAGAAACCCCCCACCCCAAAGCATAATGTTTCCACCTCCATGTCTGACAGGGGGGATGGTGTTATTGGGGTCATAGGCAGCATTCCTCCTCCTCCAAACACGGCGAGTTGAGTTGATGCCAAAGAGCTCGATTTTGGTCTCATCTGACCACAACACTTTCACCCGGTTCTCCTCTGAATCATTCAGTTGTTCATTAGCAAACTTCAGATGGGCCTGTACATCTGGTTTCTTGAGTAGGGGACCTTGTGGGCGCTGCAGGATTTCAGTCCTTCACGGCATAGTGTGTTACCAATTTTTTTCTTGGTGACTTTGGTGCCAGCTGCCTTAAGATCATTGACAAGATTCTCCCATGTAGTTCTGGGCTGATTCCTCACCATTCTCATAATCATTGAAATTCCACGAGGTGAGATCTTGCATGGAGCCCAAGACCAAGGGAGATTGACAGTTTTTTTGTGTTTCTTCCATTTGAGAATAATTGCACCAACTGTTGTCACCCTCTCACCAAGCTGTTCGGCGATGGTCTTGTAGCCCATTCCAGCCTTGTGTAGATCTATAATCTTGTCTTTGACATCCCTGGACAGCTCTTTGGTCTTGGTCTTGGCCATGGTGGAGAGATTGGGATCTGATTGATTGCTTCTGTGGAGGTGTCTTTTATACAAGTAACAAGCTGAGATTAGGAGCACTCCCTTTAAGAGGGTGCTCCTAATCTCAGCTTGTTACCTGTATAGAAGACACCTGGGAGCCAGAAATCTTGCTCATAGATAATTGATAAGGATTCAAATATTTTTCTCTTATGTTCATTGACGGACACAGCTTCAGATCTTAATAACCGTTGGGTTATACTGCCCCCTACAGGAGTAGGCAGAAAAAAGTCTGGCTACACCCATGTGCAGTCCCAGGGGGTATACTCCCTCTCTATGTTATAGGCACTCAGTTTTTTTCTGCCTACTAGTCAGGAGTAGGGACCTAGTTCCTTGCTGGAATCTTTGGTCCTGGCAAATTTTTCTTTTTCTCCTGGATTTTTCCTGTGAGATCTACAATCAACTGCCAGACTGGGCGACGAGCTGGATAATCAAGATCTAGTGGTCACCCTAGTCTTGACAGTGAGCGCAGGCAGACCTCAGCTCTGCGCTAGGTCAGCCATGACATAGCCTGCAACATAGCCCCACTGGATTCATATGACCAAGTCTCGGCCCAAGTTGCAGCGTTCTTCCTAGCCGACAGCCCCCCCCCCATTTTGATGGAGAGGGGTTCTGTCTGGTGTGCTCCTGGTATGGTGAGTAGCTGTCCCCCCATCTCCCCCTTGAGGGTTTTGGGTGAATGTGGGCCCCTCCTTTGGACGCTCGGACCCCCGGGTTCTCCTCCTTCCCGTCAGGCACCCCCCTTGTCATCTGTCCCCCATCCTAACCCCTTCCCCCTTCACATATGTTGCAGCTGTTTGGGTGGTCTGGTACACGTCCTGGGGTGGGGCAGGGCGCTTGGCTGGCGATGGGGCTGGGGGGGGGGGGTGCACCGCCAGCGATCAGACAATCGACTGTGCGGGGGGTTGTACCTGATGGGGGCTCCTGCCAGGACCCCCTGTCCTGCCAGGGTCTGTCATTGAGGTCTGGGTTCCCTCCTGGGTCCCTGTAAGCCTCATGGTGCTGCGCGGGGCTGCTGTTTTGTTGTAGCCTGTGTGTTTCTATACACGGGGGCCATGTTTGTGTAGTACAGCGGCCATTTTGCAGTGGTTTGACATTGAAAATAGTGGTGGCCATGACAGTGGAGTCCTGTGGGCGCCGATTTCGGCAGTGGAAGTCCCTCCTCATCCCCTGGTGCTGACTCCTGGATCCTTTTCACTTTCTGATCGCTGTGCATGGAGAGCAGATTATCCTTAGGGGGTCCCCCTGGTGACTCATGGAGTTTTTGGAGCACATCTCCCCACCTGATCCTCTCTCTGGGGCTGCGGGGCCCTCCGGGTCCCAGCCATCCATCGATGCACTGACAGCGGTCCTGGAGTCCTTTGTGTCCCGGGTGGAGGTGGTCTTTGAGTGACAGGCTAGCAAAAAGCATCCCCCCTCCTTCCCCTGCCTCATCTGTCTCATCAGATCCTGAATCTGACTCGGCCGCCATAAATGTGGGTCACCCTGCTGGGTCTGCAACCTCGCGCCCGGAGCCCTCTGATAGTTAAAATTATTCCTCCACGTCTGCAACCGCACACGAAAAGGCGCTGGTGGATTTCGATGCCAAACGACCCAGTGACCACGTTGATTAGGAGGAATCGCGTCAGTCCAATCATTTGGCATTTGACGTCCCTGCTGCTGTGCTATTCCGGGTCGCCAGCAGCACTCTATATGAGTTAAATGCATTTTGCTGCTGTATTTTATGTACATGATACATGATGTGCCTCAATAAACGTACTGCACGATGATTTTATTTCTGGGCTCTGGCTGAGCTACTTTATTTCTAGTTGGATACTGTTGTGGCGATTCAGCTGAGGTTTTTTTCCCTTCCTTTGGCATTCAGAGAAATCCGTAGCTTGTTATGTTTGAGGCCTTTGTGCTACTGTAACGGTAGCAACGTCACCTGGTGAGTGTTCAATCTTTCTGGTGGTGGCGGTGTTTCACGATTGATTTACTGTCGCACCTACCATTGACTTATCTGACGCCTATGATTTTTTGTTTTGGACACCCACATATATGAACTTTCTCAATTAACTTTTTATATAGTTAATTATTAGTGCGCTACACTGTTTGATTTATATATGTTTTTTGCTGGTCAGGTACACCATTTTTGGGTTAGCTGCCTATTTTCTAACACACAGCGCAGGAAACCTTTATTATAGAGAGTCATGTACTTAACAATCATCATAGCCCTCTATTAGGAGTAAAATGGATTTATAAAACAAATGGGCGTTAGAGGTGACAATCCCATGGGATCACTTCTCTATTTTATTCTTTCATGGCCCTGATATTCTTTGCAAAGTCAATCTTCACCTCATTTACTAAATTCTGGAGCAAATGCACTTCCAAAGTGCACAGTCTATTTGCCCTTAGTATATCAATCACATTGAGTAACATTGTTCTTTGCATTGCCTTTTCACAGCTCTGCAGACTTCAGTGTTCTTAGTTTTTCCAAATAACACCAATAACATTAATCTGTAACAAAATGTAACTATAGCATTTACATAAAACTATAAAAAATAAATACAATGTAATGAAAGCATACATTTCCAAGAATATAACATGAAGCATTGCTTTCCTCAGTATAGATACAAATTTATAGAAACTTGCCATTATAAAAAGTTGGCCAGTTCTTAGGCCCCTTTCACACGGGGCGAATATGTTTTTACTGCTCACTGTGCAGGAACGGACCTGTCAGAGTCCCGCTCTCCTCTATGGGGAGATCGGATGAAAACGGACCACCTGTCCATGTGTCAGGTCAGCAGACCTGCAGACACATGTCCGCCTCCCCATAGAGGAGAATGGGTAGCCCGATCGGGTCTGGCTGAAAAACGGACAGGCGGACCTGACCAGTCCGATCGTGTGAAAAAGGCCTTACAGATAATTCAGAATTTACTACCATTGATCCCAAGGTTTTTTTTATGACATTTTATCTATGAATGTAACAAGTTTTCCAGTATTTTGAACAAGTTTGGTAATAACTGGATGACATGATCAAAATGTAACTTTGAACTGTTTGTGAGAGTGGGGCATCAGAATCAACAGGAAAATGTGTTAATATGATACAATTTGAAGTCATTTGGATGGGTAATATATTAGTAGGTGAACATATGGAGATGACCTATTACTATTGCAAGTTCACTGAGTCTTAAGTGGGGTACACACTATAAGAAAATCGGCTGAACGATCGTCCGATTTTCCTCATTTCACAGCAAGTTGGAACCGAAGAACGAATCTTTGTACGAACATTCTCGTACGACAAAGGCTTTTGTTTTTTGTTGTTTATTGTTTCTGATCATGCGCAGTCTTAGGCTCGGTTCACACTGGGGCAGCACAACTCCTTACTACTTCGGGGGCGACTTGTGCATTCCCATGCACCACGACTTCGGAGCGACTTGCATGGACTTCACATAATGGAAGTCTATGCAAGTCGCTCCGAGGTCGCCCCGAAGTAGTACAGGACCCTTTTTCTAAGTCGGAGCGACTTGTGGGGCTCCTATTAGAACAGGTCCTGTAGCAGTCAATGGACCGCGAGGGAGCGCGAATTGTCAGGCTGACAAGTCACCTGACAAGTCGCGCTAGTGCGAGTCTTACTTTTCTGATTTTTCTTGTACAAAAATCATACGAAAACAGTACACATTAAACTAAAATCATTTGTTTTTTTTGCACATGAGAAAAATTTTGGGGTTTGTCCCTTCAAAAATTATCATAAGAAAATTCAGAATCGGCTCTGGAAAGTTGTGTACACACTATATGAAATCGTGCGAAAATTCTTTAGACGAAAATGTTCGCCCGATTTTCTTAGTGTGTACTAGCCTTTAGTCAGCCTTGGAAACAGGATGGGTTGACTTAGAAAAACTGAGTGTATAATATGACAGAGGAAATCCACACACTAATTTGTATCGGATTAAGATGTAAACTAGGGTCCCAACAGTTCCCCATTACAATTAAAATCCTAAAGTGCTAATAAAGACATTATTTTCTCTACTTCCTGCAACCTAATTAGCAGAACATGCCTGGACGCCAACATTATTGTTATTTCTGCACAATACAGTTGCTTTGCCACTGCGATTCGTTTTAAAGTAAACCTGTCATGTGTAATATATGGGGTGTGCCACTGGTCATCCCTATCTGAAAATTCTAGTCTCCTGGCTGCTGTGTTAATCCACGTTCTTCAGTCGGTCAGTCACTGACTCACAGAAAGTATATAGGAACCTCATAGAAATGTCAGAACAAATTTATTCAGTGGCTCAAAATACTAAATAGGAACATAGGAATCCTTTTTAGCTACTTAAACAGCTGGTCATACTCTACCCTTTATTTGAAAGTAATATAATTATTGGTGGTAAAGGATGACATTCTCAATAGGGATCCTTTAGGAATGGTAATATAGAAGTTCTAGAAGCTAGGTTGGTTTAAAGCTGCAGGATCTGTGGCAGTTTTAATACCTAGTACGTCATATGCTCGTTCCAGCTCAGTGACTTATTTGGTAGAGAAGTCATGAATTGAATAACAGCACTGAGACCAACAACTTTGAAAACAGCTCAAACAACTTTGAAAACAGCTCATCAATTACATCTCCAGAAATGTCATCCCCCAAAGCTTCCCGTGACCCCCACTAATCAATCGCTTTTAATAACTTATACATAAGCTCGTTTAACCACTTGCCCTTCAGAATATACCTCCCCTTCATGACCAGGCCATTTTTTGCAATACAGCACTGCGTTACTTTAACTGACAATTGCACAGTCATGCGACATTGTACTCAAACAAAATGTTTGTCCTTCTTTCCCCACAAATAGAGCTTTCTTTTGATGGTATTTGATCACCACTGGAGTTTTTATTTTTTGCGCTATAAACAAAAAAAGACCTACAATTTTGAAAAAAAAAAAAAAAAAAACAATATTTTTTTACTTTCTGCTTTAAAACACATCTAATAATAAAAAAAAAATGAAAAAAATCTAATTTCTTTATCAATTTAGGCCAATATGTATTCTGCTACATATTTTTGGTAAAAAAAAAATCCCAATAAGCATATTTTGACTGGTTTGCGCTAAAGTTATAGTGTCTACAAACGATGAGATATTTTTATTAAATTTTTTTTTTACTAGTAATGGCAATGATCAGCGACCTATAGCGGGACTGCGATTTTGCAGCAGGCAATCAGGACACTAACTGACACTTTTGATACATTTTGGGGTCCAGTGACACTAATTCAGTGATCAGTGCTAAAAACATGCACTGCTAATTTACTAGTTACACTGGCTGGGAAGAGGTTAAACATCAGGGGCGATCAAAGGGTTAACTTTGGGCCTAGCCAGTGTTTTCTAAGAGTATGGGAGGTGCTTTTACTAGGGGAATGCACTGATCCATATTCCTGCTTTGCAGGAACACAGGATCAATGCCTTCCCTACTGACAGAACTTGCTAAAATCACCATTCTGACTGTGTACCAAACGATCAGCGGGTGCCATTGAACATCATGTCCGCGGGACCTGTTAAATAGCTCCCACTGTGTAAAATCACAGTGGAAGCGAGCCGCCATTGGCGCGCACTTGCGCTGATACCCAGAACTGCAGGATCACGTATACACTGCTAAAAAAAAATAAAGGAACACTTTGAAAACACATCTGATCTCAATGGGGAAAAATACCACGCTGAATATCTATACTGATATGGACTGTGTTAGGATCGAAAGGATGCTACATCGTTTGATGGAAATGAAAATGATCAACCTACAGAGGGCTGAATTCAAAGATAAACCCCCAAAAAAAGTGAAAAAAATGATGCAGCAGGCTAGTCCATTTTGCTAAAATTTTCATTGCAGCAACTCAAAATGGTACTCGGTAGTTTGTATGGCCCCCATGTGCTTGTATGCATGCCTGACAACTTCGGGGCATGCTCCTAATGAGACAACAAATGGTGTCCTGGGGTATTTCCTCCCAGACCTGGACCAGGGTATCACTGAGCTCCTGAACAGACTGAGGTGCAACCTGGCGGCATCAGATGGACCGAAATATAATGTCCCAGAGGCGTTCTATTGGATTTAGGTCAGGTGAGCGTGGGGGTCATTCAATGGTATCAATACCTTCATCCTCCAGGAACTGGCTGCATACTTTCACAACATGAGGCTGGGCATTGTCATGCACCAGGAGGAACCCAGGACCCACTGCACCAGCGTAGGGTCTGACAATGGGTCCAAGGATTTCATCCCGATACCTAATGGCAGTCAGAGTGCCATTGTCCAACCTGTAGAGGTCTGTGCGTCCCTCCATGGATATGCCTCCCCAGACCATCACGGACCCACTACTAAACTGGTCATGCTGAAGGATGTTACAGGCAGCATAATGTTCTCCACAGCTTCTCCAGACCCTTTCATGCCTGTCACATGTGCTTTGGGTGAACCTGCTCTCATTTGTAAAAAGAACATGGTGCTCGTGGCAGACCTGCCAATTCTGGGGTTCATGGAAAATTCCAATCAAGCTCTATGGTGCCGGGCAGTGAGCACAGGGCCCACTAGAGGACATCGGACCCTCAGGCCACCCTCATGAAGTCAGTTTCATTCACACCAGTGGCCTGCTGGAGGTCATTTTGTAGGGCTCTGACAGTGCTCACCCTGTTTCTCCTGGCACAAAAGAGCAGATACCGGTCCCCCTGATGGGTTAAGGACCTTCTACGACCCTGTCCAGCTCTCCTAGGGTAACTGCCTGTCTCCTGGAATCTCCTCCATGTTCTTGAGACTGTGCTGGGAGACACAGCAATACTTCTGGCAATGGCATGTATTGATGTGCCATCCTGGAGGAGTTGGACTGCCCATGCAAAACTAGTGAAAAACAGTCAGAAAAGATGAGTAGGGGAAAAAAGTGTCATTGGCCTCAACATGTAAAACCATTCCTGTTTTGGAGGTCATCTCATTGTTGCCCATCTCTAGCACCTGTTGTTAATTTCATTAACATCAAAGCAGCTGAAACCGATTAACAACCCCCTCTGCTAATTAACTGACCAGATTAATATCCCAGGAGTTTAATTGAGATGATGCTATACTCTGATTAAAAAAGTGTTATTTTAATATTTTTTAACAGTGTATGTACGTGGTCCTGCGCATCGCTGCCACCCCGTAGTAGTAAAACTGCTATGGGGCATTTGGCAAGTGGTTAACTTACCTAAATGTGTAGTCACATGGTGCTGGGTCTCAATTCTTTTCTTTTCTTCACTGTAGAAAAGATACGTTCTGTTTTCAGATGCCTACGTCACTGCCTGGATGACAAGCGCACTTTCTTTGCCGACCAGTAATTGAACCCCCTCAGGCGCCAGCTGTAGTCTTCAGAATTATTTTAATTTCAGCAAAAAGAAAAAGGAAAAGGGTATATTCTTTTCACGTTGACCGTACTATTTTCTTCTGACAGAGAAGTAATAATGCATTTTGCCATTTCAGATACTTCTCCCAGCACTGTGTGGTGGTGGCAAGCAAGGGTGGTCCCCATAAGTTGCACCTGTGATCCTTCATGTTTGCACTTTCATTGCTCTATGCACTTTATACCTATGGACTTTATGGACTCCTATTGATGTGATTTCATGCTTTTATGTATTTATGATTTTATGCTTATATTTATCACATCTGATTCATCTATTTTGGTATATGTTATAATCCTATTTATTTGGTAAGAGGTTATCACCATCCCTGCGCTACTGAAATTCGAAAGAAAAAGCCAGTTCCTGTTTTTTCTGGATGGAATTTATTTTTTATTATATTTACTCATTTAAGTAGCAGCAATTTGTGTTATTTGTGTTATTCTGTCAGGTTTGTGTTACCTGTATTTCCTAAAGCGCAGTGGATTACAACATTGTCTATTAATTTAGTACAACTAGTGATATTTATATATTTAATTTTTCCTCTGTAATATAATTGCAGTTGCCTGCCAGTGAGTGTCAGGCCCACAGACTGTACTGTGCCCACTGCCCACCACTCATATAGGGTGGCACAGCACCTTGCAGATAAAAAAAGTAATTTCATTTTTCCTCTGTAATATAATTGCAGTTGCCTGCCAGTGAGTGTCAGGCCCACAATCTGTACTGTGCCCACTGCAAATGGACTGTTTGCGGTTGTTTGCGGTGCGTTAAACGGGGAGTTTGGTCTGTCACTGTGAAGCGGGAGTAACCCTTATACTACCTGATCGATACAACATCATACCTGATCGTATTCACACACTGGATGATTTAAAGCACGTTATTCCAAACAATTTAGTAATGTTAGGTGATTTATGCCCTTTATGGATTAAAACCCGACTCTACGTCAACTACGTAATTTTCCATGGGAGTTTTGCCATGGATCCCCCTCTGGCATGCCACAGTCCAGGTGTTAGTCCCCTTGAAACAGCATTTCCATCACTATTGTGGCCAGAAATTGTGGCCAGAAAGAGTCCCTGTGGGTTTTAAAATTCGCCTGCCTATTGAAGTCTATGGCAGTTTGCCCGGTTCGCCCGTTCGCGAACATTTGCGGAAGTTCGCGTTCGCCATTCACAAACATAAAATTTTATGTTCGCAACATCTCTAGTATTAATATACAGTTAAACAGTGAATTTAATAGTACATACGGTTCAATATGGAAACAAGTCTATGTGCCAATAGCAATGAAAGCATATAGTGTATCTAATTCTTCTCAAGATAATGATATATCCCACCGGGTGGTTAGCCACTTGAATTGTTAAGGGACTCCACCATACACACTTGCCCTTCACCGTATTTAAGCCTCTTACCAGATGGTTGTGATCCCCAATTACAGAGATTAAACACACATGAGAAATAATGGAATCCTCTGGATGTCTCATAATGGGATTAGTATGTTCTACTGGGTTTCAACATATGATATTTCCCAATACCAACACCACAACTTCGGATCCAACTCAGACAGCTGCCATAGAGGAAAAGGAACAGAGGCTGGACATGGCGTGAATACTGCTAGTACAAGTATATTGGTAAAAACACCACAAGGTACTCACATAATTCTGGACAATAAAAAGCATTCAAACCACATGAGCCTCGCCGACAACCGATATCACATCAGTGGGCGTGAAAGATGTCACACGTTCATGGCCCCGCCCAACTAGTTTTACGTCACAGCGCATCATCAGGGGAACAGGAACATAAACAATGTACAAATCAACAAAGGGCTGACAACCATGCAACTGCAAACCTGAATGGCTACATGTGTACAGGGATGGATGAGTGCCCCTGGACACAAACAGTTTGCCTTATGTCTTATCCTCTACACTTCTGCCATTCAATAGCTTGATCATATGATGTATACAGTGTGAAGGTGTTCACCGTCACTGGGATCGAAAGACAGATAATTAATGGTTTGAATTGCTTCAGATGGGACATTAATATTTGTTAGCAATATCTTCATATAGAAATATGAAGATTTAATCCCACTTTACACTGGGAGACTTAGACTGTTATAGACCATTGACATGAAGTCTGACTCCCAAATAATGTGTGTATTCCATGTCCCTGCATGCCAGACAGGCTTCCCTATTGTTTGTGTATTGAAATGGAATGTGGATTGTGCCTGTCCCATTGTTAAGTGTTAATGACCTCACATTGTTCTGTCCAGATGGCTAGATAATTGGTTTGGGTTAATTCTGTTCCTGTATACACTTTCATCTGCATATTATAATGTAATCAGCCAGAGGGGAGGGATTGTGTACACTGTATGGGTATGACTGAGTGTAAAACCCTGTTTCCATTGGATTGTGAATGTCATGTCCTGTTCCCAACAAGGTCCACCTGGGCGATAACCTTGTGGGGGGAAAACTGTATAAAAGAGCATCTATACCATTAAAGTTTGAGTTATACTTCACCCTTAATCTAGACTACTGTCTCTCATTGGGGGAAGCGCTACAAGGGATAGCTATGCTCTTCATACTCCCTTGGATAATCACTAAGCTCTTGTAAGAGCTTGTGTAAGTGCTTGTTCCTGCTTCACTCTCTGGGGAAAGAGAGGGTCAGCCACGGGAACCTGGAGCCTTGTCGTAGGTCCAGGGTGGGTAGGAGATGGTGAGACTCCAACCAAGCTGCGGCGGTTGGTGAGGTCTGAGGTGGTTATGGTGTCTGGTGGAGTGCTTGGAGCCCTCGGGAAGCACTAGGAGCATCCGTCAACGGAGGTACCCAGTCGGGGTGGCTGTTGATCTGTCACATACAGCCAATATGTAAGTATACAAAAATGTTGTCTCAAGTGGACACTGTGTAATTTACCATAACGTATTACTACTGATAACATACCTTTGGCACTGGTGGGTTTATTAACATTATCATGTATCACATAATGATGATGTAATGAAAAAAAGCATTAACCTCTGCCCGCTACTGGCACATGAATGATTCCTATCGCCACGTTAACTACTCAACAATCTTCAGAGATGATAACCAGAAGTATCCTCAGCTCAGCAGTAACTGGACTTACTATGGATCATAGAGACAGAAACTATGATTTTTCTTCCCTCCCTAAACACCAGTAATACACAGTCTAAGCAAGGGATAATATTTGAAGTATTATTACAGGCACATCTCATCTCTAGGAGTAAGGAGCTGCAGGAGCCATTGTTTCCCTAACACATACACATTACAATCTTTGTACAATTTCCAAAATTATGTAACATAAGGACCTACCAAATCTATGCAGTCAATCTGTATCAATTGCTCTACATACAGTATCTCACAAAAGTGAGTACGCCCCTCACATGTTTGTAAATATTTTATTATATCTTTTCATGTGACAACCCTGAAGAAATGACACTTTGCTACAATGTAAAGCAGTGAGTTTACAGCTTGTATAACAGTGTACATTTGCTGCTATAGAGATTATAAAGATGGCCTAGGCTATAAGAAAACTGCCAAGACCCTGAAACTGAGCTGCAGCACTTTGGCCAAGACCATACAGTGGTTTAACAGGACAGGTTCCACTCAGAACAGACCTCGCTATGGTCGACCAAAGAAGTTAAGTGAACGTGCTCAGTGTCATATGCAGGTTTTCTTTGGGAAATAGACATATAAGTGCTGCTAGTTTTGCTGCAGAGGTTGAAGGGTTGGGAGGGTCAGCCTGTCAGTGCTCAGACCATTTGCCGCACACTGCATCAACTTGGTCTGAATGGCTGTTGTCCCAGAAAGAAGCCTCTTCTAAAAAAGATGCAAAAGAAAGCTTGCAAATAGTTTGCTGAAGGCAAGCAGACTAAGGACATGGATTACTGGAACCATGTCCTGTGGTCTGATGAGACCAATATAAACGTATTTAATTAAGATGGTGTAAAGGGTGTGTAGGGGAAACCAGATGAGGAGTACAAAGACAAGTGTGCCTTGCCTACAGTCAAGCATGGGTGTGGGAGTGTCATAGTCTGGGGCTGCATGAGTGCTGCTGGCACTGGGGAGCTATAGTTCATTGAGTTAACCATGAATACCAACATGTACTGTGACATACTAAAGCAGAGCATGATCCCCTCCCTTCAGAGACTGGGCCGTAGGGCATTATTCCAACATGATAACAACCCCAAACACACATCCAAGAGAACCACTGCCTTGCTAAAGAAGCTGAGGGTAAAGGTGGTGGACTGGCCAATCATGTCCCCAGACCTAAACCCTACTGAGCATCTGTGGGGCATTCTCAAACAGAAGGTGGGGGAGCGCAAGGTCTCTAACATCCACCAGCTCTGTGATGTCATCATGAAGGAGTGGAAGAGGACTCCAGTGTTAACCTGTAAAGCTCTGGTGAACTCAATGCCCAAGAGGGCTAAGGTAGTGCTGGAAAATAATGGTGGCCACACAAAATATTGACACTTTGGGCTCAATTTGGACATTTCCACTTAGGGGTGTACTCACTTTTGTTGCCAGCGGTTTAGACTTTAATGGCTGTGTGTTGAGTTATTTTGAGGGGACAGCAAATTTACACTGTTATACAAGCTGTACACTCACTACTTTTCATTGTAGCAAAGTGTCATGTCTTCAGTGTTGTCACATCACATGAAAAGATATAATAAAATATTTACAAAAATGTGAGGGGTGTACTCACTTTTGTGAGATACTGTAGTTGTTGGTAAAGATTGTACAGTCATATTCTAGGTGAGCTTTAGGAAGATTCGAGTGCTGCACAGAGTTATAAGACAGTGAGCAGAAGCCTTTACTTTGGGTACACATTGAGCATCCCTTCCTTGGGTCGTAAAGAACTTGTCCTTCCATTGTCACCACTATATGCCATAATTCACTCTGCACTATGCGTTTTAAATAAAGAACTAATTCTAAAAATATGTAATTTTCAGTAACCATCTGATACAGTACATTAACAATTACAAAACACATCTCTAAATCTGTCTTTGCTTCCAATTGCTGAGCAATTAAAAAAGACCTGTGTACCTAGTGTTAATCCCCATATTCTCCAAGGTGTTGTACTCCTAATAAATGTGGCAGCATCAAACAATAATGATGGAAAGTGCACATGAAATTACTTTACCATGAAGTTAATGATTATAGGCATCTAATTTGGACTACAGTATTTACTCTACTAATTACAGCCTAATTCCATTCTCTAATAGGAGGACATGTATTGTATTTTAGTAGAAAGAAAGTTTTCTATGTCACGTTTGTTTGTGATGTTAACCTCTGCTATTGAAATATTTCCATGTATAGCTTGGAAGCAAACCATTGATATTGTCATCATCGTTTTAGTCAGTTTAATTGGTAGCATTAAAGTCAGTTAAGGTGGATTTTACTTGACCAGCTGGTGTTTTGTTTTCAGGGAAATGAGCTTGTAAAAGACCTTTTTGCTGTATAACAGGTGGCACTCTCGCAGCTGGTGGTTGCTTACCAGATGTGGATGTTTTTAGGGCAAGAAATTGTCTTAAAGTAGCTTTAAAGTGTATGTAAACATGTGAAGTAAGAGCGTTTTTTTTTATTTTTTTATTTTGATGGGGTGGACCCTCTGATGGTCTAATGGCCATTGTCACTGAGATAGACATGAGAAATCTAAGATTTTAGAGTCATAATCACAACAATAAATAAAGCAAATCTTCCAATAAGGACAAATGCTCTGATGACAACTGTCTAAGAAGGGAACTTCCATCACTTTGCAGAGATTTTCTCTCTTTTCTGATTTCTTCTCTAGGACAAGACATGAAATCTATTTAATATGACACAGACAGCAAAACAAAAAAAAAAAACATTCCTCATTTTTTATATGCTCGTTCTGCAACAGATTGTCAATAGCCTGCTCGTCAGTGGAGTCTGAGCAAAGGTTCCTGCACTCATGGGTGGTGTGGGGTAGGGTGATGAGCCCCGTGTGGAATCTGGAGTTAAACCCACGCACCGGGAATAGTGCGTATGTGGGTGACAGGTGAGAGGAAAGGTAGAACTCCAGCCATCGTACATTCACTCGGCTCAGTATGAGTTGGGACGCTGGAGGGTGCATGTGCTCTTGGGATGAGCTCCATGACAGTTGACACAAATGTGGAGCAGTTGGCATTGGTTGAAGCTGCAAGTGCCATAGTTGAACTTGTTGCAGATAGGCATCTTGCCTAGTAACTGCACAGGCTGTCCCAACTTGTCCACCTGAAGATGTTGCATAGGGGCAAGCATGCCTTGAGTGGCACTAGAGGTAGAGGGGAAGGTCAAGGAACGTCTGGTGTCTGTGTTGGAGCACCAGTTTGCTGTGTGTGTGGAGGACTGGCAAACGGCGCAAAGTGGGGAACACAGACCCGCAAAGTGGCAGCAGAACAACTCGGTGTCCACAATGCTCCAATTCATGCTGGTTTGGAACTGGGTGAGTTTGACTGTGGCTCTGGCTGCGAACGAGCGGTGGTAGTTGTCAACCACGGCATGAAGGTACAAATCCATTTCTTCCCTCCTGCCGGGGTTGGCCAAGCACAACACATCCCTAAACATCCCGAAGGCCAGCACAAACTCAGTGATTGACAGTTTGAGATCGAGCCTGGGGTCTTTGGCCTTCAGGACCACAGATACGTCCCCCCAGGCATAGAACTTATTCTCGGCCAGATCGTGAGCCGAGATGAGCAGGGAGACCAGGTTAGTATCCTTTCCCTCCAAGATGTCATTCCTGATGCCGGCAGGCACAAGGTGTGCAGGAAAAATAGTGGAACTAGTGTCCGGCGTACCTAAGAGTGGTAGTGCCATGACGAGTGCTGCGACCGTGTCTAGGGGGTCACCCCTGGGTGCACCTCTAGGACTCCTACTCTCGCCTGCACGTTGGAGACTGCTGCGGTCAGCATGCCGATCATGGCATGCAGCTGGGCGAGAGCTGAGGAGATGAACTGCTGTGTGCGAGGTGCAGTTGCTGCTGGTGGTGGGAACAGCAGCCTGAAAAATTTGGCTTTCCTGGCCATAGCAGAGTGGGAAATGGCCTTACGACGCAGCTCTGCTGTGAGCTTGGAGATAGTCCATCCCCTGAGGGACTGAGTGTTGACTGGCTTTGAACCCACGGTGGGTGACAGAGGGGCAGAGACAAGGTCCTTAATGCCGAACCGTGATACGACTCCAGCTAAAATGAGAAAAGAAGGGGGTGTATGTTTAAGAAGAGTTTTGGAAAATGAGAACAGCGGAGGAGAGACGGAGTATGTAAGAATAAGTAAGAAGCAAGGGGGAGGAAGAACAGAAAAAAACAGGCGTTGTGAAGAACCAGTGCGTTCCAGTGAACGCTGAAGAGTGGAAATTTGGAAAACTCGAAGAGTGCGGGGCAACCGAGGTTAGCCAGGAGGTGACTGGCCAAAAACCCAATAGCTCGGGTGCCTGTTCAGTGTCATGCACGAACCAGTGAACCAGAGCCCCAGGGCGTACTGGGGTTGGAAGCTGCAGTCTGGGTGTGGCCTAAGTAGGAATGTTGTGTTCTGTAGTAGGTGACGTATAGTTGGCCTGCTAATGCCTGCAATGTCAGCAAGCAACTGTTTTGCAACCGTGTCTGCATAGTTTGAAGGTGATGGCCTTCAGAAAATAGGTAAGAAAGAAAATGTGAAGGTAGCTAAGCGCCAGACCGGCAGCCCAATTCGTGTATGTGAGGTATTGAGATGAATAAAGGATGCTGCAGGTTGATGTGGAAGAGTATCCTGTGTACTATCCACCTGACTCGTACCCTAATAGAATAGAGGTCCTGGTTGTGGCTGAGACTAATCTGGTGACCGGGAACCTAAAAAAGGTTTAACCTGGTGTGAAGGAGAGCCCTAAGCCTGCCCCCTCCCCCTAAAATGTGACAAACCCTCCTTGGGTAAAACCATGCGAACAAAGCCCTGCATGTGTGTATGCATGTCCAACCTTATGCAGGATGGAACAACCTGACCTCACTGACCTGTGGAGAAAAACAGACAAGAAAACATGAGTGGCCGGGTTGAGTGCCACTGGAGACGAGCTTGCAACGCGTGTTGTAAAAAAGTAGCCTCAAAGGGAAGCGAAAACAAGCAGTAGAGAAAAGTCGAAGTTGTATGGGGATAACCAAGGCCATGCTGACCAAGTGATGTAAATAAATGAGCTGACACTGAAAAGATGAGAAGGGATGAAACCTCACCTTGAATTATATGAATGTGAATTAGATTTTTTTCAGTTTTTAAAATGGAATTGTATACTTCTAAATTCACTTTGAATAATCTGTCATGATTTGCATATTAATTCTCCTCCATCCAGGTCTTAAAAACAAAAGAACAAGTTGTAATATTCCAGTCATTGCAGGCACAAAATCTTTGCTACCAAAGAAAAGATCTCTCTGCTAGGATCATCCATTTTACAGTAGAGATTTTGATGTGTCTTAGAATATTGTGACAATAAGCTAATATAAAGTAAAAATAAGCTAATATAGTATGGCTATATTTCCACTGATAATGGGTAAATTGTGCAAATGATAATTACTGTATTCAAGAAAAGGCAGCATTTTGGTTTCTCTTTTGCCGATAAGCACATACAGGGCACATACAGGGCTAACGGCAAATCTAGCTATGGGTGCTTTTTGTAAAACTGTCATATGCAGATGCACTATTTGAGGGAAAGCACTAGGTGTTATATGTACTGCATAATAGATTACCTGTAACTGGGGGCAAGGCAGCTGCTTATGTTGTGAAAATTAGAGGTTTGCCAATACCAGATAAAAAAATACCACAACATTATTGATGTCTATCCATTTATGCATGGGTCTAACAAATGGATTGGGCTTTTAAATTTGTATGTGTGTTAGGTAATCTAGCATCTAAAGGGGACATCTCATGGCTACAATATGACCAAAAATGGGGATCAAATGTTTAACTTGCTATTTCTATATATAAAATTCCTAAATGCACCCATGATAGATTTAAACTCTGATAAATTGCTCTTTGGAACTCTGGTGGACCCTTTACTTGTGGTTTACTAAGTATAAACCCACGCTATGTGGAATACCTGAGCCAGGAGCTACTTATTTTTATATTGACATCTTGTTTTTCTTTAAATTGTGTTTCAATCAATTTCTCAAAGGGATAGAAGACAGGATTGTGTGGGTTCATGCTGTGCTGTACACACTTGCATTTCACCTTGTGCATATTATGAAGGAGAAATATATTACCTTAAATTGCTGCTCTTAGAGGTCATAAGGTTTGCCTATGCAGACAATCTAAATACAACTGCTGAGTTAATGACACTAAACTGTTCAATAACCAGATGCATTTATTCTGCCACCCCTTTGCGAACCAACAGATTAAAACAGTCTGGAGCCTAAGTGCTTGTAAAATGTTAGCATACAAGAATTGCCTAGGCCCTCTGATAACAGACCTCATGAGAAATTATTCATGATATACTGTGTTCTCACAAGTGTCCTATTAACTCACAATTTACTTTTAAAATCAGGATCAAATCAATCTATATCTAAAAAACATTACAATCAGTTACTGCTGAATGTGTTCAGTAATAAATAGTATCTGTATTTAACTGAATATATAAAACAAATATCTGAGCAGGCAATAATTTAAACTACCGGATAAAGAGCTTGTTCACACCATGTAAATTGGGATACATAGATAAATGCAGCAAAGGAAAATACTGGTTCATCTCATAAAATTAGAATATCATCAAAAAGTGAATGTATTTCAGTATTTCAATCAAAAAAGTGAAACTCATATTGTATATAGATGCGATACACACAGAGTGATATATTTCAAGCATTTCTTTCTTTTCATTTTGATGATTATGGCTTACGGCTAGTGAAAACCCAAAATTCAGTATCTCCTGGTAGAGGTCTGCGCTGACTTTGTACCTAATAAAACACAGTGGACCAACACCGGCAGATGACATGGCTCCCCAAATCATCACCGACTGTGGACAATTTTGCATTTAATTTGGAAATCAAGGTCCCAGAGTCTGGAGGAAGAAATAGAGAGTCACAGAATCCAAGTTGCATGAGGTCCAATGTGAAGTTTCCTCAGTCCTTGATGATTTGGGGAGCCATGTCATCTGCTGGTGTTGGTTCACTCTTTTATTAAGTCCAAAGTCAGTGCAGCCCTCTACCAGGGAATTCTAGAGCACTTCATGCTTCCCTCTGCTGACCAGCTTTATAGAGATGCTGATTTAATTTTCCATCATGACTTGACATCTGTCCACACTGCCAAAAGTACTAATACCTGTTTTAATGATCATGGTATCACTTTGCTTGATTGGCCAGCAAACTTGCCTGACCTAAAGCTCATAGAGAATCTGTGGGGTATTGTCAATAGGAAGATGCGAGACACCGGTCCCAACAATGCTCATGAGCTATCAAAGCAACCTGGGCTTCCATAACACCTCAGCAATGCCACTGCTGATACTTTTCAGTAAACCAACAATTCTGTATTAAAAATCCTTTTTTTTAAATTGGTCTTATGTAATTATCTAATTTTATGAGATACTGAATTTTGGGTTTTCACTAGCTGTAAGCCATAATCATCAAAATTTGAAGAAAGAAATGCTTGAAATATATAATTCTGTGTGTAACACATCTATATATTATATGAGTTTCACTTTTTAAATTGAATTACTGAAATAGAAATAACTTTTCTAATTAATTAAATATTCTAATTTTATGAGAGCACCTGCAAAAACAATTGTGTTCCCTTTACACCATATATATGTGTTGTAAAAAAATGCATCTTGTCTTTATTTTCACGCAAAGATGCATGTCAATGCAACATCATAATACCAAAAAAAATATTAGCTATTGATGTGGTCCATGCAGGAGAAGACACATTTAAAACACAGCTCATTGAGCTGGAAACACATAGCAGTGCAATAGAAATCTGCATGTTGATACTAATGTTGTGGTGTGAACGAGCTTCCCCCCAAAAAAGAAATAGATTTATGCATTTTTTTTAAATCAAAATGTATTTTTATATACTACTATAAAAAAACTATGGAGATATCCACGCTAAATAGTAAAATTACATTAAAATTGTATAAATTGTATAAATGCAGCCCGCATACATTTTGTTGATTGCAGTCCGTTGGAGGCACCAGGAATTTGAAGATCGGCAAGGACTTGGAGAATGCCTAATCGACTACTACCTTTTTAAGTGTTGATGTGGAAGAGATTTGTTCATGTGGCCTGCGCCAGAAGGAGCCTTAAGCAACATTTTTTCCAAGAATGGTAGTACTCTTGCTAGTGAAGGTGGCATGATGTGAAGCCGTTCAACTGATGAATTGATGTTGACCACATATACATTCATATATGCCTATTTTCTTTTATTGCTCTGGTAAGAAGAATCGAGTGGCACTGTGGTGTGGTCTGCTGCTAATTCGCACTGAAGCTGGTGTTGCGATCTCATCTCTTCATTTCATTATTACATATGGACTATTGTCTATTTTGTTTTGAGCGCCGTATATGGACTTTCTATACTCTAGTGTTAATAGCTGTCCTACGTAGTAGAATTCAGACGGAAGGGGTGGGGAGAAAACAACATCTATGCTGTATCTACAGGAATTAAAAGCATGAGCTCATAAATTTGTAGATGCTCCTGCACTGGCTATTTGGGATTCAAAGCAGGTAGCTGACCAAGCCGTATAGCAAACTCTGGCTGCCAACTGGGCTGTGCTGTCTGGCAGGACTGTGTACATCCCAGGACTAGATGGTCAGAATTCTAAATTACTTGGCAGGTAAAATGGCTCCTGTATATGTATTTAAACCGTGTATTTAATTTTTTGCCTTCAGTGCAGCCTCAAGAATATGGAGTTGTGTATGGAGATGTGATTCTTTGGAAATACACAATATCTTGTTCACTCCGCTATTACTGCATACCAAGCAAAATTCCTATTTTTTACCTAAGGGACAAACATGCACTGAAAACTTTCTTCTATGTAACTCTACTTTATGAAAAGCTATAGATGGAAAATCAGATGGTGTTTTCCAACCATGCAGAACTTTATAAACAAAGCACCATGTGCAAAGCAGAATAAAATATTACACAACTGTTCATGCCGTTGGACATTTCTTTCCCATGCATGATCACTTTAGGAGATAAATGCTGTTTCCATAATTTAAATTAACTTTGCCCCCAACTAGCCCTCCATACAAGAGATGTCTATGATCAAACCCGGCCTGGAATTCAGACATGGTTTTATTGCTGCCCCTGCTGGGCAGTGTCCTGGTAACCATGGCAGCGACACATAATCACAGCACAAATGGAAATAATGGCCTACCTGTCAACATATTGACAAGCAAGCTATTATTTACATTGGTAGCTGAGTAGTAGTGAAATAAGAATGTTGGTTTCCCTGCTGCTGCCATAGCTACCAGAATGCTGCCCAAACAGGGCAGTGAAGAACTTTGCTTACATCTGCGGTCTATCTTGTTCTAACACTATTGTTGTGAGGGTAGTCACGGGGCATATTTTATTTTAAATATGCTCTTAGCATATGAATATATTTTATATTTGACTCATGTTACACTAATGTAGTTTTCTTACATTTACCTTTTTTTAATAGTTGCATTAAATTACATCTTTACCAGTTTGCTGACCACCATATAGTACTTTTAATGCCACAGGGCGACAGGATGACGTATATATACATTATCCTGCACTTTAGCCTGCAGGGGGCGTGTGCACCACTGGCGGGCCGCTTCTGCTGTTATAATTCACAGCAGCCCATCTGCGGGTGCTGGGCACATGATGTCCTCCAGCACCTATCGATCATTGGTAATACACAGAGAACTGAGATACGTGCAAATGGAGGGAGAGGGTGCCAACATTCTAGGGGTAAAAAAACTCATATTGATAAAAACACTTAGAAATAAATGAAAAAAAAAGTAAAAAACTCACAATTTGGAAGTAAAAAATGTTCTTGACATCCAAGAGACAGATGGTTTCAATTAGGCTCTGTGGAGGGCAGCTGATGGAAGTAGGACAGAGAATACTGTGATACAATGAGATGGAAACTGCAGATGGGAGGTCCGGATGGGTCCGGATGGATGTCAGCACCAATAGAAAGAGGGGCAGTTGTGAAGGGACATACTTTATAGAGGACTTGGGTGGACCTAATGTCAGTGGTAACTCCCACCAACATCAGAAGAGGCAGTATTTGGCATGTGAGAGCCACTCTGACTGCTTATCAGGACTTACGCTGTTTGGTGGTGGAGGAATAAGCATCAATATTAAAATCTTTCGCCTGTGATATACATCACGTATACCAAAAAAAGAAAAGGAGGGGAACATGTGGGAAAAACGGATGGGTTAAATGTGAAAATCTTTTTTTATGAAAAAAAAAAACCGAATTAAAATATAAATGAGAAAATGTGAAAAAAAAAAGTTAAACAATGTAATAAAGTAAAAAAATAAATTACAAAAACACAAGGCATTTGCAGTGTGCGAGTACATGTAAATGATGGTTGGAAAAATGGAGGGAGTGAAGAACATTAAAAACCTAAATCTAAATTATCCCTACAAATGTTTCTATTTGGGGGCGGTAGGCGTTTTATATTACTTGTTTGTTTGATGACATTGTAATTCTTCTTTCTATTGAACGCAAAGTTGTGCTATGTACATTGCTTCGTTTCATCGTACATGTATGTTATTCTTGTGTTTTTTTATTCTCTGAAAACCAAATAAAAAGAATTAAAAAAAAAAAAAAAACCTAAATCTAAATCTAAATGAAGCATATCTCATTTCTGACAGGGGGAAGGGGATGGATCCTGTGTTCCTGCAAAGCAGGGAGTAGATTAGATCTCTTTCCCTAGCGAAAGCAGCACACATAGTACACAAAAACACTGCCTAGTCGCACAGTTAACCCTTTGATTGCCCTAGATGTTTAACCCCTTCCCAGCCAGTGTCATTGGTACAGAAAAAGTGCAAATTTTTAACACTGAAAGTGTTACTGGTTCCCCCAAAGTGTCAAAAGTGTAAGCTAGTGTCCAAGTGTCAGCTGCAATATCGCAGTCCTGCTATAAGTCGTTGATCGCCGCTATTACTGGTATAAAAAAAAATGTATTAAATTTTAATAATTTATCCCATAGTTTGTAGACTCAGTAGCGTTCACGTAAACCACTCAATATCAGCTTATTGGGGATTTTTTTTACCAAAAACATGTAGCAGTAGTTGGCCTAAATTTATAAAGAAATTCGATTTTTTAAAATTTTTTCATTGGATATGTTTTATAGCAGAAAGTTTTTTTTTGTTTATAGCACAAAAACAAAAAATCAGTGGTGATCAAATATCACCAAAAGAAAGCTCTATTTGTGGGGGAAAAAAACATCAATGTTAATTGAGTGTTGCATGACTGCGCAATTGTCAGTTAAAATAACGCAGTGCCGTATCGCAAAAAATGGCTTAGTCACGAAAGGGGGATAAATTTTCCGGAGGGCAAGCGGGTAATATAAACATTACGTGTACTGACTGAAACATGCTTGTCTTCTTACGGGTTGGGCATCTTAGGTCATCTTGATTGGCTGGTTCTGAATAAAAATAGCATTAAATTACATTCTGAATGATAAAATTAGGTTAGTATGATGGGAATTTCTTCAGCTAATATAGACAGTTTTGTCTTAGGGGGATATTTATAAAGCAGTTAATCTGACATTCACCAAACATTTAATGCAGGGCAATCTTCCAGATGCAAGTGTTTTAAATGACAACAGGTTATTCACCGCCAGTGAATTTTTGGTAAAAGTCACTTTCAATGCTTTCTAACTATGCAGGGTATATTCAGTACAAGCATGTATTGTGAGAAATTCAGTATACATTTCACAGGGTATAGCAATAAACATAAAGTCAATAAAAATGGAAACAGCAATAACCCACAATCATTTTTAGAAAAATACAACAAAAGTACTATTTTTTAATGCTCTTATATAAGAGAAATGCACATAAGCACTCACTGAATTATTTTCTTTTTGCTGAAATAAAATCTAACTGCTATGTCATCCTCCTATGTGTTCTCTTTATGTTCAAGCAAGCATTAATGTTTAGGCTGTTGCAAACTGTTGAAACAGGAGCACAAGTAATCTTAGTACCAAAAACTGATTATACAAGCCATGTAAGAAAATGCATCACAAAATGTCAAAAACGTTTTTCTGAGCTCTCTAGGAACCTTTGAGCCCCCCTCACTGTCTGTGAGATAGTAGAGCAGGTGACGGAGCTGAACTCCAACATAGAACAAGTTTGGTATTTGCATAGCTTGTATTTATCACCTAATGTCTGTCACTAGCTAATAACTACTTAAGGACCAGGCCTATTTCTGACATTTGCTGTATAAAAGTTATATACAGTACTTTTTGCTAGAAAATTACTTAGAACCCCCAAACATTATATTTTTTTTAGCAGAAACCCTAGAGCAGGGTTTCCCATGGAATTCTAGGGTTCCTCTTGAGGTTGCTAGGGGTTCCTTGAGCAATGGGCAATTTCTGCCTCTCAGATAAAATTCAAATGACATCATTGTTCCAATAAAATTGAGATTGTTGCAATACTTTATGTCACATTGTAGTTGTGCAGCAATCTTACAAACACATTTTTTTTTTTTTTTTTTTTTAATACACTTTTTTAAATTAAAAAATAAGAAAACAGTAAAGTTAGCCCATTTGTTTATATAATGTGAAAGATGATGTTATACCGAGTAAATTGATGCCTAATATGTCATGCTTTAAAATTTTGTACACTCGTGGAATGGCGACAAACTTCGGTACTTAAAAATCTCCATAGGCAACGCTTTACATTTTTTTACAGGTTACCTGTTTAGAGTTACAGATGAGGTCTTGTGCTAGAATTTTTGCTCTCAATCTAACAATCGTGGCAATCCTTCACATGTGGGGTTTGAGCACCGTTTACATATGTAGGCGCGACTTGCGTATGTGTTCGCTTTTGTGCGTGAGTTCGAAGTGACGGGGGAATTTAAATTTTTTTTTCTTATTTATTTTACTTTTTATTTTTACACTGTCCCTTTACATTTTTGTTTTTATTGCTTTTATTGCTATTGCAAGGAATGTAAACATCCCTTGTAATAGAAATAAACATCCCTTGTAATAGAAATAACCATGACAGGTCCTCTATTGTGAGATCTGGGGTCAAAAAGACCCCAGATCTCTAATTTACACTTAACCTCCTTAGCGGTATTCCCGAGTGTGGCTCAAGGTGAAGTTTTAGTGCCAATAGCGGTAACCCCGAGCCACACTCAGGGTACCGCCAGGAAGCATCGCTGGATCCTGGTAGAGGTTACTTATTTTGTCCCCGGGATCCCGCGATGTGTCCCTGCAGAATACGGTGGCCGGATCTTCCGCCTGATGCTGTGAGCCCCGACTTCCGTCTCCTGTGATGTGACGCTCGCAGGGGGGTGGAACCGGCGGCAAATTCAAATAGTATAACACACAAATGCACTGATATATTGTAATCCTATTGGATTACATTACAAAATAAAATAAATTGACATTAGTTTGCCCCCCAGTGCCCTTTCCTGCAGTTTTACCGTACTTATATATATATATATATATGCACACTTTAACTTATTTATAGTTATTTATTATATTATAATTTATGATTTTGTGTTTCAAACTTTATCATACCCGAGATGTTATAAAGAAGAACACACAGTAAAAAAAAAATCATATGTAAATAGTTGGTTTGGGCTGCTTGTCCTTAGAAATTACTAGCAAAATAATTGTACCGCTTTCAGCACCTAAAATCGGAAACAATCATACCGCCAGGGAGGTTAAAAGCAAAAAAATATATATATATATATACAGTATATTATTTTACTTTTTCTAATAAAAAAAAAAAAAATGGCCCTTTAAGGCCATTAGGTGGAAGTGGCGTTTGACGTCGCTCCGGTCTTCCAAGGGCATAGAGTTGAGTAGGGGCCATCTTGCCCTCAAACCATTAAGCTGGGAAAACGACCAGGAAGCAGCATGGGGGGGGGGGGGGGGGGGGTTGCACCTCTCCCACTGCCCATAAAGTAATCCCATGGTGAATCCCCTGCCAGGACCACTTTTATCAGATTTTGAATCGACAACTGTATGAAAAAAAATACCTGGGTTATGGCAGCTAGCTGCTGCCATAACCCAGGTATTTAACGTCAAAGTACCAACATAAATACACAGTGGGTGGTCCGGTTAATAAGTAGTTAATGTTAGATTGCACAAAATTTCTCGCAACAGGCTCACTCTATGTAATTTTATTCTAAAGTTATCATATCTACAGATTATCAATTTAAGAAGTGTATGGCTATGTAATCTGTTGTAATGTACAAGTCTTCAATAAAGTCTGCTGTATGTTGAGTGGGCTCTTGCCAAAAAGTGTAAAGCCCCGTATACACGTACCGATCGTTGGCCGAACGATCGGCCGTCTTTTGTCCCCGGGCTGTCGTGTCCGCTGAAAAGTGCAAAAGACTGCACACGAATTTTGTCCGCCAACAACAGCCGACTGCAGAAGTGACGTCATGTGATGGTTAACTTTCCCTGTGTTTTTTCTTTTCTAAGCATGCCCAGTCTTGCAAATCTGCTGTCTGTCGGCCGAAATCTGTACTGACTGGCGAACAATCGGCCGTTCTGGTGTCGGCATACAAAAATTTTAATGCTTGCACGACAGATTCTGTTCGGCCGAAAGTGCGCTGTCAGCAGCATCATACTAACAAGCTGAAAATCGGCCGATCGGTCGTCGGCCGAATCTTTTCGGCCGACAATCTGCACGTGTGTATGGGCCTTAAGTCTGCACATCATCTTTGCACATTATGGCAAGCCTACCATTTAAATTGCCCCCTTCTATCTATACGATATCCGCAATCTTCATCAACACTGCTGAGATCCTCTGTGTCTTCCTCCTTGTTTGGCATTTTAGGCCATCATAGTTGGATGGTCTGAACCTGAAGCTACCTGCTAGCATATTTTTAAAGACTTTAGTTCTACTTTAAAGCAGAGTTTACCAAATTTGATGCTCAGAGACTGTCAACAGTGAGGCTAGGTTCACACCTATGCATGCGGCTGCGGGTGCAGGAATCGCATCTGTTCCCCCACCCGTAACCAAATCGCACTGCTCCCATACATCTCAGCACGCAGTGCGTTTTTGGATACAGGAACTGCAGGGAAATCACATGGTCATGCACCTTTTTTTTTTCAGAAATGCAGACATAGCAGCCTATTCATTTGAATGGGCTGCCATGCCCACACAATCACTGCCCGCAAAAAAAATGTGATTTTTAAAATCTCTACTACTTCCTAGATGTGTAAAACAAGATCCTTGTGCAAACCTACAGTAAAACAATGGAATACTGTTTTAAAGTTTAAAGCGTAACTCCACATTTGTCGAGAAAAAAACATTCCCCTCGGGGTGATCTCTGTACATTGCAAGAATTTTAACAAACTTTGTTGCAGATTCCTACCTTTTGTTATGAAGAAATTCCCGTTTGTTCCTCTGTGCCGAGTGGGTCTAATAGTGGTTTCATAATTATCATTCAGCACTAATGAGGGAAGGTGCTGGGCCTGCATCCCTTTAGACGTGTTCCTATTGGGAGGATATCACCAAAAATGAAATTTTTGTAGCAGGGGATGCCAGAAATCTAACTTGTATCTTAGACAGACTTTTGGCAAAATTGCTGAGCCAATCACACAAGCAGGAAATTATGTTTCTGGGTACAGAACAGCTCCAGGTAGCTATATTGCATTCATTTTACAAACAATTACAACAGCTGCAGATTAAAAAGGAAAGATAGTTTTTAATAACATTCAATCACAATATGGGTTGTGTTGCAATTGTATACTCTATATTATTTTTTCTTTATTTGCTATTTCTTTCCCCACAAAAGTGGAGTTACCCTTTAACCATTGTTCAGTGAAAAATATTGTAGGCTCAGGTAGAATCGGTCAGTTCTTTCACTCTATAATGATTTTTCTTATCCATTATCTGAAATCCAAAGACAGTAACAAAGTTGGCCAAAAATGGAAAGTTTTGGTCAAGCAATCATGATTCTTCTTTATATACATCCATATGAGGTGACGATTTGTCATCAAGCTTATCTGGTGAGATGATTCTATTGCCACACAATATATTAAATTCTTCATGTCAGACAAAAAATGAATTTCCCTTCATTTGTTACATTTAGGAAAAAAGGGTAAAGCGTTATTGCTACTTTAACTATTATTCTGACCCTACATAATACATTTATGTTTACACTAAGGTTATTTGACCACCTGACATTGGGAAAAGCATGTAGACGTTAAGTAAACTCTCTTGTGTAAGTTATTGGACAGTTATGGTATGTAGGTATGTAAAATATATTTACCTTTCCCTTGAAGATAAATCCACTACTTAAACACTCTCTTTGCAGTAAACCTACTAAGGCTCCTGAGTCCTAATGCCACATAGTATGAAAACACATAAATATAAATATATGCAATAAACATTGCAATACATAGATAGGAGATCCCACCCTGGTATTTTGTCTGAGCATACATATTTAGGCACTGAACCGACACGTCTGGTGATAGCCTTACACCAGAGGATCATAAGGGCCCATTCACACTACTGCATATTATGTGCATTGGTAGGCTGCTTTGCCATTCATTGTCGATGGCAACTCAAAGCACCTTTTTAATGCACCTGTATTGCAGGGCACTGCGATGCTTATTGAAGCTTTGCTGTGCATTGCCGTGTGCTACACTAACGACAATGCTGCAGGTCCAATGTTTAGCTCTTTGGATTGCATTTGGCAGGCTATTCAAATTAATGAGTACCTAAACAAAGTGCCTGTTCACATATGACATGTAATAACGTTCATGTACTAAACAGACTGCCTTGGTGTAAATAGACCCTAAGTGATGATATAAGGAAAATCACTTTTGGATTATTGATTCTTCCTCCTAGATCAGTTGGCCAGATACTCTGCAGGAGTCACAAAGTTACCAATCATACTGATGTGATCAGTTCCTTATCCAACCATAACCAGCTAGGTTAGGTAACAAGCATGTCATGTCTGGAGTACCCTTAAGCCCTTTACACACAGAACGAATGTCGGGAGATATATGCCGGTTTAAAAAAATTGGCTGACATTTCATGCGTGAGTATGTTGGTCTGTTAGATGTGCATGCTGGAAAACCAGCAGCCGACTGACTCCTGATCAGTGTTCTCAGCCAATGGCAGAGAGCGCTGATCGGAGTGTCCTGGCAGAGGGACCCCCCGTTTGGCCTGCTTCTGTCAGATGTGCTTGCTGGAAAACCAGCAGCCAACTGACTCCCGATCAGTGTTCTCAGCCAATGGCAGAGAGCGCTGATCGGACTTTCCTGGCGGAGGGACCACCCTCCTGTTTGGCCGGCTTCTGTCAGATGGGCTTGCTGGAAAACCAGCAGCCAACTGACTCCCGATCAGTGTTCCCAGCCAATGGCAGAGAGCGCTGATCGGACTTTCCTGGCGGAGGGACCACCCTCCTGTTTGGCCGGCTTCTGTCAGATGGGCTTGCTGGAAAACCAGCAGCCGACTGACTCCCGATCAGCGTTCCCAGCCAATAGCAGAGAGCGCTGATCGGAATGTCTTGGCGGAGGGACCACCCCCCTGTCAGAACACAATAGGTCAATGGGGGAGATCACTATACCAACTTTGCATAGTTAGTATAGCGGCTGTGCCCGGAGTGGACAGATTTTTTTTTTAAAGGAAAAACGGAATAGTGTGTGCCAGGCTTTACACTATACTATAGCTATGTGATGATTGCTTTTTATTTTTCTAGTACAAGTTATACCATGATGGGATTGGTTTAATAAAGGAATAGATGGTGTTCACCTTAAAGAGTAGTGTTTGTAAATAAGGTGAAACTATGTACACTTTGACTATCCAATTGTATGCAAGGAAAATGTGAAAAAAAGTTTTTCGCTAGCACGTGATTGGTTAATGGTAATGAACAAAGATTTACTTTATTTACAAAGTTCAGAAAATACTTTTATACTTTGAATCACTTTGATAGGTGATTGGAAGCTATTATAATGATATGAAAGGATTATCTGCAAGTGTAGATTTAATCTAGTCAATAGATTGAAGAAGTTGTCATGCCTGTGGGCACTTCATGAACACTGCAGATAAACGCTTACAAACTGCTTTTTTGGAAAAATGATTTTCTTGAATGTTTGCTATAGTTGCTATATGATTATTGTGTCTGCCTAGTGTGTAAGCATGTATCCTTTGCTGAACTGATAGTACATATGCAAATCACAACTGTCTCGCAGAATGGTAAGTATTTCATAATGAGATGCATACTAGCTCATTATGCCTTTGTCTTTACAGGTTTTTTTTCTCCTTTTTTTCTTTAGGGTTTACTTCCTCTTTAACCACTTTAAAACCAGAAGATTTTACCCCCTTCCTGACCAGGCCCTATTTTGCGATTCGGCACTGCATTATTTTAACGGACAATTGCGCGGTCGTGCGACGCTGTACCCAAATAAAATTTACATCATTTTTTTTCCACAAACAGAGCTTTCTTTTGGTGGTATTTGATCACTGGTGTGATTTTTATTCTTTGCGCTATAAACAAAAAAAGAGCGACAATGTTGAAAAAAAAAAACTATATTTTTCACATTCTGCTATTTAACATTCTCAAAAAAAATTAAAGAATCCCATATTTTTATAATATAATATAATTTTAGGCCAATTTGTTTTCTGCTACATATTTTTGGTAAAAAAAATCGCAATAAGCGTATTTTGCTTGGTTTGCACAAAAGTTATCGCGTTTACTAACTACGGGAAAGATTTATGTAATTTTTGTTGTTTTTTTTTTTACTAGTAATAGCGGCGATCTGCGTTTTTTTTGCGGGACTGCGACATTGCAGTGGACAGATCGGACCCCTGACTGACATTTTTGACACTTTTGGGGGGACCAGTGACATTACTACAGTAATCAGTGCTAAAAATATGCACTGTTACTGTAATAATGACCCTGGCAGGGAAAGGGTTAACACTGTTGGTGATCAAGGGGTTAAATGTATGCCTCGTGCTTACTGACGTGTGTGGGGTCCTGTGAATCCTGTGATCTCCTCCTGTCTGTCACTGAGAAGATCGGGTCTTCTCACCGTTTCCACGACGATCGGGGAAGGGAGGCGGCAATTGCCACCTCTCCTCCCCCGGCCTGACTCCCGCTGTGTCTAAACACAGTGGGAGGGCGCCGCAGGATCACATGACCTACGTTGCTGGACCCAGGAGAGCCACACTGCTGCAGTAGGATTACTGTGAGCAGTCGGCAAGTGGTTAAATCTGCCAAATTAGAAAAAAAAAGTTTGCCGTTATACTTTTGAAATGAGTGAAACATGAAGTACAATTGTTTATGACTGTGGAACTGTCAAGGTAAAGCTGCAGATACCTGTCAGTTTTAAGGCTGCAGCCCTCAAGCTGTTGCTGACACAACAAAGCACTAGCATAGGTGGAAAAAGTAGTGATGAATGCTGACAAGGTTCATAAGTGAAGAAAAATAGATCACAACAGCAGACATATTTTTTTGCAAAACAAGCCAGGGTTTAAGTAAAAGTATAGTAAAAACTATCCCTAAATAATGTTTGATAGTGCCATAAATATATAGGTCCAAATATTTAATTCTATTTATGTAATTATAATTTATGTTTTATGTATGCCCCACCCCATTAGATTGTAAGCTTTTCTGAACAGGGCCCTCTTAATCCTCTTGTATTTAATTGTATTGTAACTGTATTGTCTCCCTCTAACATTGTAAAGCGCTGCATAAACTGCTGGCGCTATAGAAATCCTGAATAATAATAATAATGTATGGGAACTACAATCCACAGTTCATCCTTAACTCAGCTGTTCAACTTGCCTACTTCTCTTTGTTGGCCCCTCCACTAGCTGTCAGTTAAGTCTTTGTGCGTGCACTGAAGTTCTGTGTGCATGTAGTGTGCATAGCAATGCACATGTGTAGGTGTTAATTGGCCTATAGAGATTCCCTAGTCTCTCACACTAAACTGCAGCACACAGATGTGAGTCAGCTACATTGGTAAGAATAGGATTTCTACTTCACATGTACTTTCGTGCAACAAAATGCAAAATATTGACTCTACTTTTGTTGAAAAAAATCTATGTGCATTGCAAGGATTTTAACAAACTTTGTTGCAGGTTCCTACATTTTTGTTTCCCAGAAGAAAATGTGTTTCACCATGTCCTCTGCCGACTGATTCTGAATGGGAAGGACTGGTGCATTCTAATCATCCGGTACATTTTCAGTGTTCTAAGGAGAAAAGCTGCAGGGTCTGAATCCCTTTAGAAGTATTTAAGCCACTAAAACTGAAATTCCTATTTTCAGTGTTCTAATGAGGAATACTGCAGGGCCTGAATCATTTTAGAAGTATTTAACCCCCAAAACTGAAATTCCTATTTTCAGTGTTCTAAGGAGGAATACTGCAGGGTCTGAATCCCTTTTGAAGTATTTAACCCCCAACACTAAAATTCCTATTTTCAGTGTTCTGAGGAGAAACGCTGCATGGTATGAATCCCTTTAGAAGTATTTAACCCACCAAAACGGAAATTCCTATTTTCAGTGTTCTAAGGACAAAAGCTTCAGGGTCTGAATCCCTTTAGAAGTATTTAGCCCACCAAAACTGAAATTCCTATTTTCAGTGTTCTAAGGAGGAATACTGCAGGGTCTAAATCCCTTTAGAAGTATTTAACCCACCAAAACTGAAATTCCTATTTTCAGTGTTCTAAGGAGAAAAGCTGCAGGGTCTGAATCCCTTTAGAAGTATTTAACCCACCAAAACATAAATTCCTATTTTCAGTGTTCTAAGGAGAAAAGCTGCAGGGTATGAATCCCTTTAGAAGTATTTAACCCGCCAAAACATAAATTCCTATTTTCAGTGTTCTAAGGAGAAAAGCTTCAGGGTCTGAATCCCTTTAGAAGTATTTAACCCACCAAAACATAAATTCCTATTTTCAGTGTTCTAAGGAGGAATACTGCAGGGTCTGAATCCCTTTAGAAGTATTTAACCCACCAAAACTGAAATTCCTATTTTCAGTGTTCTAAGGAGAAACGCTGCTGGGTCTGAATCCGTTTAGAAGTATTTAAGCCACCAAAACTGAAATTCCTATTGCGGGGAATGCCTAAAATGTAACTTATATTTTAATGCAGACTTCTGGAAAAAATCAGTAAGCCAATCACACAAGCAGGAAATGACATATCTGAGGGCTTTCTGTACACCAGCAGTGTACAGAATGCATTTAGGTTGCCATATAGCATTGACAGTGGCTGCAGATTGAAAAGGAAAGGTAATTTCCAAAACCAATAAATTACAACACAGCTTGTGTAGCAATTGTATATGCTATATTACACTGCTCAAAAACATGAAAGGAACACTTTTTAATCAGAGTATAGAATCAAGTCAGTGAAACTTCTGGGATATTGATCTAGTCAGTAAAGTAGCAGAGGGGGCTGGTTATCAGTTTCAGCTGCTTTGGTGTTCATAAAAATAACAATAGGTGCACTAGATGGGCAACAATGAGACAACCTCCAAAACAGAAATGATTTTACAGCTGGAGGCCACTGACATTTGTTTTCCCTACTCATTTTTTCTGACTGTTTGTCACTAGTATTACATTTGGCTAGGGTAAGTTTTACTACTGGTAGCATGAGGTGAGACCTGGACCATATAGAGTTTGCACAGGCAGTCCAACTCTTCCAGGATGGCACATCGATATGTGCAGTTGCCAGAAGGATTGCTGTGTCTCCCAGCACAGTCTCAAGAGCATGAAGGAGATTTCAGGAGACAGGCAGTTACACTTTGAGAGCTTGACGGGGCCGTAGAAGGTCCCTAACCCATCAGCAGGACCGGTATTTTCTCCTTTGTGCAAGGAGGAACAGGATGAGGACTGCCAGAGCCTTACAAAATGACCTCCAGCAGGCCATTGGTGGGAATGTCTCTGACCAAACAATCAGAAACAGACTTCATGAGGGTGGCCTGAGGATTCAGCGTCCTCTAGCGGGTCCTGTGCTTACTGCCTGGCATGTGGCACTTGATTGGCATTTGCCATTGAACGCCAGAATTGGCAGGTCCGCCACTGGCACCCTGTGCTTTTCACAGATGAGAGCAGGCTTCCCCTGAGTACATGTGACCGATGTGAAAGGGTCTGGAGAAGCCAGGGAGAACGTTATGCTGCCTGTAACCTCGTTCAGCATGACCGGTTTTGTGGTAGGTCATTGATGGTCTGGAGAGGCATATCCATGGAGGGACGCACAGACCTCTACAGGCTAGACAATGGCACCCTGACTGCAATTAGGTATCGGGATAAAATCCTTGGACCCACTGTCAGACTCTACGTTGGTGCAATGTGTCCTGGGCTCCTCCTGGTGCCCGACAATGCCTGGTTTCATATGGGGAGAGTATGCAGCCAGTTCCTGGAGGATGGAAGAATTGATACCATTGAATGACCCCCACACTCCCTTAATCTAAATCCAATAGAATCCCACTGGGACATTATGTTTCAGTCCATCCGATGCCACCAGGTTGCACCTCAGCTTTTTTTTAAATTAAAAAGTATTTTTTTTTATATTTTGTATTTTTATATGCATTCAACTAGTACCTTTCTCATACTGTATGTTTTCTTGGTTCATCTCATTGACTGTTAAAAAAAAGACTTGTTTCTGAGCTCAATAGTTGAAGCTGAAATTTACACAAGGAAGTAAACGAGTCATGATTTAGGCCTATAAATCCCTCATACTGCTTCATATTGCAATTCAATTATACAGTAAACTGAGTTTCTGAAAGAAAAAAAGATTCTGCTTCGCGCTTTCTTCAAAAACCTATAATAAACAAAAATCAGATGAAAACATTTGTTTTAATAATTATAACTTAAAAAAAGATTAACATGTATTGAAACCTTTTATAGTTTCCCATAAAGGAATCCTAGTGATATATAATAAGTGTGAAAGGAACTGAAGTAAACATCTAATAACTTCAAACATCCAGTCATATGCAGGGAATTGGAAAAACGTATTGCTTCTTCTCCACATTGTTGGATGTTTGCAGTGAAGACAGATTCATTACACTTCATGTTTTGTAAATGTGGGATTATTTTGCACTTTGGTAAAGCAGGTGCACTCTCTTAGTGAATAAATTCACTTCAGTCACTAGACCAACACTGCTTTTTTCTCTACCCTCTGCTCATGCTGCCATCTACTATATAGCTTATTTTTTACACACTGTTCCCATCCTTAAAGGGTAACTCCACTTCCGTAGGGAAAAAAAATCAGCAAATAAAGAAAAAACAATATAGAGTATACAAATGCAACACAAATCATATTGTAATTGAATGTTATTAAAAATTACCTTTTCAATCTGCAGCTGTTGTACTTTTCTAAAAATGCAATGCAATATGGCTACCTGGAGCTGTTCTGTACATAGAATATGTACTGACCACACCCCAGAAACATCATTTCCTGCTTGTGTGATTGGCTCACCAATTTCCCCAGAAGTCTGCTTAAGATACAAGTCAGATTTCTGGCATCCCCTGCAACAAAAATGTCATTTTTGGTGAGATACTCCCAATAGGAACATGTCTAAAGGGATGCAGGCCCAGCAGCTTTCCTCATTAGAGCCCTGCAGCTGCCACAGCTGATAGATAATTATAAAACCACTCCCATTTGACCCACTCGGCACAGAGGCACAGAAGAGCACACAGGGATTTCTTTAGAATAACAAAAGGTAGGAATCTGCAGCAAAGTTTGTTAAAATCCTTGTAATGTACAGAGATCACCCAGAGGGGAATGTTTTTTTCTCAACAAAAGTGGAGTTATGCTTTAACCTTTACTGCTTTTTGTGTCCAAATTTTATTGCGATTAATGTTAGAATAGGATACAGACAGCCACAAAACAAATGTTCTAGTAGATAGAGGAAAAAAATAACCCCTGTTGATTTTATGGCTGTTTGTGTCCCCAATAAGAGGGTTTTCCGCTCTCTTCTTCGCAGACAGAAGAAGAGAAGAGAAATGTGCTTTATAGGAACACAAAATACATATAAAAACTTAACAGAAAAGTCTCTTTACCATACATATAGAGACAAAAGTTTAGGATGAAGCTTTATTCAAATAAATTACATACACACATTTTTTTTTTTTTTTTATTATTCTTTTTCTTTTGATCAACATGCATTAAAATATTTCATAGACAACATATAGTTAGATTTGCAAAAAATGGAATGTACAGATATATTTTGTGCCATCACTATTCTATTCAGTATTTTCCTGTCCTACCATCTCACCTTAGACCTACCACAAAATGGTAATTATCTCTTCAAGGACAGATAGTAATCCTCATTCCAGTTTGTATCTCTGAATTTGCAATATTGTTTTATTGTGCTTTAGGGCCGGTTCACACCACAAAAACGCACCCTGGATGCGTACCAGATGTGTGTTTTCTTACAGTTCACACCACAAAAGCTCACTCTGGATACATTTCCATATGCCTGTTTTTGATGTGTTTTCAATTTGTTCCAGTGTGTTTCTTCCCCCTCTTGTTTTTTTCTTTTTTTTCCAAGGTTTACTGTTTTTTTTTCTTTTTTTTGCTAATGCATTTTGCCATGTTCCAGTCCAGTTCAGTGCAGAAAAAATGCATGTTCTAATTTTTTAGACTGCACTGGTATGAACTATGCCATAGAAACCCATGCAGCCTACTGTCAATGCTTTTTTGATGCAGAAAAAACTGGATTGCATCTGGTGTGAACATGCCCTTCCTGCTTTACTATTTTTTTATATGGTACAACTTTTGTTAAGCAATAGAACCCAGCATGCACAATTAGGGATGATCGAACTTTTCAAAAGTTCGGTTCGACCAGAACACCCGAACTTCCCGAAAGTTCGGCCCGGATTTCAGAACCCCATTGAAATCAATGGGACCCGAACTTCGGTAATCAAAAAACACCATTTGAAGCCCTAAAACCCAATAAATGCCCCTAAAAAGTGCCTAGGGTTCTGGGTCATGCCCCAGGGACTATTAATCACACAAAAAAAGTTCTTAAAAATTGTCATTTTTGATAGAGAGCCAATTATTGAAAAAAACTATTGAAAAAAAAATGAGATTTCTTTGGATTTAGTGTCTGTGGGGTCTAAAAGGTGTACCTGTGAAGTTTCAGCTCTGTAGCATGTCCAGAACCAGAAAAAAAAGTTTGTTTGTATTAGAATTAATATAGAACAGGGATATGGCTCCGCTATTTTCACTCCTTGCCGGTTTTGTGGCAAGCGTTTTTTTGGGCATTTTTTGGGGGACTTTGGAGGCAGGCATAACATCAGAACTTCTGTGTAGGGGTATATATACACACACACATGTATGCATATATACACATACACGTATATAGGTGTGAAAATAGCAGAAACCTATGCTTGCGCTAATGAAATAATTAACACCCATATGGCTTCTCTCCTATCACACCTATATGTGTGTATGTGTATAAATACATATAAGTGTGTGTGTATATATACCCCTATACAGAAGTTCAGATGTTTTGCCTGCCTCCAAAGACCCACAAAAAATGCCCAAAAAAAACGCTTGCAACAACACACCTGGGCATTTTTTTTTGGCGCAGGCATTTTTTTGGGCATTTTTTGTGGGTCTTTGGAGGCAGGCAAAACATCTGAAATTCTGTATAGGGGTATATATACACACACACTTATATGTATTTATACACATACACATATATAGGTGTGAAAGTAGCAGAAACCTATGCTTGCGCTAATGAAATAATTAACAGGCATATGTCTCCGCTCCTATTACACCTATATATGTGTATGTGTATAAATACATATAAGTGTGTGTGTATATATACCCCTATACAGAATTTCAGATGTTTTGCCTGCCTCCAAAGACCCACAAAAATGCCTGCGCCAAAAAAAATGCCCAGGTGTGTTGTTGCAGGCGTTTTTTTTGGGCATTTGTTGTGGGTCTTTGGAGGCAGGCAAAACATCTGAACTTCTGTATAGGGGTATATATACACACACACTTATATGTATTTATACACATACACATATATAGGTGTTATAGCAGAGAAGCCATATGGGTGTTAATTATTTAATTAGCGCAAGCATAGGTTTCTGCTACTTTCACACCTATATATGTGTATGTGTATATATACATACATGTGTGTGTGTGTATATATATACCCCTACACAGAAGTACAAATGTTATGCCTGCCTCCAAAGACGCCCAAAAAATGCCCAAAAAAACGCCAGCTACAAAAACGCCCAGATGTGTTTTTGCAGCAGGCATTTTTTTGGGCATTTTTTTGGGGTCTTTGGAGGCAGGCAAAACATTTGAAATACTGTATAGGGGTATATATACACACACACGCTTATATGTATTTATACACATACACACATATAGGTGTTATAGCAGAGAAGCCATATGGGTGTTAATTATTTCAGTAGTGCAAGCATAGGTTTCTGCTATTTTCACACCTATATATGTGTATGTGTATATATACATACATGTGTGTGTGTATATATACCCCTACACAGAAGTTCAGATGTCATGCCTGACTCCAAACATGTCCTCAAAAAAGCCCTATAAACGCCTGCAGCAAAAAGCAGGGTGACAGGGGCGAAGCCATATCGCTGTTCTATAAGTGACCTAAGAGAAACGATCTTTTCTCTATAGCGGTCACCCTGACATGGAAGGGTTTTGTCACCCTGCCATAGCAGTCAGAGTCAGTTAACCCTACACTACACTATGGTCCCCTTACACTTAACACTTTCCCTACAGAAACTAGATTATTAAATCTAACTATAGTGGAAAATAGTACCCTAACTACACTAGATATCCCTTTCCTCACACTAAAAATTGCTAAATGACACTTTGAAGCAGAAGTAACAGAACTGCTTCCACTCTTTTCCACGTCCCTGTATTACAATGCTAGGAATTTGGCGGGGGCTATCTTATATAGTGGGGGGCGTATTCACTAACGATTGGGCTCTGGACCCCCTAGTCACTCCAATCACATTCCTAGCATTCTCCTGCCCCCTCAATTGGCTTTTACTGATGGTTCTGGTCCAATCACTGGCTTTTAAAGCCCATTTCCTGTCCCATTGCATTTTGGTTGGTTCTGGTTGCGGAATTCCGAACTTTTTCAGCAAAAAGTTTGGAATTCGGCCGAACCTCGAACAGCCAATGTTCGGGTCGAACCGATGGTCGACCTGAACCGTTCGATCATCCCTATGCACAATGCTACTTGTGACATATATTAACCACTTGATCTTCGAAAGGTTTTACGGCTTCATGACCAGGCCATTTTTTGCTATTTGGCACAGTGCTACTTTAACTGGTAATTGCACGGTCATGCAACTCTGTACCCAAACAAAATTTATATAATTTTGTTGACACAAATAGAGTTTTCATTTGGTGGTATTTTATCACCACTGGATTTTTTATTTTTTGCGATATAAAGGGAGAAAAATAACAAAAACGTTTTTTACTTTCTGCTATAAAACCTATTCAATAAACAATTAAAAATCAAATTTCTTCATACAATATATTCTGCTAAACGTTTTTGATTAAAACAAATCCCAATAAGTGTATATTAATTGGTTTGCGTGAAAGTTGTAGTGCCTACAAACTATGGTGCATAAACTGAAATTTTTATTTATTTATTTATACTGCTGATGGCTGCAATCAGTGACTTATAATGCGACTGCGATAGTGCCGTGGTTAATTTGACATGCTGGGGGGAACTGACTAACTGCCACTGACATCACCAATGACATTAATACATTGATCAGTGATAATACTATACTCTGTCACTGTAGTAATGACACTGTCTGGGAAGAGGTTAACATCTAGGGCGATCAATATGTTAACCACTTAAGCCCCGGAAGATTTTACCCCCTTCCTGACCAGGGGGTATTTTGCGATTCGGCACTGCGTGACTTTAACGGACAATTGCGCGGTCGTGCGATGCTGTACCTGAACGAATTTGACGTCCTTTTTTCCCACAAACAGAGCTTTCTTTTGGTGGTATTTGATCACCTGTGCGATTTTTTGATCACGCGCTATAAACAAAAAAAGAGCGTCAATTTTGCAAAAATAACAATATTTTTCACATTTTTTTATATGAAATTCCCCCCCAAAAAAAAGTAAAAATCAGAATTTTTTAAAATTTTCGGCCAATTTGTTTTATGCTACATATGTTTGGTAAAAAAAATCGCAAAAAGCGTATTTTGATTGGTTTGCGCAAAAGTTATCGCGTTTACTAACAAAGGGAAAGATTTTTGTCATTTTTGTTGTTTTTTTTTTAACGCGTAATGGCGGCGATCTGCGATTTTTTTGCGGTACTGCGACATTGGGGCGGACAGATCGGACCCTTGACTGAGATTTGTGACACTTTTGGGGTTACCAGTGACATTTCTACAGTAATCAGTGCTATACATATGCACTGTTACTGTAAAAATACACTGGTTGTGAAGGGGTTAACTTTATTTGGGAGGGAGGGGCTGTGTGTATCCCTAGGGGCGTGCTTTCTACTGTGATTGGCTGTGGCTTGAGCTGTAAGGACACTGATCAACGGATCTACATACTAGATCCGTTTGATCAGTGTCTTTACAGCGAGGAGAATGACAGGTGGCTTGTTTACACAAGCTGCCTGACATTCTCCCTCTCCCCCGCCGATCGCCGAGTGACCGGCGGACATCGGGTCCGCTGGTCACACGCGCGGGGGGGTCCGTGACCATGCGGGAGCGGGAGCGCGCCTCCGGGGGCGCGCGCTCGCTCCCTAGACCCTCACAAGCTAGTGACATAGCCCTACATCACTTTGCCTGTGAGGGGCTGACTGCCGACGTAGATCGGCGTTAGGCAGTCGGCAAGTGGTTAAAAGTGTGCATAATTATGTGTAATGTGTGTAAAATGTGCTTCTTTCTACTAACTGATCCTGCTTTGCAGGGATGAGAAACTGGCAGATCGCTCCCTTGGTACAGTGATCTGTGTTGTTTACCAACATGGAGCTCTGGGCTGAGATTGCACACAGCCAACCAGCAGATCCCAGCTGTGAATCATTGGCTGGGACTTGCTGACAGGTAGGCAGCGAGGTATGGGTACATCGCTTTGCCTACAGCCACCTCTCGCACACAGTACATTATGGCTGGGCAGTCAGCAAGTAATTAAAGAGGGTAAATCCAAAACCAAAAATGTATTATATTGCAGCTTACCAATCATCAGATGTGGTGGCTGCATTCATTTTCTTTTCTTAGGCTTTTTTTTCCCTCTGGCGATCTGGCAAGTAACACGCATCTTGTATTCATAAGATAAAACTCTGGATGAATGTGCGCAGGAGGCACAGACAGACAGCCATATTGTCAGTCTGGGGGGAGGGGAGTATTACATGCATGACCAGATTTAAATACACTAAAAAATTGAAGCCAAATCTCAGCTTATGCTTTATAACCAGTTACAGCAAACAGTTTTTTCCTTTTGTAATAAAGGTTTAACATGAATAAATAAAAGCTGATCAATTAAACACCCCTGGCAGTGTTAAATGGTTTGTCTTATCCATGAAAATTGATACATTCTGCTGGAGAGCTTCTGCATGTAACAAACCACAGACTTGCTTGCTGGATCACCACATGAAAACATAAGAAAGAAAAAAATTAAATGAATGCAGCCATCACATCTAAGAATTGATAAGCCGCAGTATAATAAATGTTTGCTTTTGGGTTTAATTCCACTTTAATCCTTTTAAGTTAGTCTTTACTAACCTTTTTGCTATCACTTAAAATAATTTCCAGGTCTCAAGTATCCCCTGTTAAAAAATGATTATATATTCAGATTACAGGTACAAAATGCACTATATACAGGGATTGCATATCTCCTATTACTAATGCATATATAAATCACATGCATTTAAACAATGTTCAAGGGCTTTATAAGAAATCCAAAATACAATGACTTTTAAATCAAATTAAATTTAAGAAAATAGAAATGGCAAACTCCTCTTCATTGCAAAGAAGTACATTGATAATGCAATTATGACATAACCTTTAGATTTGATTTATTTTCCAATATCTATTGAATATATAAAAGAAGACTGTGGATTGAAATGACAAGTGAGAGTGAAGAACAAATTAAAGCTTAGGTTTGCTCAAATCTTGGTTGTCTTTTTTTCATATATTTTATAGATTTTATAGGTAAACTTGTGAAGAAATCATTTTACCCTTTCATGTTACATTTCACCTGCTACCTTAATTCATCCATGGCATTTATAGAAACGAAAAAGGGGTCTTTAGTCATTGGCAATATTTCTATAGACTGCCTATAACAAGGGGGTACCCACATTTTAGTCTTTGGTGTACTTTGTCAGAAATATTTTTGGTGGCACAATTATATCTGTCAATCTTCTAATATGAATTTTTTCCATTCTTCATACTTTTTTTTAGTGTCCCGAGTTCTCATAAATATAGCAGCCTTTTATATTATCAAATCATTATATCACAGGTCACAGTCTATTTGCAGCTTATATTTAATGGACAACTGTGGGATTTTAAGGCTGTATAGATTTGCTTTACAGACCTTATTTTATAACAGAGGGTATGATGAATGTGCAGTGTTCTAAAGCACTCTTCCTTTATAAGCTGTATGTTGGGGACTGACAAAAGGAATTCTCTCTGGTATTCAAGATCATCATAAATGAATTCCCAGATGCATGACATTGATTGTATGAAGAAATACAGTTAACAAATGCTATCAAAAATATATTTTTGAATTTTTGTTTTTAAAGCAAGACAGGATTTTAGGAGTTTTGTTTAATGACATTTTTATGGCACTTTTACTTTTACCCCAAATATTTGTGGCCTTAAGAAGTGGGGTAATATACATATATAGTACAAGCACAGTATATTCATACATATATAGTACTTGTAATTGAAAGAACCTGTGTCCATAGGCTTTTGCTTGCACCATACATTTTTTGAACTGCTTCTCTCTCTATACCAGTCAATAGGAAAGCAAAGTAGCTTAAAACAGGTTGATGCAGCGTTGAAGGCCAGAAGAAGGCCAACTGCAGGTGCAATTTACGTGTCAGTGAAACCTAAATGATCTCAGAAACATCTCAAATTGATCTCAAGTGCAAACAATGTACCGAAAAGCAACCTGCATTTACCCCATCAACAGAAGTCCAATGGAATACATCCTCTGCTTGATGCTTGTTTGCAGAGGTAAGAAGTATGTTAAAACAATGACACTGAGGGGGGGGGCTAAGGAGTTTGTCCACATTGTAGCTAAGTCTATGTGGCCTTGGGACAGCTTTATGTCTGTTAGTAAGAATTTATCCTATATCCTGAAGGGCAACTGCAAAGATAGAATTGTTGAATCTGCCACTGTCAACTAACCTTTGAAAGATGCAGCCTTTCATCCGCATCCTGGCTTTTACTAATTCAGTGACCTAATTCACTGACCTTAGCATGTAAGATTGAAGTATAGTAAGTCCCCCACATACGAACCCAGGGGGCTGATCGAAAAAAAAAACGGACAGATCATCGTACCAACACAAGCAATGTTGGTGCAGCAATCTCCCCTGCTGTGCTATTGTGTTCTGATAATAAAACTGCGCCCCATTGGAATACACTGATCAGCACTCGCAGCTTTTGTCTGCAAGCCCTGATCTTTGTTGGACTTACAAACAAGTTAGACGTCCAAACGAGCTTATAGAACGGAACTCATTCGTAAGTAGGGGACTTACTGTACTGAATTTTCAGATGCTACTGTCTACATGTTTATACCTGGTTAGTGATGTAGGAAGCATAGCAAATAAAAAAACATGATGTCTCCCCAGGTGATGGATCCATGACAGCCTGGTTTACGTTTAATGACACTGGTCATTATTCAATTCAGAAAATCATTGCCATCTAATTGACGAAAATACATTTTTTTAGGGGACAGTGCCAACCTGAAGGTGTGTGACAACTACAGTTGCTTTTTTTAAAATGTAAAGTATTAAAAATGTTGCAAATGTGCTATAACCATAATAACTAATAATAATTACTACTATTACTCATACTACTACTCATACTACTACTACTACTCATACTTCTACTCATACTACTCATACTACTACTACTTATACTCATACTCATAGCTTTCTTTAAAAAATGAAAATTCTGAATCTCAAGAAAGTATACTGCTACCATTCCAACTAGAAGTCTCTCTATAATCTATATTGTTTATTAATCACCTGCAGACCACCCACCGTACATATACTGCAGAATACATATTGGCCTAAATTGATGAAGAAATTCATTTTTTTAAAAAAATTTTATTTGGAATGTTTTATAACAGAAAACAAAAAAAAAGTTTTTTTTTTTCAAAATTGTCAGTCTTTTTGTTTATAGTGCAAAAAATAAAAACCGCAGAGGTGATCAAATACCAAAGCTCTATTTGTGGGAAAAAAGGACAAAAATGTCAGCGTCGCACGACTGCGTAATTGTCAGTTAAAGAAACGCAGTGCCGTATCGCAAAAAGGGCCTGGTCATGAAGGTGGGGGGGGGGGGGTTAAATCTTCCGGAGGTCAAGTGGTTAAGGTAGCATTAAGAGCAGTTACTTAGACCGGTAACCAATCAGACTTCATCTTCTACCTATCTAACTGTAGTAAACCAAAATGCTGTTGGGTGGCTATGGATTACAACATTCTGTGCATAATCATTTGCACTTCATTTTTTTTTAACATACGTAGTTTTGTTTCTTTGAGTACTAAATTGTAATGGCCGTTTATGTGGTTTAATGACTAAAATTGCTAAAATTGTGCCAAGATTGGTCATGAAAAGGGTCAGTATTTACCAGTCAATAGCAACATTATTGTCAACATTTAGTGTTCGTTACACCAAAAACAGTAAGAGCCCATTCAGACTAGCGCGACTTGTCAGGTGACTTGTCAGTCTGACAAGTCGCGGTCGGTCGCGGTCCATTGAGTAGTACAGGACCCGTTCTAATAGGAGCAACACAAGTCGCTCCGACTTAGAAAAAGGGTCCTGTACTACTGTGGGGTGACCTGGGAGCGACTTGCATAGACTTTCATTATGTGGAGTCCCTGCAAGTCGCGCCAAAGTCGCGGTGCACAGAGGTGCACGCGACTTCACAGGTCGCCCCCCCAAAGTCAGATCGCCTCAGTGTGAACCGGCTCTAATACTAATAATAATAATAGTTTACACATGTTTTTATGAAAAAATACCAAAACAGATTAAAATTTGTACTGTTTTTTTTTCCCAAAAAGTGCACACATCGTCCCTGACTTCTATAAATGCAGCTTATGAAACCAGTGAAAATCTCCTGAATGAGGAAAAGCCAGTATGTAAACATTTCTGATTTAGTCAGCTTCAGCAAGAGATGAGATCCTCTTGCCAAACTATTTAGGTCTGCCTCTCAAAATTATTGAGAGTAAAAACAGCTTGAGCAGCTTGCTATGCATGTAGCTGATGGTGACTTGTTAATTAAAATGCAAGTGTGGAAAAAAAATTGGTCTTTTAACAAAGCAAAATATGTTCTTTCAGAAAAAACAGAAATATCAGCAAGACTGTAAGAACAAAGCTTTTTTTGGTTGATGTAAAACCTGCCACATTTTTTTCTAATAGAGGAAAAGGAAGATACGTTAGCTAGCATCAATCCCCTGGTACACAAACACTGTATTTTTTTAACATACTGTAAGAATATTCTCTGCCCACTCTATGATAATCTGCTTTCATTGTCATCATTCCCTCAACATTCATTTTATACTCCCACTACCCGTATTTTCAATGCAAGAGTGATACTAATGGCTGTGCATGCTCCCATTGAGAGTGGTTATGGCTAAGAGGAGGTAACACTGTGGGCATCAGTCAGCTCAGTGGAAATAATGAACAGCCAAATAAAATTCATCAAAATTCCCCAGAGCAACCTCAGACAGGGTCATAGAAGTATCAACAAGCTTATAAACATTTTTATAGTCAGTCGTTCTTGGCTTGATTGGGTAGTAGTCTTGTTCAATTATGTCTGTGGGCAGCAATGGAGGTAAGGTAAAGTGATTGTAAATCACTTGTAAAACAAACCTTTCCATTTAAAATAGAAATGAAACTAAAATATTTGTGAAAGGGTAGAAAAAAACATTTTAAAGCGGAGTTCCGGCCACGAAAATGTTTTTTCAATAAAAATACCCCCGGGACAGTCAGGGCTAGTACATTCCACAATGGATAGCCTCTGTACTGTCCTGGGTCGCACTTACCTTTTAGAAGAAATACTTACCTTGAAAATTTCTTCTCCAGCGCTGCCATCTTGGATGTGGGCAGCTGAAGCCAGCGCGTCCTCTTCTCCCAGAATGCGCCTGCACCGGCCCCGCTCGTCAATTTCCGGTGCGGGCGCGTCATCCCTCCACAGCTTCTGGGCATGCTCAGAAGCTGTTTAGCAGGGAATGAGGCGCCGCACTGGAAGTGACGAGCAGGGCCGGTGCAGGCGCATTGACTCCTGGGAGCGATGACGTTCAGCTCCCAGGAATCAATGCAAAGAGGAAGTGACGGCGTGGGCCGCGGCCGCAGAGGGAGGGAGTGGAAGAAAGGTGAGTATATTTTTCTTCAATAACAAGGTAAGTAAACAGAAAAAAAAAAACGTAACTATCCATTTCTTTTTCAGGTTACCAAAAGCAAGCGGATGGCCCAAAATCGATTATGTCGATTTTGTGGCTGGAACTCCGCTTTAAATACCTTTTTTCCCTTTTTTATAAGTATCCACATTCCCTCTGTTTTCAGCTGCATAAGAGTGGGGGGAGGGGAAATAGCAGCACACTGATCTTCCCAGTAAATGGCTGTGAACAGGGGGGGGGGGGGCATGAGAGCAGAAGTCTGATCATTGGAGGAGAAAACACTGAAACCTTTGTGCCAGAAACGGCTGACCTGGCCCTTCTCCCTACTTGCTGGTTACTGTTGGTAAATGTAGAGAAAGAATACGAAAAGAAAAAAAAATTAACAGATGCAAAAACTAAAAAACAACAACTCTTTCTGAGAATTTAAATAAAAACATAATAAAAATGTATCACTTTCACTATAGAGTTGCTTTAAGAACCCTATGCGATTAGGAACCAGGACCCTAAAGTGGTTGTAAGCTCTATAAAATTTTTTTTTGCACTCTATGTATTAAGGTTAAAAAAACCTTCCAATGCTAATCCCCCCTCCAAACACTTACCTGAGTCCTTTTTTGATCCTGCGATGTGCCCAACTTGCACAGAGCAGGTAAGTATAAGCCTCTTTTAAAAATAAGGAGTTGCAATCGCTTTAATGCTGCTAAGGTATTAGTGCAGGCCCCTAGTTATTATTTCCACAGTTATATCATATTTATTATATTTGCAGCTTTTAACTAAATGCTGTCCTTGGCTTTTTATTGTGCCACAAAATTTGGTTTAATAATGAATATATTTGGTGGAAGGTTCATAATTTTGCAATGAGATATTTTTATGTTTTGAAAACATATGGTGTAGAATCACTATCAAATATTCTGCCAAGTGAGTAAGCTTAGCTATTTTTTGTTATTCAAGGAGGTTTTTTTTGGAGCAAATATTGGAGGTGTTTCAGCCCCAGTTTAATTTTAGAGTTCCCATTTACTCATCATGCTCCGATCTGGGTGCAGCCCCTTTTTAACTCCATTTCCTACAACTCCCTGGGTTTTTGGATATGCCCCGGGAAACACAACTTCTCTTCTTCCCTCCCTCAGTAACTGGAAATATGGGTAGTGGGAGTATTTACTGAATGTTGATGCAAATGTAGCTGGGAAAGTGATCTGCAGCCAAATAAGAAGCCCACCACTGCCATAACTGCTGTGTGTTCAGCTGGGTTTGAGCCTAATAGCTCACAGCTTTTCCAAATGATCCAGCTACTGTGAGGAGCCCGTCCCGAAATGCTACCAGAGTTCTCAAGTTCTAATGATTCGGCACTTCAGCTTGAGTCTTGGATCCCTCCAGCTGTTCACCTGTGTTACCAGAACTACCCTGTGAATATAATAAGGATAATCACAAGTAGTGAGTAGTGACTCTGCTTGAGTCTTGGATCTCTCCAGCTGTTCACCTGTGTTACCAGAGCTACCCTAAACTTCCCTGTGAGGATAATAAGGATAATCACAAGTAGTGAGTAGTGACTCTGTTTGAGTCTTGGATCCCTCCAGCTGTTCACCTGTGTTACCAGAGCTACCCTGAACTTCCATATGAGGGACACTGTTTATAAGGATAATCACAAGTAGTTGTGTTCTGAACTGTTTTACCGAAGTAGTGATCCTCAACTTGCCTTTCTGTTGTTATAGCATCTTTTAGAGCAGTGGTGTCAAACTCAACTTAATTTCGGGAGCGCATCAGCATTACGGTTGCTCTCAAAGGGCTGGTTGTATCTGTAGGACTAGATGTCCAGAGCACCCCAGCCACCCTTACATCAAACGTCAAGAGCCCCACCCACCATCAGACATCAAGAGTCCCCCACCATCCCTTATATTACAGTGCACCCTCTTACCTCATACTGCTGCTGGGAAGTAGCTGGGGGCAGAGCTGGGAAGAAGAAAGTGCAGGGTCTGGTGGAGGACCAGAGGAGGGCTGGAGTCAGCTGCCGGTGTCTGCTGAATGCTGAGATCAGGAAGGGAGAGCTTTGGCTGCACAGAGAGGCGCAGGATCTGTTGGAGGAATTATGTCCTCCTCTCTGCTCCCAACCGCTGAGACAAGTTGGGGGCAGTGATGAGGGGTAACCACAGATGCAGGAGAGGTGCAAGGGCCAGGGGCCTTGCATTTTACACGTGTTATAGAGAGAATGCTATGCATCCTTGTTACCCTGATGGATTCACAGAGACATTGTTATGAAGAGTTCATGTTTGTGCAGCTTTCAGAATCTGCAGCGTATGCATGTTGTTTGCTATCCTGAACAAATTCCCAGCATTCTTCAGTTTTGTTTTTTTGCCAGCCTGAACATGTTTTGCAGTATTGCTTGTAACTTTGCACCTGTTTAGTAAAGTGCAAGTTACAGTTACTCCCTGTCTGTTCGTTTGGCTGATTACCTATTCTGGTAAATAATCAGTGTTGCAGACTGAAGTCTGTTGTGTACACGAACAGAATTCCCAATGTGACAAGTCTCGACGTGCAGACCTTTTTTTAATAAATCACCATAACCATCAATTAGCTCATTTACATACTTGGAAAACATGCAATTTCAACCTTAAAATAATCAATGTCATGCAATCTGCTGCTTACATCTATGAGTCAGAGGGATATAACAACAACTGTATTTTTATTTCATAGTTTGCAATGTTTTCTATGGATTTCAAGTGGCGGCATTACCTGTAAATACATTTTTTTTTATCATTTAAAGCATTTTTCTGTGAGACGCTTTTTATTTTTGATCAGATACGGTAATTTATGGTAGTCTACATTTTCCTACTTTTACATTCAGAGAAAATCATAAATAATCTCTGAGATCAAACAAAATTGCTAGTGCATATTCAACCAATTTTATACTGCTTTAGAGGGCTCTGTTAGCAAGATATTTCCTTACTCAGTGACAACAGTTTCACCAGACAGGAAATAAGGCAAAAAAGGGATAAAGGAAAAAAAAAAAGACGAGGGTAAAGCAGAAAAGAGTAAAACTATTGTCTGCATTTTATTGCTGTTTAGGTACCTGTCAAAGATTTTCTCTTACCTGTTTTCTGGGAAAACTGCTGTCAACAGGACAATAAGCAATAGAAAATCCCTCTAAGGGTCCTTTCACACGGGCTTTTTGCCCGGCAGACTTCGTTTTGGTCAGCGGAGATCAATCCGCAGATCCCACTGAGCAGGCGGATGACAGGTCTGTATCCGCTCCCTGTACAGAGACAGAGCTGTCAGATCCCCACTCTCCTCTATGGGAGATCGGATGAAAATGGCCTGCCTTTTTGTTTTTATTTGATCCTATCCGATATGGATATGGAAAATAGGGTGTCCATCCGTCCGGATTTCACGTACAGGATCGAAAAGCAGCGTGTGTCAGCGGTGACACTCCATAGGGGTGCATGGAGCATCCAATCAGGTCTGCCTGAAAAAATGACAGGTGGACCAGATCAGAAAGCCCGTGTGAAAGGGCCCTAACAGAAAAGCAATAAAAACATATAAAATATCTAATCCTTGCCCACTCTGTATAAAATTAAAAAAAAAGCTTTGGTTCATCCTACTCTTTAACCCTTTCACTGCCCAGACATTTGGACCTACAGAACCTTATCCAGATGGTCATGTCATTATGCCTTATGTCGGCTGCATTTATCTCTCTGCTATAAGCTCACGGTTGCTTAGTGAGAGTGATTCTCCTGACTCTGCTGAATAAATTATTAGCTATGATCTAATAAGCTGCTAATAATCCGCTGATCAAAGTTACATAGTTGGTAATGTTGACTAAAGACACAGGTCATAGTTAGTTAGTTAGTAAGGTTGAAAAAAAGACATCTAAAAAAGTCTATCTAATTTAACCCAAAAAAAAAAAAAGAGGGAAAAAAAAAATCATGCAATCCCATATGCACAATCCTATACCCACAGTTGATCCAAAGGAAGGTGAAAAACCCCAGCAAAGCATGATCCAATTTGCCACAGCAGAGGCAAAAAATCCTTCCTGATCCCCCGAGAAGCAATCAGATATTCCTTTGATCAACTTTCCCTCTAAATGTTAGTACTCAGTTATATTATTTATATATTATAACTATATTATGTACACTCAGGAAAGAATACAGGCCTTTTGTAAAGCAATCTACTGAGCTGGCCAGAACCACCTCTGGAGGGAGTCTATTCCACATTTTCACAGCTCTTACTGTAAGGAAGCCTTTCTGTATTTGGAGATTAAATCTCTTCTCCTCCAGATGTAAGAGTCCCCCTCCTTGTCCTCTGTGATTACCTTAAAGGAGTTGTAAAGGCAGAAGGTTTTTTTATCTTAATGCATTCTTGCAGATAAAAGCCTTCTGTGTGTAGCAGCCTCCCCAGCACCCCCTTATACTTACCTGAACCCCATCTCTATCAAGCCAAGTCCACGAGTCCCAGGACTCTCCCTCCTGATTGGCTGAGACACAGCAGCGACGCCATTGGCTCCTGTGGCTGTCAATCAAAGTCAGTCAGCCAATCAGGAGAGAGGGGGGCAGGGGCCGAATAGCAGCTCCATGTCTGAATGGACACATGGAGCTGCAGCTCGGGTCAGGTGCCCCTATAGCAAGCTGCTTGCTGGGGGAGCACTCGACTCAAGGAAGGGGCTAGGAGCAGCAAAAAGGAACACAAGAAGAGGAGGATCCAGGCACTGCACAGAGGAGGTAAGTATAACATGTTTGTTATTTAAAAAAAAAACAAGACTTTACAAACACTATAGACAAATAGTGGGCAACACCCAGTGAGAGGATCAAGTAACAGGTGGGCGCCGTCAAAAAACTTTAATCTCCCCTACACAGCCTGCTGTCTCTGTCATACCCACTGTCAACATGTAGAAGTGCAGGCAGTGTCTTTTCCATGAGAAACGGATTCACTTTCAGGATGCCTAGCAGAGGATCAGTATACAGTCAGGTCCATAAATATTGGGACATTGACACAATTCTAATCTTTTTGGCTTTATACACCACCACAATGGATTTGAAATGAAACAAACAAGATGTTCTTTAACTGCAGACTTTCAGCTTTAATTTCAGGGTATTTACATTCAAATCAGGTGAAAGGTGTTGTATATGTGCCTCCCAATTTTTAAGGGACCAAAAGTAATAGGACAGATTACCAATCATAAATCAAACTTTCATTTTTTAATACTTGGTTGCATTATGGTGGTGTATAGAGCCAAAAAGATGAGAATTGTGTCGATGTCCTAATATTTATGGACCTGACTGTATATGACATCTCAATTTTATTGATGCTATGCCTGTCTTGAATGAACAGCAAATGATCAGTGTTGATCATCAGATGTTCATTCACAAATACGGATATAGTAAACATGAATGGTCAATTATGTTTACTATGTCTGTCTTTGTGAATGCAAGATATACAGAACGCTCTCTGTTCAATGTGAGAGTGCACCTACAGCTGCAACAGAAAAGAGACTGAGGACTCAGTGTCCTTAAATCTCTGCCTGCAGTTCAAAAGTGAAATATCAGGGAATTGTTCAGACCCCTAATATTTCACTAAAGCCCCCCCCCCCCCCAGAGGTAACAATAAATAAAAAATAAATGAATAAATAAAAATAATTATTACATTGTACATGGTTTTGCCTTGAGTTCCATTAAAATATTGGATGACTCTTAATTTGGAATTGGTTTTTGTTTTTTCAAAAATGATAAATAGCGACTACGTTTTAGGCTAAAATTTATGAAGCTTTACTTTAGCAAATACAAATCTAAAATTAAGAGAATTTTGTACATTTTTGGTTTTTTAGCCTTCTTCCCTTGATATAGAATTATATCTTAGGTTTGTGATTAGGGACTTATATTTCAGCAAGAGTCTTTTATAAATAATTGTGATTTCTCACTTAGCCTTTTCTAGACTCCGGAAGCTTAAAAAGGTCTTAATGATTGATTAGATCCCCTTGTAACTAATTTTTGTAACCTCTATCCAAATATACAGCAGATCTTTCATCTTTACTTCTAACATTTAAATTCTTCTATTTGTGCTTGGTTTTAATGAAATCGTTTGCACATGAAAACTAATTTTATAAGTGTTATTATTAAAATCTCAGTAGCTAATGGCACATGGGACTGCTTACTGCTAAAAACCATGCATGCATAATTATGTGTTAAATGGAGTTCATCCAGTTTAAAAATGGTTCCAAAAATTCTTATTGCAAGGTTTTTTTTTTATGATCATTGACATTGGGAGAAAGACATTCTGCATTATATTCAGCTGGGTTAAATCTGCTGTGCTCTTTATTTTGCCTTCTACACAATGATTTGTGGTTTGAAAAGTAAAATTTCACCTTCAGGTAATGGTAGCATTCGATCAAATATAATGAACAGTTGTAACCAGAAATTTATAGACATACAGATGGCTCACCTTGGCGTTCTGTAAATTCATGCTGTTCAGTTATATGCGTAAAGGTGGATATACCTGACATTTAAATAATTCAAAAAGCGCACATAAAACATGAGGGATTTTGTGTGATATTTCCGTATCCTCTCTTTGCTACTCCAAATATTTTTCCCAGTTGTTTCCCTTTTAATTTAGGGCTAGTGTTCAGGGATGATCGAGATGCACCCATCATGCCTTTTTCATAAATCCACAATATTATATTATTATTATTATTATATATAAGATTTATATAGTGCCAACAGTTTACGCAGCGCTTTACAACTTGAGGATAAACAGTACAAATACACTTTATTACAGTAGGAATCAGAGGGCCCTGCTCGTTAGGGCTTACAATCTTGAAATCTATAAAAAAATGCTCATGCTGATTTTAATACTGGCCTTAAAGCCTACATTTCTTTTATTTTTTTTAATTAAACAGAGCGAAGAAGGGTTTAAATCCTCTGAGAGGATTTAAAGTGCATCGGTGCCCAGACAATGGACATTAAACTATTTACATATTCTTACCAAGCAGTAAAAGATTTTTAAAAAGCGTCTCTTTAATGTGAAATGATTCCTTCTCAATATCCTCAAAGATCAGAATAAGGACTCTAGAGTCCAGTGTCAGTGGGTTTCTAACAGCTTAGATGTTGGTGCCGCTGGTGGTTTACATTAGAGGGCTGGATTCTACTCTCCCAGAAAAACGGACTCCTTGTGTTGTGAACCTTGAAAAAATAATTGATTCCAATTAGAAAAATGTGTGAATATTGGATAAAAGTTGTTTAAATCTTGTGTGAAAGCATTTGTAAATACACTCACCTGCCACTTTATTAGGTACACCTTGCCAGTACCTGGTTGTACCCCTTTTTGCCTTCAAAACTGCTTTAATTCTTCATGGCATAGATTCAACAAGGTGTTGGAAACATTCCCCAGAAATTTTGGTCTATATTGACATGATAGCATCACGCAGTTGTTGCAGATTTGTTGGCTGCCCATCCATGATGCGACTCTCCCATTCCACCATATGCCAAAGGTGCTCTATTGGACTGAGATCTGGTGACTGTGGAGGCCATTGGAGTACAGTGAACTCATGGTCATGTTCAAGAAACCAGTTTGAGATTATTTGAGCTTTGTTACATGATGCATTATCCTGAAGTAGCCATCAGAAGATGGTACACTGGAGTCATAAAGGGATGGACATGGTCAGCAACAATATTTGGTGCTCAGTTGGCATTAAGGAGCCCTAAGTGTGCCAAGAAAATATCCCCCACACCATTACACCACCAACACCAGCCTGAACCGCTGATACAATGCAGGATGGATCCATGCTTTTATGTTGTTAAGGCCAACTTCTGACCCTACCATCTGAATGTCAAAGCTGACTTATTAGACAAAGCAACAATTTTCCAATCTTCTATTGTCCAATTTTGGTGGGCCTGTGCGAATTGTAGCCTCAGTTTCTTGTTCTTAGCTGACACGGGTGGCACCCATGTGATCTTCTGCTGCTGTAGCCCTTCTGCTTCAAGGTTCCATGTGTTGTGCGTTCAAATATGGTATGGACATCAACAAAACATTTTCGTCTACACAACTGCCCCTCACTGGATATTTTCAGACCATTCTTTCTAAACCCTAGAGATGGTTGTGCGTGAAAAATCCAGTAGATCAGCAGTTTTTGAAATACTCAGACCAGCCCGTCCGGCACTAACAACCATGCCACGTTCAAAGTCACTTAAATCCACTTTCTTCCCCATTCTGATGCTCATTATGAACTTCAGCAAGTTGCCTTCACCATCTCTAGATGCCTAAATGTATTGAGTTGCTGCCATGTGTTTGGCTAATTAGCAATTTGTGTAACCAAGCAATTGAACAGGTGTACCAAATAAAGTGGTCGGTGAGTGTAAATTCCCAAGTACAAAAAAAAATGTATGAACAGGAAGTATTTTTTAATCAGTTAAAATGTTGGAACTAGTTCGATTCTTTGGAAATGTTAATTCTAACCATGAATGTCAAAATAATAAATACAATATTTATGGAATACTGTGTGTGTGTGTGTGTGTGTGTGTGTGTGTGTGTGTGTGTGTGTGTATATGTATATATATATATATGTATAGCATGGGGTGCCTTGCAATTGTGCATCATTTTAAAGGGTGCCTTGGACACAAAAGGTTAAAAAACACTGGACTAAGATCGTTAAACCACTTGTGGTCCACAATTTGTATATATACGTTACGATTTGCAAGTGGTTTACCCGGATTTTGGCTGAAGATATTGGCCATGACTCCTATATCTTTTTTGCACCAGGGGGCTGGCTTTCTCATGAAAGCAGTCCAAGGGGCTCATGAGCTGCTGGAACGCTTTATGAACGGGGACGTCCCTTCCCGCAGCTCGCTGCTGTTTCTCGGGCTTACCGTTTCTGCCGGTTCGCCTGAGAAATTATCAAATGGTGCGGCTGGCTGCTCCCATAGATGTTTAAAGAGTAGATACTCTTTGATCACCTCTATGGCCTTGGAGGACGCCAACGTCACTTCTGTTTCAGGATTGAAGTAAGTTGTTTTTTTGTTTTTTTTTGTTTAAAGCAAAAGATCAAAAAAATGTATGTTTTTTTTTATCTTTTGCTTTTAAAGATAAAGAAGAGGTCTCTCCATAAAGAGAACATGTCATCCTTATTTCTAATAGGACTAAAAGTGAGAAAAAAATAAAGGAACAGTGAAAAAAAAAAATAAAACAAGAAAAAAAAAAGTAAAGTGCCCTCATGTGCTCTTGTGCAGAAGCGAACACATACGTAAGTTGCACGTACATATGTAAACAGTGTTCGCAATACACATGTGAGGTATCACTGCGGATGTTATTTCACACCTCCCATTTACTTACACTTCCCATCACAATACACGGTCACATCTCTCCCATTTACTTATGCCATACCCAATATCTCATATATACCGAATACTATATACTATACAATATGTATTACTCATTACATTTTTTATACATTATACTATACTACTGTACATTATCATTTTTGTATATATATACTCTTTATTTATGATGTTATATCGAATTATAGGACCACATACTCCTTATTCAGTACACAAATATTATACAATATACATCATTACATACAACCTTTTTCTTTTTCTCCTTATCTCTTTCTGCAGCAGCACTATGGTGTACCTTCAATAACTCTTTATCTCAACATTACCAACAATCAATTCATATATATATTTTTTGATAGATATCCCTCCACGCTGCTACATATCTTCATTTTCCTACTATATCTACCTCTGCCCACACGCACCATGTGTGCGGCTCACTCTGCCTGTCCCCGCCGACTTTGTGTGCCCTCAGCTCCCGGTGAGACTTCATGGGGTCATACCCACTCTCCCCTCCAATTATCATCCAAGACTTATACAAGCATGGGTATGTATGGGGGTTCGCCCCCTCTTCCCTCTCCCTCTTCTCCAATACATATTATCAGCATTGTGCCAATTTCCCTATATGTTTCTTTTTAGATTTTGTTCATCTGCTCCTGATGAGTGGCGATTCGGGCCACGAAACGCATAGAGCCTATGATGTTCTCAATCCTACTACTATATCATTACTATTTGGAATCCTTATTTGCGATACTATGTATACTCTTTGATACTCCATCATATATGGAATCCCACTTTGTTGATCTCTATGCAATTGGACCATGGGACTATTTATTTGTTTTTTAATATGTAACAATTTTTTGTATAATATTGTATATGTCATTTGAACTATATGTACCAATAAACATGCCGACTGTGCTCTGCCAGCCTGGTCACGCCTCTCACTCAAAGTCCCAACCTTCCCTTTCCTTCCTTATTTCTAATAGGACTAAAAGTGAGAAAAAAATAAAGGAACAGTGAAAAAATAAATAAAACAAGAAAAAAAAAAGTAAAGTGCCCTCATGTGCTCTTTTGCAGAAGCGAACACATACATAAGTTGCACGTACATATGTAAACAGTGTTCGCAATACACATGTGAGGTATCACTGCGGATGTTAGAGTGAGAGCAATAATTCTAGTGCTTAACCCCCTCTGTAACTTTAAACAGGTAACCTGTATAGGCTTTTAAAGCGTTGTTTATGGAGATTTTTAAGTGCCATAGTTTGTATCTATTTACTCAGGATTATCTTTCACAATTTACAAAAAACAAAATTGGGGTATATTGTGTTTTTTTTTCAAATTCATAAAAAAAGTATTTTTTTCCAAAAAAACTGCATTTGAAAAACTGCTAAACTGCTGCACAAGTACAGTGTGACATAAAAAAATTGCAGCAATCGCTATTTTATTCCCTAGGGTCTCTAGTAAAAAAATGTTTAGGGGTTCTAAGTAATTTTCTAGCAAAAAATATGGATGTAAACTTTTAAACAAAAAGTGCCAGAAAAAGCCAATTGGTAAAATGGGTTTTTTGTACATTTATTGCGACTCATATGTGTTTTATTTTTGTTTGGCTGTTATAGGAAAATGTCCTTGAAAATAGATTTTCATGGTCGTAATGTTCTTTTGTAAACCTCTAAAAATTAGCTGATGTATATCCATAGAGAGATAGGGAGATAGATAGATAGATAGATATATAGATAGATAGATAGATAGATAGATAGATAGATAGATAGATAGATAGATAGATAGATAGATAGATAGATAGATAGATAGATAGATAGATAGATAGATAGATAGATAGATAGATAGATATTCTGTATATAAACCCAGAAACAAAAATTTAATATATTCCATCTCACCAGCCTTTAGATGTAGTGGCTGCATTCATTTTGTTCCTTTCTTTATTTTCACCTTGTTATTTTGCCAGTAGTACACTTCTTGGTCTAGGGCAGGGGCCTTTAAATGTTATAAACAAAGGGCCACTTTACTGTCCTTCAAACTTTATGAGGGCCTGACAGTGGCCAGTGGGAGCCGAAAAGGTCCCGACATCGGGGGGAAAAAAATAATGCTCCATTTTTTATTTCAGTGAGAGTAATGAGTAATTGTGCCCCATTACTGGTGTAAGGGGGAGGAATTTTACCCCATCAATGATGTCATTGGGCCCCATTGTCTGTGTCATGGGGAGGAATTGTTCTCCATTGTTGGTGTCAGTGGGATGAATTGTGCCCCATCATTGATGTCCTTGGGCCCTGTTGTTGGTGTCAGAGGGACAAATTGTGCCCCATTTTTGGTGTCAGTGGGATAAATTGTGCCTGACCAATGGTGTCATTGGGATGAATTGTGCCCCATTTTTGGTGTCAGTGGGATGAATTGTGCCCCAACGTTGGTGTCATTGGGAGAAATTGTGCCCCCTTTATTCGTGCCCGAAGGGCCGGATAAGTGCAAGCAGAGAGCTGCATCTAGCCCCTGGGCCGCAGTTTGGAGATCACTGGTCTAGGGTGATGGGAAATCGCTCTCTGCACTGTAATCCATGGAGAAGCAATGTTGTCACCCTAGGATAGGCAGAGTTTTAGGACTACAGACCTAAAATCTTATATTCATAACATAAGGGAGGAAAACTAAAATTATTTTTGGGCTTTTAGTTCAGTGCTTAGGAAGTTACAATGACACTAGATTTCTGGCAGGATAAACAGATATTTTTCTGTATTTACAGAAAATATTTGTAGACTTATAAATAAAATGAATGAAACCACCACGTCTACTGGTAAGCTGCAATATATTATATTCCTGTTCTAGGATTTAGATATACATAAGAGTTAATCCTTTATCTGCTCAGTGCAGAATCCGTTTGGAACCGATTATCTTAAGGATTGCCTTGCTAAAAAAGAGCAGGTACAGTTCTTAAAGTTATAGGTTTAATTTGTGATAATGACAAACGTGTTAAGGAAATCTGAACACAGTCTCTTTTGAAGCAGGGACATAAAGCTGCTTTGGCTTTCAAGACTGTGTTTCACAAGGATTATTAGACTAATAAGAATGTGTAAAGGAGGAATGGTTTCTTCATATCAGAATGCTGTCTTGTTGCAAAGTAATTGTACATAACATCATATTCATACCAGCTAGTGGATGCAGTTTTCAAGGTGAGTAGTTGTCATAAGAATTCAGTAAAATGTTGTAATTCAGGAATTACATTTTTTAAAATGGCTAAACATGAAATATCCATTGTGTATACTGAACACTGAAAATGAACGTTTATAGGTGGAAACATTCCCAAAATAACATGTTGTAATATGCACATCTTACAATTTAGGTATCTAGACATAGACCATGACCTTAAAGAGGCATATTTACTAGCTGAAATTAGGTTTCTGTAATGATCTTTCAAGTCCAGAGTAAGAGATCTTTGAATTGAATCAGGATATAGATATGAGCCAATAGATATTACAAAAGGCTAAATTCCTAAATGATATGTTGTTAGTTTTCCTGTTAGGGTTGCCAGGTGTTGCTATTGTATAGTAAAACTTGCTAGCTGCAAGAACTGCAAAAAAAAAAAAAAAAGATTCATCTTGCTCCAGGATGATGGCAAAGAATGTTAGCAGTCGTTTAAGATTGGCATTAAGCAATCTGTTGGATTTAGCAGGTAGCAACCAAAACAAAATACACTATACACCCAATACACTATACCAAAAGTGGGGCGCTTGCCTTTACACAAACATGAACTTTAATGGCATCCAGTCTTAGTCATTAGGGTTCAATATTGAGTTGGCCCACCCTTTGCAGCTATAACAGCTTCAACTGTTCTGCGAAAGCTGTCCACAAGATTTACGAGTGTGTCTATGGGAATGTTTGACCATTCTTCCAGAAGGGCATTTGTGAGGTCAGACACTGATGTGGAGGAGAAGGCCTGGCTCGCAGTCCCCGCAGTTACTATCTAATTCATCCCAAAGATGTTCTATCAAGTTAAGGTCAGGACTCTGTTCAGGCCAGTCAAGTTCCTCCACCCCAAACTCACTCATTCATGTCCTTATGGACCTTGCATTGTCCACTGGTGCGCATTCATGTTGGAACAGGAAGGGGCCATCCCCAAACTGTTCCTACAAAGTTGGGAGCGTGAAATTGTCCAAAATGTCTTGGTATGCTGAGTTCCCTTCACTTGAACTAAGGAGCCAAGCCCAACCCAATAAGAACAACCCCACACCATAATCCCCCCTCCACCAAATGATTTGGACCAGTGCACAAAGCAGGGTCCATAAAGACATTGATGAGCAAGTTTGGGGTGGAGGAACTTGACTGACATGAACAGAGTCCTGACCTCAACCCGAGGTCAACCTGTGGCTTTCCTGCGGGTTAGTTGCATTTTGCCATGGGCTTCTATTATATCCTAAAAGGTATGGTGCATTCAGGAATTTTGGTGCATTTTTAGAAAGCACACCAAACCCGCAGATAATACATAAGTCTATGGCTCAGTGCAGGTAACCTGCAGATGCACTGCACTGCACCTGCAGGATCATTTTGAAAGCAGCCCAGTATCCACTGCAGAAGAGATATGCCCATATATACACTGTGATTTTAGTAATAAACTTACCTTAACCACTTTACTACCAGTCACGTAACCTCTACGTCATCAGACTTTGCGGGGTTATACCGGGATGATGCCTCTAGCTAGAGGCATCATCCTGGTACTGTTGTTTGAAGCCGACGGTCGGCTTTCCGTCGGTAACGATCGATGCGGCTCGGGAGCCGCTCGATCGTTACCCGGGGGGGCGGGAGGGGACGTCCCCCCCCTCCCGCCGCCTTCCGCGGCTTTGCTCGGGGCTACCGTCCCACCGGGAGCCCCGAGCACCCAGCCGGCACGTCCGCCGGCTGGATGGAGTCCCGATGAATGCCGGAAACGGCATCGATCGGGTCTCCGATGACGTAACCCGGAGGCGGCGTCCATGACGTCACGTCCGGGTTACTGTGCTGCAAAAGGCGGCAGATTTGAAAAACGGCTGTATGCAAAAATGCCGTTTTCGGCGTTTTGCATACAGGGAAGTGTAGTGGAGGGGTCTAGGGTCTTTTAGACCCTCGATCCCTCCATAAAGAGTACCTGTCACGACATATTGCTGTCACCAGGGATGTTTACATTGCTTGTGACAGCAATAAAAGTGATCAGATTTTTTTTTGTTTTAAAAACCTGTAATAAAGTTTAAAAAAAAAGAAAAAATAAATAGGAAAAAAAAAAAAAAAAAATGTAGCCGTCCCCGTTAGCTCGCGCACAAAAAAAAACGTATACGCAAGTCGAGCCGCAAATGAAATCGCTGTTCAAACCACACATGTGAGGTATCGCCGCGATCGCCAGAGCATGAGCAATAATTAAAAAAAAAGAGCTACACTCTAACTCTAAACTGGTAACCGTTAAATAAATTTAAAGCGTCGCAGATTGAGATCTCTATTGACCGTAGTTTGTCGCCATCCCACGGGGGGGCGCAATTTTAAACCGTAACATGTTTGGTATCTATTTACTCGGCGTGACATCATCTTTCACAATATACAAAAAAAATGGGCTAACTTTACTGTTTAGTATTTTTTAAATGCAGTGAAATGTGATTTTTCAAATTTTTTCCAAAAAAATGGCGTTTTAAAGACCGCTGCGCAAATACCGCGTGACAAAAAATTTTGCAATGACCGACATTTTATTCTCCAGAGTCTTTGCTAAAAAAATATATATAATGTTTGGGGGTTCTAAGTAGTTTTCTAGGAAAAAATACTGGTTTTAACTTGTGAACAAAAAGTGTCCGAAATAGGGCTGGGGCTAAAGTGGTTAAATAAAGGTAGTCCATTCAGATATTGCCAGGTGTTGCTCTCCCAGGCGGCGTGCATTTGGTATCACTCTGCCTGTTACAGAAGCCAGAGCTATACAGGAAGCTTTGGCTTATGTGGCTTTGCCCTGCAGCAGCTTGCTTCCTCCACCACCGGCTTCATTCCCAGCTCTGGGATTACGGGTTGGCAATCTGTGATCTGGGCTTGCTGACCCACCATCCCAGAGCAGGAGGTCGGGAGCCATATGTGGCCTGCGGGCCACTGGTTGGGCCTCTCTGGTCTAAACTAACAAAGCTCGGCCTGAACATTTGTTCACACTGAGCAATGAACTCATCCCTAATCAAGAATAAACAAAGATGTGGCGGCACTCTTTGCAGCCTTTTCCTGTGAGTCCAGGGTGGCCTGCGCTAAGCTCACAGGAAATGGTTTGAATGACATTGGATGTGATTCGACCCAGAAGATTAGCTGGCTTTGTCAGTGAGCAGGTTAGTTTGTGGAGAACATTGCCAGGGAGGAGGTGAGTATAGCAACCAGAGTTGTTTTTTTATTTTGAAAAGATGCTGGAGAATCCTATTTTGATTTTTTTTTTTGCCCAAGCTCATTGGCTCCTGCCTAATTTGACCCTAGTATGTGTATAGATGATTGTGAGCTAGGGACCTTGTAAGCTCCTAGGGACAGGGACTGATGTGAATTCTCAATATATGTAAATCGCTGCGTAAATTTATTTAATAAAATAATTAAGCTCTACTTGAACTGATTTTGTTCAGTCTTTGTTTTCTCTGAATTGTCACTTTATGTGGCACGGGAGCCCTGGGCTCAATACCCGTTAAGAATTTGATCAAAGTATTACATTACATTTTTTAGGAACTGATGTGAATGCAAAATATATACAGGTGCATCTCAACAAATATGAATATCTTCAAAAAATTCATTTATTTCAGTAATTCAATTTAAAAAGTGAAATTCATATATTACTGTATATAGATTAATTACACAGAGGGATATATTTCAAGCATGTATTTGATGATTATGGCTTACAGCTAGTGAAAACCCAAAATTCAGTATCTCTGAAAATTAGAATATTACATGCGATCAATAAAAAAAAAGGATTTTTAATACAGAAATGTTGGCTTACTGAAAACTATCTCCATGGACAGTATAGTACACACTCAGTACTAGGTCAGGGCTCCTTTTGGATGAATTGCTGCATCAATGTGGCGTGTCATCGATGCGATCAGCCTGTGGCACTGCTGAGGTGTTATGGAAGCCCAGATTGCTTTGATAGCGGCCTTGAGCTTGTCTGCATTGTTGAGTCCGGTGTCTCTCATCTTCCTCTTAACAATACCCAGGGGAGGGCTGGCAGCCTGAGGCCTGGGGGGCAAGTCCAGTCAAGTGGCCCACTGAACCACCGAATCAGCTCACCATCCATGCCCACCTGGTTTTATAATAGATATTGGTGTTATGATGCAAGATAAATATGATACATTGGGGTAACATAATTTAATGTTAATGGCAAAAAAGGAGGTTTAACAAAAATAATGCATCATTGCAGGCTCACCAGTGCCCATCAGTGCAACCTCATCAGTGCCCATCGATGTAGCCTCACCGGTGCCCATCAATGCAGCCTCACCAGTGTCCACCAATGCAGCCTGATAAGTGCCCATCAATGCAGCCTCACTAATGCTCATCAGCTCAGCCTGATCAGTGCCCATCAATGCAGCCTCACCAGTGTCCATCAATGCATCCTGATCAGTGCCCATCAATGCATCCTCACCAGTGCCCATCAATGCATCCTCACCAGTGCCCATCAGCTCAGCCTCATTAGTGCCAATCAATGCAGCCTAACCAGTGTCCACCAATGCAGCCTGATCATTGTCCATCAATGCAGTGTCACCAGTGTCAATCAGTGCAGCCTGATCAGTGCCCATCAATGCAGCCTAATCAGTGCCTATCAGCTTAGCCTCACCAGTGCCCATCAGCTTAGCCTCACCAGTGCCCATCAGTGCAGCCTCATCAGTGCCCATCAGTGCAGCCTCATCATTGCCCATCAGTGCAGCCTCACCAGTGCCCATCAATGCAACCTGATCAGTGCCCATCAATGCAGTCTCACCAGTGCCCATAAATGCAGCTGCACCAGTGGCCATCAATGCAACCTGATCAGTGCCCATCAATGCAGTCTGATCAGTGCCCATCGATGCAACCTGAGCAGTGCCCATCAATGCAGCCGCACCAGTGTACATCAATGCAGCCGCACCAGTGTACATCAATGCAGCCTCACTAGTGCCCATCAATGTAGCCTCACCAGTACTCATCAATGTAGCCTCACCAATGCCCATCAATGCAGCCTCACCAGTGCCCATCAATGCAGCGTTAACAGTGCCCATCAGCTTAGTCTCATCAGGGCCCATCAATGCAACCTCACCAATGTCCACCAATGCAGCCTGACCAGTGCCCATCAATGCAGCCTCAACATTGCCCATCAGCTCAGCCTCATCAGTGCAGCCTCATCAGAGCCTATCAATGCAATATCACCAGTGCTCATCACTGCAGCCTCATTAGTGCTCATTAATGCAGCCTGATCAGTGCCCATCAATGCAGCCTCACCAGTGCCCATTAGCTCAGCCTCATCAGTGCAGCCTTTCAGTGCCCCCAATCAGTGCCCTTCAGCGCTGCCTATTAGTGCCCATCAGTGTCGCATATCAGTGCAGCTTCATCATTGCTCCTGATCAGTGGCCACCAGTGCCGCCGCATCCTCTGCCCTGCTGACCCCATCCTCTGCCCCCCTTTTTTAGGGTCTGATGAGGAAGCCGCAGCCATTCACCAGTCTGTGAACAGCTGTAGATTCCTCATCAGACCCCGAGACAAGAACAGTATACTGCGGCTGCGGTGTGACAAATGTAGATGGTGGGCGTGCCCCATTTTAGTCTTGCCTAGGGCAGCACAAAAATAAAATACACCATTGGCCACTGATGCATTAGCAACCAGTGGCAGTTATTACGTAAACCCTTTGTGCTGCATTAGTGGCACCAGTGTCAGTGTTTATAAACCATTTCATGCTGCACCATACAGGGGTTAATTAACACTGACACTGGTGCCACTGCAACTAATGCAGCACAAAGGGGTTAATTAACTGCTACTGGTCACTAATGCATCAGTAGCCAGTAGCAGTACATTAACCCCCTCCATGCTGCATATTACAAACAGCATTGTAAATTACCCAATGAGTTTAATTACTTCAGCCAGTTCACTGTGTCTTAGTTAAAGTGTACAGTATCAGCCTCTTCAAACTCACTCACTTGCGCTGTTGCACAGGGCTTCACTGGCTCCTCGCATATCTTAGTAACAGCACTCTCCTCTGCTCTTTCTTCCCGCCTCCCGGCTTCTAAATGACATCACACCGGGTCGGGAATAGGAAGTTCCTGTCAGGCAGAGTGTCAGGTGGAGATCGCCCCGCCTAACAAGGAAGTGACTGTTTTCGGCTGGGTGCAGGAGCACACACAGCATACTCGTACCGCTCCGCTGCAGCTCTGCAAGTACAACACAGTGTAGCGGCGGGTGTGATGCCTGTCTGCAGTGCGGAGCAAGCGGCCCTTTTTGGGAGTCATCAGAGCGGCCAGGAGGGCAATTGCCTCCCGGCCCCCCGGCCCAGTCCGCCCCTGACAATACCATTGATCATTAAAGCAGGTATTGGTACTTTTAGCGTCGGGGCAGGTGCCAAGTCCCGCTGGATAATGAAATCAGCATCTCCATAAAGCTGGTCAGAAGATGGAAGCATGAGTACCAATACCTGCTTTAATGATCATGGTATCATTGTGCTTGATTGGCCAGCAAACTCGCCTGACCTAAACCCAATAGAGAATCTGTGGGGTATTGTCAAGACGAAGATGAGAGACGCCAGACCCAACAATGCAGATGAGCTAAAGGCCGCTTTCAAAGCAACCTGGGCTTCCATAACCCCTCAGCAGTGCCACAGGCTGATCGCCTTCATGCCATGTCGCATTGATGCAATAATTCATGAAAAAGGAGTCTCGACCAAGTATTAAGTGCATACTATACTGTTCATGGACATACTTTTCAGTAAGCCAACATTTCTGTATTAAAAATCCTTTTTTATTGGTCTCATGTAACATTCAAATTTTCAGAGATGCTGAATTTTGGGTTTTCATTAGTTGTAAGCCAAAATCTTCAAAATGAAAAGAAAGAAATGCTTGAAATATTAAAATATATCACTCTGTGTGTAATGCAGCTATATAAAATATATGAGTTTTACTTTTTGAATTAAATTACTAATAGAAATGAACGTTTGATGATATTCTAACTTTATGAGATGCACCTGAAAAGCACTGCATGAATTGATGGTGCTATATAACATCAAAGAAATAAAACAAATAAGCTCTACTTGAACTGAGTTGGGTTAAGAGCCGGTTCACATTAGCGCGACTTGTCAGCCTGACAAGTCGCGCTCCCTCGCGGTCCATTGACCGCTACAGGACCCGTTCTAATAGGAGCGGCACAAGTCGCTCCGACTTAGAAAAAGGGTCTTGTACTATTTCGGGGCGACCTCGGAGCTACTTGCATAGACTTCCATTATGTGAAGTCCCTGCAAGTCGCTCCGAAGTCGTGGTGCAATGTAATGCACAAGTCGCCCCCGAAGTAGTAAGGAGTCGTGTCGCCTCAGTGTGAACCGACTCTTAAAGATTCCCATGCAACATGCAACACTAGAAAACAACATTTTGGCTTACATACACTTTACGGTTTTTGTAGCTGAAGAAATATAGAATATCCCTTTATATAAGTGATGTAAGTTACCTTGAATCCTTTCTATGTACAATTGTTCAATCCATAATCAATAGCCTTTACAGTGTTTTTTTGTGTCAGTGTTACTGATGTGTTTTGTACAAGAAATAATAGATTTGATTGTTTGTATGTGTGTCCTAGTTTAGTGCTGCAAACAGCTGTTATTTTAACAATCAGTGAAAAACATTTCTTTTTGCCTTAGCAAGTCATTTGTGCTACCATTATTTGCACTACTGCCCCATCAATCAATTTCCGGTTAGAATTGTCCATTCACAATAAAAGAGAACAGCAGAAAATGGGCTCTGGTACTTTTCAGGTGCTACTTCGATAGGTCTATCTATCTATCTATCTATCTATCTGTCTGTCTGTCTGTCTGTCTGTCTGTCTGTCTGTCTGTCTGTCTGTCTGTCTGTCTGTCTGTCTGTCTGTCTGTCTGTCTGTCTGTCTGTCTGTCTGTCTGTCTGTCTGTCTGTCTGTCTGTCTGTCTATCTATCTATCTATCTATCTATCTATCAATATAGATATATATATATATATATATAGATATAGATATAGATATAGATATATATCTATATATATATATATATATATATATATATATATATATATATTACCCTGAAATGTTCAGCTGATCCCAAAACCTGCATGGAAAAACAATTACTTCACATGATTGCTGAGCTATGTGATGGGTTAGAGGTGAGACTTCATGTGCAATTCACTGCTTCTTCAGGGAATGTGGAAGGGTTATCTGCCTATGTTTTTATGATTGTTCTAATGGGGTTCCACTCATATTATTTTGACAGTTAAACGACCCTAAAATGTATAGGGCAAAAAAGTTAGATGTAATGACTGCACAGCATTAGGACAATAGAACAGCTTGTGATATGGATTGATATACCCTGGCAAAATCAAGTGGATGCTGTCAGAAGCAGTATTAATAGCTGACTGTTATCTTACCTGCTGCCTTCAGCATCTTTATTATAGTGTACTTACCAATAAGCAATATGTTAGCTGCTGAGAATTTCAAATAAGCAGTGTCAGTCTTTTGCATCTGGAAGGTTTACACTCAGCAATACCATCGCTGCCATGTCTTTCTAAACACCACACCCCAGCCATTAAAGATGAACTCCAGGTAAGCACCTAAATAGATACTTGAAATACACTTTTAACCACTTTAGCCCCGGCTGCTCAATGATCAGGCCCTATTTTGCGATTCGGCACTGTTATTTTAACGGACAATTGCACGGTCGTGCGATGCTGTACCCAAACGAAATTGACGTTCTTGTTTCCCCACAAATAGAGCTTTCTTTTGGTGGTATTTGATCACCTGTGAAATTTTTATTTTTTGCGCTATAAACAAAAAAAGAGCGACAATTTAGAAAAATTTCAATATTTTTTACATCCTTTTATATGAAATCCTCAAAAAAAAAAAAAAGAGAAAATCAAAATTTTTTAACATTTTAGGCCAATTTGTTTTCTGCTACATATTTTTGGTAAAAAAAAAATCGCAATAAGCGTATTTTGATTGGTTTACGCAAAGGTTTCTGCATTTACTAACTACGGGAAATATTTATGTGATATTTATTGTTTTTTTTTTTTTTACTAGTAATGGTGGTGATCTGCGATTTTTTTTGCAGGACTGCAACATTGCGGCAGAGAGATCAGACCCCTAACTGACATTTTTGACACTTTTGGGGGTACCAGTGACATTACTACAGTAATAGGTGCTAAAAATATGCACTGTTAGTGTAAAAAATGACACTGGCAGGGAAGGGGTTTACATTACTGGTGATCAGTGGGTTAAATGTGTCCCTAGGGGCGTGATTCTAACTGTCAGGGGGCGTGGCTTGTGAAGTAATCACAGAGACATGCGATTCTATATAGCAGGATCACATAGCCTCTGTGATCACTTCAGGGAGAATGACAGGTGGCTGTGTTTACATCAGCCGTCTGTCCTTCTTTCTCATCTGCGGGAGCCGCCAGTCACACGCACTGGCTCCCCAGCTAACAAGCGGGGGTAGGAGCGCGCCACCGGCGGTGCGCGCTCGCCCCCTAGAGTCTCCTGAGCGAGCGACGTAGTATAACGTCGCTTTGCCCAGGAGCGGCTGCCTGCCGCAGTAAAACTGCGGCAGGCGGAGCTAAAGTGGTTAAGAGCTGTTGTACCTGAAGGATTTGTATCTCTGTCCATCTAGTCCTAAGTTTAACACAGCCTTAACCACTTGACCTCCAGAAGGTTTACCCCCCTTCACGATAGGGCACTGCGTTACTTTAACTGACAATTGTGATGTCATTTGACACTGTACCCAAATAACATGTTTGTCCTTTTTTATCCCCACAAATAAAGCTTTCTTTTTGGTGGTATTTGATCACCTCTGCAGTTTTTATTTTTTGCGCTTCAAAAAAAAAAATGATGTTTTTTATTTCTGCTATAAAACATATCTATTAAAAATGTAAAAAATCCCAATAGGCATATATTGATTGGTTTGCGCAAAAGGTATAGTATCTACAAACTATGGGATATAGTTATGGAATTTGTATTTATTTATTTTTTACTAGTAATGGTGGCGATCAGTGACTTATAGCGGGACTGATAGCGGGACTGCGATATTGCTGTGGACAAACCAGGCACCTAACTGACACTTTTGTACGAACATGTGACACCAATATGGTGATCAGTGCTAAAAATATGCACTGTCAGTGTACTAATGACACTGGCAGGGAAGGGGTTAACATCTAGGGCAATCAAGGGGTTAATCGTATGGCCAACATGTGTTACTGTGTGTGCTGCTGTCAGAACAGAGCCCTGTGTTTGCTTACCTACCCAGGGCTCTCTTTGGTAATGTCCAGAGGCGATCATTGGGTGCTGGCAACCAATCAGCAGTCGGCACCCGCTGATTGGTTGGTGCTGCAGCCAATTGCAGCACAGTGGGGGGGGGGGGGGGCATGGGCTTGCTCCCTACCCCAGCATGCAGATCACGTACTAGGTACGTGATCTGGCACAGAGCGGTCACCCTCCCGCAGTATATCTACGGTGGGCGGTCCAAAGTGGTAACTGATAGCACATCCAACTTAGTGACCTTACATTGCTCTGCTACAGTTTTGCAACACAGCTACATCGCCTTCCTGTCCCTAATCCTGTGATTGGACAGTGAAGGAGCAGTAACAGACGGATTCAATTGTGTCTCTGCTGCCTTCTCTTGTATGCATGTTCTTTGTCAGCAAATTGAAAGAGGCTAAAGTCATTTCCAATTCGGGTATTTATATTAGTTACAATTTTTATTTTTGAATTATTAGATAATTGCAGTTATTGCTTATTTTTTCAATATCTGTCCGGAGTTTACCTTTAAATGGTTACATTATGCAGTTTGTAATGGCAAAATATATGGCACTGATTGTGAAGATAATCGAATGTCATTTAAAGCTAATGGGCATCCAAAATGTCTGTGTGTGTAAAGAACCTGACCCCCTGCTGCACACCATGGTTCCTCCCAATGGCTGTTAAATCACTGCAGGACAAAGGTGGCAGTGGGAAGAACCACGGTGTGTGACAGCGGAACAAGTACTCATCACATCCAGAAGTGTCAGATACCTGAATGGGCTAGAGACCTGCAACACAGTGGAATATTAAGACACAGGCTGCCGGAAAGGTAATAAAGCTGTACATCAGCTTCTTTAACATTAGTTACTTTGAGGCATATTATTATTATTAATATTCAGGATGTATATGGCGCCAATAGCTTGTGCAGTGCTTAAGAACACGGTAATAACTGGCAGGGATGAGCTAATGGAGATAGTGGAAATACAGTATAGTTGTTAAGTGAAGGTGGGATAGGCTTCTCTGAAAAGAAGGGTTTTCAGGGATCGCCTAAATGTCTAAAGGGAAAGAGATAGCCGGACAGATTGGGATAGGGAGTTCTAAAGGGTGGGAGATGCTTGGGAAAAGTCCTGGAGGCGAGCATGGGATGACGTGATAAAAACATAGTGACAGGTTCGCTTTAAGGTTTAGGATCAGGATTTGCAGGGTTTTTTGTGCCTCTGCAAAAGGCACCTGTAGGTCTGGACAACAGTCTGCACCAGATTTTCTATGCCATCAAATATTGTACGTTGGAATTAGTAGTGGAATTTCACTCCCAATCAACAATGACTACTTTTATTCCTGATGCTGCTAGAATTAGTAAATAGATAGGAAAGTATATCATATTTACTTGTTTTAAACATATTTTACAATTCTTCAGTCAGGACCCCCCCCCCCATATCATTCCAGTCTGCACCACCACACCCCCCCCCCCCCGCCAGTTTATTTGCCTTGTTCCTCCGGACTGACAGCGGCCGTGGCTTTCCCCCCCCCCACCACTATTGCCCATGATCACGCACAGTCACTTGATTTGGCTGCTAATGTTTGCACAAAGGACTTACCTTTTTGAACTGTATTTTGTGTTTCACTGTTTTAGGCTTTATTGCCAATTTTAGGCTCCATGTACACGGGACGTTGTAAATGGCCGTTTAGGAGCAGTTGGGCATTTTTTTCAGAAGCCCCTGAACCCACCTACATGTTATCTTATCTGTCCATGTACACAGGGTCGTTTAGGCCCCTTTCATACTTATGCGACACGATTTTACTGCGATTTTGCAACGTGACTTTGCCGCGATTTTGACGCGATTTTGAGCAATGGCTCAGGGCTATATACCTCAAAACGCATTAAAATCCTGCCAAAGTAGTGCAGGAACTACTTTGAAGTCGGTGCGACTTCAAAACGCACTGATATGAATGGGGCTCATTAAAAATAATGGAAAACGACCTGTCATGCGATTTTGCAGTCCAAAATCGTGGGACAAGTCACACTAGTGGGAAAGGGGCCTTACAGGCATTTTACAGGCAGTTGAGTTCAGGGACGTTTTTTGGAACGCAATTATTTGCGTTCGAACGTGTGTTTCCCGACGTTTCAAATGCAAAAACGGGACCGAACGTGACCGAACGTGATGAAGTACGTTCAGCTACGTTATACGTTTTTTTTTCTTCCATTCAAAATCAATGGTTCCCTATGGGAGCCTATTGATTTGAATGGAAGTCGCACCGCAAGTCGGATCAGGATGATCCGACTTGTGGTGCGACTTGCGCTGTGAGAATCTTGAGGGGGAACTCCACGCCAAAAATGGGAAAAAAACTGCGTGGGGGTCCCCCCCAGGTTCCATACCAGACCCTTATCCGAGCATGCAGCCCAGTAGGGCAGGAAGGGGGAGGGGACAAGTAAGCGGCCCCACCCCCCCTGGACCATACCAGGCCACATGCCCTCAACGTGGGGGGGTGTTGGTGCTTTGGGGCAGGGGGAGCTCTGCACCCCCCCACCTCAAAGCACCTTGCCCCCATGTTGATGGGGACAAGGGCCTCATCCCACAACCCTGGCCGGTGGTTGTGGGGGTCTGCGGGCAGGGGGGCTTCTCGGTATCTGGAAGCCCCCTTTAACAAGGGTGGCCCCCCAGATCCCGAACCCCCTCCCTATGTGAATGGGTATGGGGTACACTGTACCCCTACCCATTCACCCGATAAAAGGCAGTGTATGTAAATAACGACAGGAGACGTTTTGGAAAGTTTATTAAAAATCTTCATCCGGACTTCTCCGCTCTGGTCTTCTCCCTCTCCACTCTTCCTGTCTTCTGCTCTTTTGCTGTCCGCTCTTCTGCTGTCCAATCTTCTGCTCTTTTGCCCTCAGCTCTTCTTCTTCCTTCTTCCTCCGGTCCTCCTCAGACAATGTTTCCGGTGATTATGCCGGTCTCCGGTCTCTGCAGCTTGTTATATAGCCACTGTGGGTGTGGCCGCCAGGTGACGTCATCAGGAGACCCCGCCCCCTCATGTCACAGATGACGTCTGGCCTGGTATGGTCCGGTGGGGGTGGGGGTGGTGGTTCCGCTCGTTCGTCCCCTCCCCCTTCCTGCCCTACCGGGCTGCATGCTCGGATAAGGGTCTGGTATGGATTTTGGGGGGGGGACCCCACGCCGTTTTTTTTTCAGCGTGGGGCTACCCTCAAATTCCATACCAGACCCGAAGGGCCTGGTTTGGAACCTGGGGGGGGACCCCCACGCAGTTTTTTTTCCCATTTTTGGCGTGGAGTTCCCCCTCAAGATTCTCACAGCGCAAGTCGCACCGCAAGTCGGATCATCCTGATCCGACTTGCGGTGCGACTTCCATTCAAATCAATAGGCTCCCATAGGGAACCATTGATTTTGAATGGAGGCAGAAAAAACGCTGCTAAAAGCAACATGGCCAAACGTGCAATAACGCCAATGGAAAAAGCTACTGAAAGCACGTTTAACAGCTGCTTTTTCCCAGCGTCAGAACTAGCTTTGCAGCACGTTTTTTCTAACGTCCCGTGTACATGGAGCCTTACATATACCTTTATATGTTTTGAACATAAGCACATTATTATAGCACTATCTATGCACTTCTTATATTGCACTACTTAAGTTTATTATGTAAGCATGATGTATTGCCCTTGTAGCACTATTTAAGCACTTTATATAGCACAGCATTATAGTTACCTGAAGCTTATGATTTCAGTCATTTCTAATTTAAATATTGCACAGATGATGAAGTGACATTGCATATTTGCAGAGTTATTCTTTGCACATAGTGATATGTTTACAGCAGGTAGGAGGATTTAGCACTGCTTTTACTTGCCACTTTATCCTGATCTTCTCCACGAGGGGTTGTTGAAGCAGCAGCTTATCCCACAGGTCAGACCAATAATAGACATTCAATCCTAGTGGTGCGAGTGGTACATTACAGTCAAAGCTTTACTTTGCAAAGAATACCCAATCACATGCCAGGAAAATTAAAAAAAATAATAATTTTTGCTTGCACATGATTGGATGAAGGAAATCAGCAGAGCTCACCCCCCTTTACTAAGCTCTGGAGCAACTGCTCTTGCAGAGTGCAACTGCACTTTGCAAAGTGCACAGTCTATTTGCCTTTAGTAAATCAACCCCACTGCCGCCTGTGCACAGCTTCCTGTAATAAAGACCTGTCATTTCTGCTCTCTCTCCTTGTGCAGGCTGACGTTCTTGTCTCCCCCCTCTCTTGTAGTTTTCTGCTGACATCCTGTAGTGGGTGGGGCCTGCTGGGTCCCTCCCACAGTTCTGCACGCTACACAGGCCATGTACAGCACAGTGACAATGCCACTCATATTAAGTGGATTTATGTATTTTGCGGCTCTTGAGGAATATATTAAAAAAATTATTTTTGTTGTGCCCATAGTTCAGCTTTAAAACATATGCAATGTTTTTAACATTGGTGCATTGGAACTTTTTAGCAGCAGGATTGAAATGTATGTATTAAGCCGTAGAACAAACAATGGGTTTGGCTACCCACTCGGCAACCCCCTGCTCTTTTTAATAACATGCTCAGATTAGTGACAACAAGTCAGCAATCTTTTCAGCCATGACAGAAATATTTCTAATTATTCATTAATCATTATTATTTATTGTACAACCTGCTGCTTACAGAATTGTTCTAATGTAATGTATGGAAAGGTTGACACAGGTGCTCTGCAATATGGAAAAAATAAACCTAGTGTTTAGGTAGTAACATCCTGAAGCTTGCAATATCACAAAAACACTATACTATGCACAGATAAAATTGGTGTGTGTAAAGGCCAAGTGCACTTTATTGGTCAGCTGGTAATCTTTATAATCTTTTAAACACTAAAAAATATACAATTTTTTTTTTATATTTTAAGGGAAACCATACTGTATTTCCAATAATGTACACATATGAAGTTACTAATGTACCATAGGTTGAGATGGGCTCCAGGTTGAATCGGAACCCATGTTCAGACTGTATTTATGCTTGTTCATGGGTTTGGCAAACTACCAAGCTAAGTGGCTCCAGCTCCAATGGTAAGTAAAGTACACTGCTAAAAAAAATGAAAGGAACACTTTGAAAACACATCAGATCTCAATGGGGAAAAATATCATGCTGGATATCTATACTGATATGGACTGGGTAATGTGTTAGGAATGAAAGGATGCCACATCATTTGATGGAAATAAAAATGATCAACCTACAGAGGGCTGAATTCAAAGACACCCCAAAAATCAAAGTGAAAAAATGATGCAGCAGGCTAGTCAATTTTGCTGAAATATCCTTGCAGCAACTCAAAATGGTAATCGGTAGATTGTATGGCCCCCACGCGCTTGTATGCAAGCCTGACAATGGGGGGGCATGCTCCTAATGAGATGATGGATGGGGTCCTGGGGTATTTCCTCCCAGACCTGGACCAGGGCATCATTGAGTTTGTGAACAGACTGAGGTGCAACCTAGCGGCGTCGGATGGACTGAAACATAATGTCCCAGAGATGTTCTATTGGATTTAGGTCAGGCGAGTGTGGGGGCCATTCAATGGTATCAATTCTTTCATCCTCCAGGAACTGGCTGCATACTCTCGCCACATGGGAACGGGCATTGTCATGCACCAGGAGGGACCCAGGACCCACTGCACCAGCATAGGGTCTGACAATGGGTCCAAGGATTTCATCCCGATACCTAATGGCAGTCAGAGTGCCATTGTCCAACCTGTAGAGGTCTGTGCCTCCTTCCATGGATATGCCTCCCCGGACCATCACTGACCCACCACTAGACCGGTCATGCTGAATGATGTTACAGGCAGCATAACGTTCTCCACGGCTTCTCCAGACCTTTTCATGTCTGTTACATGTGCTCAGGGTGAACCTACTTCCATCTGTAAAAAGCACATGGTGCCAGTGCCAGACCTGCCAATTCTGGTGTTCAATGGCAAATGCTAATCGAGTTCCACGGTGCCAGGCAGTGAGCGCAGGGCCCACTAGAGAACATTGGGGCCTCAGCCCACCCTCATGAAGTCTGTTTCTGATTGTTTGGTCAAAGACATTCACACTAGTGTGCTGCTGGAGGTCATTTTATAGGGCTCTGGCAGTGCTCATCCTGTTCCTCCTTGCACAAAGGAGCAGATATTGGTCCTGCTGATGGTTTAAGAATCTTCTACGGCCCTGTCCAGCTCTCCTAGAGTAACTGTCTGTCTCCTGGAATCTCCTGCATGCTCTTGAGATTGTGCTGGGAGACACAGCAAACCTGGCAATAGAACATATTGATGTGCCATCCTGGAGGAGTTGGACTGCCTGTGCAACCTCTGTAGGGTCCAGGTATCACCTCATGCTACCAGTAGTGACAATGACCCTAGCCAAATGCAAAACTAGTGACAAACAGTCAGAAAAGATGAGTAGGGAAAAAACTCTGTTGCCTCCACCCGTAAAACCATTCCTGTTTTGGAGGTCACCTCATTGTTGCCCATCTAGTGCACCTGGTAATTTAATTAACACCAAATCATCTGAAACTGATTAACAACCCCCTCTGCTACTTAACTGACAAGATCAATATCTTGATGCTATACTCTGATTAAAAAGTGTTCCTATTTTTTTTTTTTTTTTTTGAGCAGTGTACTGTATATAGAAAGGATATTACTACCTTTGCTTAATGTGGCAGCTTCCTGTTTGGGTTTGTTGTTAGGGAACCTGCAGCCACCAGTATCCAAACAACCAACGATGGCTGACATGTGACTGCAAACAAAGGGGCAAGGATGATGTAAAAAACAGCTTAGCCCCAAAAGAATGATGTCTTGTCTTCTTCTGACCTTTGGTTCTATCATTGAGGCATGGTTCAAATGTTTTTTTACAAGGAACACCTCCTTGTTTCACGGGCTTGTGTTTGGGCCCTTTGGCAGTTTGTTTTTATGGTCTACCTTTATGCTGTCCCAGACTTTTTACTTTCAATCTGTTTTATTAACCGGTTGCCGACCGCTGCACGACTATATACTGCGGCGGTCAGCCCCGGCCAGGCAGAGTGACGTATCGATACGTCACTCGCCTGTCACTGACTTGCGAGCCTATTGCAGGCGGGCGCGCGCCCGCCGCGGCTCGTTCACAGACAAGTCAGTGCGTGTGTCCGGCGGACTCGATGTCCGCCGGTCACACTACGATCGCTCCTGTGAAGGGAGAAAGGCGGAGCGGCTTATGTAAACAAGTCGCCCGTCATTCTCCCTGGTGTAAAAATGAAGATCTGACAGTTCTACTATGTAGAACCGTTGATCTTTGCTTTTACACCAATAGCCATGTCCCTGCACAGTTAGAAACACGCCCCTAGGACACACTTAACCCCTCCCTGTCCAATAAAGTTAACCCCTTCCCTGCCAGTGTCATTTTTGCAGTAACAGTGCATATATATAGCACTGATTACTGCAGTAATGTCACTGGTACCCCCAAAAGTGTCAAAAATGTCAGTCAAGGGTCCGATCTGTCCGCCGCAATGTCGCAGTACCGCAAAAAAAATCGCAGATCCCCGCCATTACTCGTTAAAAAAAAAAACACCAAAAATGACAAAAATCTTTCCCTTTGTTAGTAAATGCGATAACTTTTGCGCAAACCAATCAAAATACGCTTTTTGCGATTTTTTTTTACCAAACATATGTAGCGTAAAACAATTTGGCCGAAAATGTTAAAAAATTTTGATTTTTACATTTTTTTGGGGGGGAATTTCATATAAAAAAAAGTGAAAAATATTGTTATTTTTGCAAAAATTACGCTCTTTTTTTGTTTATAGCGCGTGATCAAAAAATCGCACAGGTGATCAAATACCACCAAAAGAAAGCTCTGTTTGTGGGAAAAAAAGGACATGAAATTCGTTTAGGTACAGCGTCGCATGACCGCGCAATTGTCCGTCAAAGTCACACAGTAAAAAATCGCAAAAAACCCCCTGGTCTTTTAGCAGCCAAATCCTCCGGGGCTTAAGTGGTTAAAGGGGTTGTAAAGTCAGAAGGTTTTTTTATCCTAATGCCTTCTATGCATTAAGATAACAAGCCTTCTGTGTGTAGCAGCCACCCCAGCCTCCCTAATACTTACCTGAGCCCATCTCTATCCAGCAATGTCCACGAATGTCTTGGCTGTCCCAAGACTCTTCCTCCTGAATGGCTGAGACACAGCAGCAGAGCCATTGGCACCTGCTGCTGTCAATTAAAGTCAGTCAGCCAATGAGGAGAGAAAGGGGCCAGGCTGGGCTGCAGCTCTTTGTCTAAATGGACACAGGGAGCTGTGACTCGGCTTGAGTGGCCCCATAGCAAGCTGCTTGCTGTGGGGGCATTCACCAGGAGGTAGGGGCCAGGAGAACAGAAGAAGAGGATCTGGGCTACTCTCTGCAAAACCAACCGCATAGAGCAGGTAAGTATAACATGGTATGTGTAAAGGGAGCGCTGATAAATGAATCAATTAAAAAAGCTGCAACTAAAATCCGATTACCCAGTGAGGATAATTAAGTGTACAAATGATTAAAATGTGTAGTGCGCTAATTCTGTGAAACTTATAAACATAAATATGTAAACAATAGTGACACCAATATCATAAATAAATAGGATGAGATTTAAAACATAAAAGTCCATAAAGTTCATAAAAGGTCCATATATGCAACAGTTCACATAAGTCCTTGAATGAATAGATCCCAATACCAAACAAGTGATTTCAATGAAAACAAATGAGGGAAAGTTGTTTCAAGGTGCTTGTTTAAAGTGCAGGTATTTTCCTTACCAGACGGGTAAAAAATAAGGTGCAATATATCTCCAAACAAAAAGATGCGTGCAGTGATATAGATAGCCCAGCTCTGCCCACCTCGTGGCCGGTTTGATAGTAGATAAGACTCTTACCAGATGACATAAAAGTTAAGGTGTATGGATAACTTCTGGATATCTTTCAGCCCAATTGTAATGACCGTCCCCCAAGCTTGCGGCTCCCTGTTGTCCCTTGGAAGTGAAACTTCATCCAGGTGTTCACAGGTGATTTCCCAAAAATAAACAAGGGGGGACTAATAGTGCATTATCCTTATAACTTTTATTGCTGATAATCAAAGATGCACTTACAGTTAAGACGATATAATAAGCTGGCTGGAACCCCGTAGATCCGTGGCCGCCTGCAGTGCGGACCACGGATGTAGTTAGTGACGGCGCGCCTTCTCTCTGACGCGTTTCCTCCGAGCGGACTTCTACTGAGACAGGAGGGATGTCCGCACCGTCACTTCCGCCTTTTAAATACACATCTATACACATCTATCCCATCCAACTACCTGCAGTTCTACTCCATTAGATTGTCCATGGACTGTATAACTGTGATAGATTGTTTAATATATGTCTGGCGCAGCTCCTAATATACATCTATTGACAGTAGGTTGCATTGGTTTTTATGGCACAGTTCACACCAGTGCAGTGCGTCCCAGTGTGTTCCAGTGCAGTCTAAAAAATTAGAACATGCATTTTTACCTGCACTGAACTGGACTGAAACATGGCAAAATGCATCAGCAAAAAAAAAAAAAAAAAAAAACAGAAAACCTTGTAAAAAAAAAAGAAAAAACAAGAGGGGAAGAAACACACTGGAACAAATTGAAAACGCATCAAAAACAGGCATATGGAAATGTATCCAGAGTGAGCTTTTGTGGTGTGAACTGTAAGAAATAACGCATCTGGTACGCATCCAGGGTGCGTTTTTGTGGTGTGAACCGGCCCTAAAGCACAATAAAACAATATTGCAAATTCAGAGATACAAACTGGAATGAGGATTACTATCTGTCCTTGAAGAGATAATTACCATTTTGTGGTAGGTCTAAGGTGAGATGGTAGGACAGGAAAATACTGAATAGAATAGTGATGGCACAAAATATATCTGTACATTCCATTTTTTTGCAAATCTAACTATATGTTGTCTATGAAATGAAGTAAAAGAATGAATAAAAAAAAGAGATGTGTGTATATACTTAGATGTAATTTATTTAAATAAAGCTTCATTCTAAACTTTTGTCTCTATATGTATGTTAAAGAGACTTTTCTGCCAGGTTTTATGTGTATTTTGTGCTCCTATAAAGCACATTTCTCTTCTCGTCTTCTGTCTGTGAGGAAGAGAGTAGAAAACCCTCTTATTGGGGACACAAACAGCCATAAAATCCTAACAGGGGTTCTTTTTTTCAACTAGAACATTTGTTTTTTGTCTGTCTGTATCCTATTCTAACATTAAGTGCCGGGTCACACTTGTGCGATGCGGGAAGGCTGCAAATTTGCAGCCTGTTCCCGCATCGCATCCGCACATCTGGCAGTTCACACTGCCATATGCGATACACAGGGGGTGTCAATTAAATGTTAACGACACCCCCAGTTTGATCGCATATCGCAGTGCGATCTTACAGTTCGCACAGGATCGGATCGCACAAGTGTGAACCACTGTGCGATCCGATCCTGATGCGGCTGAAAAAAAGGGTCATGTGCGAGTGCAGTGCAAATTTAGCCAAAGTGTATGGCTGAATTCGCACTGCACATCCGATCGCATGTAATGAAGGAGCAGTGCGCTCCGATATTACATGCGATCGCCGCACACGCTATGGTGTGAACCGGCACTAAAATTAAATTTGGACACAAAAAGCAGTAGAAAGTTGACAGAGGGTCTAACCTTTACCCACTTTCTCTAAAACTAAAAAAAAAGTTTAGGATCTAGTCAGTGGTGTATTTTGGTTTTGTGCTGCCCTAGGCAAGACTAAAATCCCCCCCACATCTAAATTTATCCCACTCCTTCCTGTTTGTTGACGCCATCCGATCCAATCCTGTCCGCAAAAACCAGGCAGATGGGGGATCAATTCCTTATCTGTCTAGCGGATCAGATCGGATGGCAGTTGGATAGAAATGGATAGGCAGTCCATTTCTATCTGACTGCCCCATAGAGGTGAGCAGGCTGTGCCTGTGTCGGCTCTGCATAGCAGGCAGATCCCCTGTTGAGCAGTCAGATACACTTTACATGTGAAAAGGCTCTTATTATGTTTTTTATTTTATTTTATTTTGTTTACATTATTTATGTTTTTGCACAGGTACAATTTTATATTTTTAATTTTATATTTTTTTCTTAAATATTTGTTTACATTTGGGGGGGGGGGGTGGTGGCAGCTGTGGGGAGACATCAGGAGTGAGATAGGAGTCTGTATAGAGACTCCTATTCATTCATAAAACGAAATATAGTAAAAAGTGTTTAGTATATATCATTCACATAAACTGACAAATAGTAGTTTACTATGTGTCAGTGATTAATGAACACAGAGGCGATCGATACTGTGATTCTTCCAGGAAAGAAAATGGCTGATAAACACCCCACCCCGCTCTCTATCCATGCAGCGATCTCCGCACTATCAGCAGCTGCAGCTGGTGGGAGGGGAGGAGGGAGAGCCTGCCAGCAGCTGCTGATAGTGCCGGAGATCGCTGAGATCACTGGATGTATAGAGACTTGCACTCACTGTGGTGGGGGGCAGTGAAGGGGAGGGTCAGATCAGCAGGTGGGGGGGTGGTTTGCCCTGCAGCTCCCAAAGTCAGTGGAAGGACAGAGGAGTGAAGCCAACAGCTGCGGGAGATCTGGTTTGCGAGGGGGAGGAATCAGTGCAGCGGGGTAACTTGACAGGGAGAGGGAGCCTGGGGGTGGCACACCCCCCCCTGAAAAATGCCGCCCAAGGCAAACGCCTTGTTTGCCTCACGGTAGATACACCCCTGGATCTAGTTGGTTTTAATTTAGAAATGCAGATGATGTCAAGGAATGAGGAGTTCATCCAGTGGAGACACCTGCTTGAATCCTAGTGGGGATCCTTTGAGGGATACACCCAGTCATCACTCGACAGCATTCATTTCTCTGTCAGTCTCCATGAGCTCCTGGATGTTATGATCCTGGCATCTCTCCATTTTTCTGGTGTGCAATATGTGTTTTAATATACGGCTCTTTGGTCTAGAAGGGGTTATATGCGGAAGTATCTAGTTTCCAATCAAAAGACTACCCGAAGAAGGGTATCTTTACCTGAAACGTGTTGGGTCTACTTTGAACATATGCCCTGGTTATATCGCCAACTGTATTTAGGACCCACTGTTGTTTGTGAGCCGTGTAGTTCTATTTTTTACTTCTGTACAATATGTCCAATTGGTTGACCTATGTACACATCTTTTAAAATGTTTGTATAAATAAAATTGATCTTTTTACTGAATATACTCAATTTTTGTTTTTGGATGGTTGGTCACCCACATAGTCCCACACCCTAGGGGGAACTGTTTCTGTGTTCTACTATTGGGGACAATGGCCACCTACATCCAGGTACTGTATGATGTGGTAATTATCCTATCATTTAAAACTGACCATTTACATTATTTGTTTTCTTTCCTTAACTTTGCTTTATTGACAATAATTATTACAGCGACAACTAATTAGAATAGTTAATTTAGGTTATGCTAAGAGCCGGTTCACACTACCGCGACCAGAAAGTCGCCCCGTGACTTGAAGAGATTTGTTTAGAGACTTGTTTAGAGACTTGTTTAGAGACTTGTTTAGAGACTTGGAAGAGACTTGTGCACTACTTTGAAGAGACAGGCGACTTTGTCTGTGGGGAATGCCTGGCTAATCTCTTTCTTCTTCCTGGAAAGTCTGATAACAAGTCGTGTCAATTAAGATAAGGAGGCGACTCCCATTGAAGTATATGGGACAGGTCGGATCACAGGTCGCCTCAAAGTAGTACAGGACCCTTTTCTGAAGTCGGAGTGACTTCAGTAGTGCCAATTAAGACGGCACTGATTGATTAACATTGCTTTTGTTATGTCAAGCGACCTGGGGCGACACAAGTTGCCTCACAAGTCGTGCTAGTGTGAATGGGCTCTAAAATGCCAATAACTGTTTTAGTCTAGGTTCATCCTGGATGTGGTGCGATGCAGTGCAATTTTCATGTGGTTTAGAGTGCGAATTTGCAGAGCGATTTGTGCTTGACAGCTGTGATTTTAATAGTCTATGGATTTTAAAATTACACCACACTGCACTAAACATGCACATGACCCTTTTTTTAACCGCATCAGAATTGCACCACATAGATATGAATGGCCTTCATAGAAACAATGTTATTTTACTTGATATGCAAATCTATGCGTTCTGGAATGCATCTGAATCAGATTCGCTTCATTGTAAACCAGGGCTCAATATATCTTGGTAATCTGTCATGATATAAAGTGATAACAATGTTGATAACAAATAGAAGTGCGCTGGAAAGCTTACAGAGAATAAGAAATCACATGAAAAAAAAAAAGAGTGGATAAGTGGAATATCCGTATATAATGTACTATTGCAAATTTACTTCTGGAGGATTTATTAGTAATATAGTTGGTGGATTGTATATGTTGAATCCTTTTTTAAAACAAGAAGCTACAATTTCTTGACAATGCTTATTATTGTTCGTGGATTACAGTTTACAAGGTGACTTCCTTTACATTTAGACCTTCATAACAGCACAGTGTCTGGTGGAAACCAAAAAGAAAAGTAACCTTTGACTAAAACTCATCATTACTATATGTATAAGACACAGTCCTATTTTCTCAATTTCTCTTGCATATGATTGGGTATTCAACGTTATCACAACTTAACTTTATTCATTATTAGAGATTAATCAGTGTTCGGTCTGAACGTTAAGTCACCTAGCCCATTAACCTACATGGCCAGGACTTCCTGGCTGTTTAAGCAGATGGGAGGGGATCAGAAGGGTTGTATCATCGCCATGGCCTTGTTTGGGCAATGTTCATTCTTAAGCAATGATGTCATTACTATTGCCACCCCTTACCTTATGTTGCCAATGACACCTTTGGGAGCTGTCATTCGGTGAGTGGCATCGTAGAGTTAAGGTTCTCTGTTTTTTTCTTTTAGCCAGCATTGTGGATGTACATCATCTGACTTTTACTTATCAAAAAAAAAAGTTTTTTCATTTACACTTTACATTTATTAGCACAGTAGCACACACATTTTTTTTTTTTTTTTTGCGTATTTGCGCATTACAAATTCATACCAGACCTAAGGGGCCTGATATGCATTTTTGCGGGTGGAAAAGGCGAGCTCTACACATTTGTTTTTTGTTTTGCTGTTTTGTTGTAGGATGAGCTATGGCAAAAGTGAGATTTACAAAGAAAAAAATTGTACAGTTTAAATAGCTGACAAATTACATTTCGATGCTGGCTTCTTAAAAAAAAGGCACACAGACCCCCTCCAAATGTCCCCCAAAATGCATAGCAGACCCTTAGGACTCTTTCACATGGGCACCTGGGCGGCAGTAAAAACAAGTAGCTGAACCATGGTTTTACTGCCCCCTGGAACCGGACACCCACCCGAACTCTAACATTACAGCCTGAAGGCTGCAGTATTTTCTATTTTATCAAGCCAATCAAGATCAATGGGGCCGCACAAAAACAGTGAGTCAAACACTTGGCTTGCAGTTTCAGCCCAGTCCTGTAATATAAAATTGCCTTCTGGCAATTAAAAAAACTGTGAGGAAAAAAAAAAAAAAAGGAAAAAGTGACAACCAAGAATTTGGCCATTTTTCATTTTACAGATTAGGCTCCCATTGACTTCAGTGGGGTTTAGGTACAGCAGCCAAACTCCTTTTGAAGTTCGTGGATCCCTGCTTGAACCAAACCCAAGGTAGTTCAGCTCATGCCTAATTACCAAGCTAAGTGAACTTATAATTGAAAAGCGAACATTATCCCAATTATGTTTTAAAGTTATTTTCAAATCTATTTTTTTTTACTACATTATCGAATGTTTGACTTTGAAGCATAATTAAACTATAATGTTAATGCAGGATTTTTACCATCCAATTTGCTGGCACTACTCAAAGTTTTAACTTAAATGGTAAGATGCTAGTGATTTCAGTTTTTATTCTCATTACTCAATCTTTTTTTTTCAGTTTGTTTGTTGGATTCTAAACAGATTCATAAATGTGATTTGTCTGTGAACTGCTTTATATAGTTTAAAATCTGAGCCCTGCCATTTGAGTGTTCATTCTCTTAAGAGTGTGTTAGTTCTGAAACAAGGGAGAATAAAATGAGCGAAAAATAGTCATAGAGAAGTGAGTAAATGTATTTTTAACAATCAGTAAATACACTTTAAAACAAGCCCTTGCTGACCTATGTAGCTGCAGTCACCGTGGAGTAATTGAGCCTCAAAGATTGCAGCTAAATCTTCTTCATTTCACTTTTTCTTTTGATTGGTAGTTCAGCTCTGTCCTGCTAGCATTAAAGTAGGAGTAAACTCCCATGCATGTTCTTATATCAGCTGCGGCCAGGAATACTGTAAAATCAATGACAGGATTAGAAGCCTCAAGGCTGATTTGTAGGTAAATGGACTTCTGAGGTGTACATGCTTTTAGGGGCAGATAAGCCTTGGATGCAAACTGTCCATGTATAAGACTGTTCATCTGGCTCGAATTGCATGTAACCGCTGGGATGTGAAATACATGAGTGAAGCCTGTCGTTGATTTTTCCTGGCTTCCTGGCTACAGCTGATGGCAAAGTTGTGATCCCCAGTGTACAGCCTTGATTGGCATTATGAATGATGTCTAAATCACCTAAAAACAGTCCAAGGAACTTCACAGCTCTAACACAAAAATTGTAAAACATAGTAAATGATGTGTGCTGCAATGTTATAGAATAATAGTATGCCACTATTTTGTCATGATAACCAATGGCATAACTATAACTGTAGCAGCCCACCTGGCTTCTGTGAGACCTTGGAGTGGAAGGAGGCCCAGTTGTGGAGGCTGTTGAGCCGAAGTAAGCATACAAGACCTGTGTGCATGTGAAAATATCGTTATAGATTGGAGATGATGCTGAGGACAAGATCATGGCTATTTACAGATTTCCTTTGCTTTTTCTGTGCAGTAGGCAGCACTTCTGGTGCAACCCAGCCGGCACTCTGAAATGAACCCTGTATGTCTAATATGGTCTTTCTGAGGCTGTAAAACACTCCAATGTGTCTTTTCATCTAAAACAAACAAGACAGCCAAAGATTGCAATTCTGCAAAAAAACAAAATACAGTTTGAAGATGTTTGTTAAGACAGAGTAATTTTGTACTGGAGCACTTACATTTACTGTAGGTAATAATTTAGATTATCATTATAGTTATTATTATTGCTACTGAACTCTTTTTTAATGAATGCTAGACTTATGGGCCATACACACTGGTGGAATATCTGACAGCATTGACAAGTTCAACGGAAACTGGCCAACATTCAGCCTTTGTGTACAGCAGCTGGTCCGGCAGAAACTTCTGCCAAAGGGACTTCTGTCCAGGGGGCATGACTGAAAAAGGTCTGCCGATTGAGATCCATCTGATTGGCATCTCAGCCACTGGCTGAGAGTGCTAACTGGTGTGTTCTGGCAGAACACAATAGGTCAGCAGGAGAAATCGCCATACTAACATCCTCTTTTTAGTATAGTGACTCCTCTCGAGATCTTCGTTTTTTTTTCATTCAGCCCCACAGAGTGGAACAAAAAAATTATAGTGTGTACCAGGCTTAACTTTTACAACACGTGCTTCCAGTGGTGATTGAAAGGATGGATAGCTAGAAAATGTGTGCCCCCCTCTTCCCCGGGCAACTTACTTCCAAAACAGTGGTTCATTGTAGTGAATTGACTATGCTGACTCTCCTGCTACCTGCCCTTGGTTACTACTTTGTGTTACGCTCACTCCAGTATTGTCACTACCAGGTCCCAAAGAGGTCATCTGGGGGCCATTAGTATTTGGCTATGAGTCCACATGATCTGTAGCTATCCCCTAAGTAGCAGTGTCTTCTTTTGTTAGAAAAAAAAAAGGCAAAACTTCCAAAACTTTTGCCTTTGCTTTACTTGTGTAGTCAGGTGCAGAGCTACTGCAATATGGAGTAGGAGAAGTGGAGAGAGGATTTTTGGTAAACTGCATAGGGAAAGTTCTCTCTTGGCACAGAGTAGAGAGAGGGAGAGCAGTGCACCTCTATTTGCGTATTCCCCTGCCAGCGGGGATTGTGCGACTGAGAATGAGGATACCCAGGCGCAGCACAGCACCGCTTACACCACGGATCCTGCGCCACTGCTGCAGAGAGTCTGGAGCATCCACTCTCCCTCTACTTCCCACCTCTGATTACTATAGGCTTTCAGATAGAGACTGAGGGGGCCCCTTCTACAGTAAGCATCCACAGCAGCATCCTGGGAAATGGAGATAGGGATATCCGCTAATTATTGACAATGCTAGCAGAGGCTGAGCTACTCAGAGCATGACACCAAGTGAACCCAATCCTTATCACACCCAAACTGAACTCTATACTGCTCCTATTTTAATCCTAGACTGCACCTGTAGCAACCCTATACAGCATTATACTGAACCTTTACTGCATCTGAACTACATCTACCATGCACCTGTGCCGAAACTATACTGCACCTATACTGTACTTATAATGCATGCAGGTAATTTATACTGTTAAGTGTAAAGACACTTTTAAAAGGTCCTAACAATAGCCAACAAAAGAACATAGCAAAGGACTGCCCCTCACGTAATAAATATTCTGCAAGCCCCCTTTGTTCTGTTACCACCCTCCTTTTCTTTTGGACAGTGCATACCTGGTTGTTCTAGGACTAGCATTGCTGCCATAAATGCGCTGTAGCAGTATAATTCCAGCACTTGGTAGTTAAAACTTTACTACTGCTTACTGCTGCACTGGAGATGGCTTAGCTACTGTTTATGCTGATCTGGATGCCAAATGTAATCTTATGCCTACTCCTTACTATTAATCATGTTGTATGCTAAATTGTGTTGTTAACATTGTTATTCCATTTAATGCTGGCCTAGATACCAACCATATTGGGTGACAATATGTTAAGTTTGCCTTTAATACCTGGTCCACTGCATGTTTACTGTGATATAGCAGTACTATTGGGTACTATTATTTTCAGTGATTTCCTTTAATATTGCTGGCTTGTACACTCAAGAAGGTTCTTGAGAAGGCCAAGGCAAAGAACTGAGGACCTATCCTATCCAGGGACTCCCATGGGGGTAGCGCTACACTTGTTACAATACTATAGTGATTGCCTAAACTTCCTTGTAGAGTATTGTTATTTGGAAGTGGCCTAGAAACTCCTTTCATTGATGCTGAGATATCAGATGTGTTGGGTAGATCAGGTCTAAGACACTATGGGGAAAATCAAGCAGCAGTGTTGTAATCTGGTGGACAGGGTAGGCTTACAAGGACATGAAGTTTAAAAATGGAGTTTAGGTAGGTGACAAACAAATTAATGCCCAACTCTAGCTAACACTTATAAAGGTCTGTAATGACAGACTTTTGTTCAAGTCAGAACTGCACCTCTCCCAATACATGTCAATAGTAACAATACATGTCAATAGTAATACAAAAGCAGAAGGAGGTAAAATGTAGGTCAGAAGGAGGTTAAAGAGGAGCTCCAGTCTGGGCAAATAAAAATAAAAGTCAGCAGCTACAAATCCTGTAGCTGCTGACTTTTAAAGTAAGGAAACTTACCTGTCCAGGGATCCAGTGCTATCGGCACCCTGAGCCGATTCGTCAATCGACTTTGTGCGCAGGCGCCGGCATCTTCACTAAGGGAACCAGCAGTAAAGCCTTCAGGCTTCACAGCAGGTTTTCTACTGTGCATGTGCTAGTCGCGCTGAGCTTTCTGAAGGGGATATGTGTGTGTCGCAGTGGGGGAAGGAGGAGGGGCCTGAATAACTCAGGGTTCGCAGCAGAGATCTTATCCGAAATTGAGAGTGGGTACTTTTCAAAACCTGGTACCCGCTCTCTCCCCAAATGTGGCAGTAGAGGGGGGGAGGGTGTAAACAAACTGAGCTTCTCCTTTTGAGAAGAGCGCCGCTTTAACTGCTGGTCAAATGCACCTGTCAACGAGCAGTGAATAATCCCCAAAGCATTTCAAAATGGTGTCAAATTGATGCACCTGAAAGTAAGCCATATTTGACTATCGACACAACTTCAGACAGTTAGAGCAATCTTTTTTTTTTATTTTATTTTTTTATTTGAAAAGAAGTTGAAACCACATGAATAAAAGCTGACCATTGTAAGCACTTCTGTTAGTGTTATGGGTGGCTCCAACCTCTGTATCTGATCTACGTGTAAATGTGGGGAAAAATATAAATAAAGGCATGTGAAATTTAAAAAAGGAATTTATACACTGCATAAAGCCATATAGTTCTTGGAATACTATGTCATTATATATATATAGTTGGACTTTAAATGGGCAACCTATACATGCTTATACTTGCCCTATAAGGTTCTGTATTCGTGGCGCAGCAGCCAGTCAGGTTCACACTCTCATATTTGAACTATTGTTTTTCTAGGTAGATGTGAATTGTTATGAAGTAATGCGGACAGTTCTTAGAAGGGTAATTGATAAATTAGGCCCAGAATTATTGGCATTGTTGTACACAGTTAGTGTGATATGAAAAGAGTATTTCATCTTTACTAAGTAATTTACGGCTTTCATCTGTCACAGTTTGTTGGCTGTATGATGTCTGGATTTCAGGCTTTGGAGCCAAACATGCTTTTTGCTAATGGAAGTTTTTCCTTTTTTCTGTCTTTAAAGCTAAGTGTCTATATCATAAAAACATGCAATGAAAATACCACTTTGAAGCTAGCTTCCCCGCAAATTTCCAGAAATAACATCATTAGTATCAAGGACTTCCTGTACACATATAGCTGGAAGAAGTTAAAATAAATTGATCCTAAACACCTTGAATTTTTCAGTAGAGATAGGTGAACAAAGAGCTCACAAAAAAATCAAACTACTATCAAAATATTAGTTTGCCTTACTGCCAAATGTAGAGGTACAACAAGATGATTATGTAAAATGATTTAAAAAAGGGAGTTAGAAATCATTCCTATCCATGTCGATTCAGAAAGGATAACAATTCATCAATAATATTCATTAATTTCTGCATAAACTGGTTCAGGTATGAATTGTTATTCCCTGCTCATGTTCATTACCTTTCCTTGAAGTTGATACAAACAAACAATACCCCCTAAGGAGTGGGTCTATATGGGCAACCAAACATCCAAAAGATACTCCAATGATAAGTTTTTTTTTTTGTTCAATACATTTTTATTGAGAGAAAATAAGTCAAACAACAAAGAAACAATTACAATCAAGATCACAAAAGGTTAGACCAGTTTGTTACAAATCACAAAATCATTTAAGTTCATTCTTCTTCCTCATGAATGTACACATAGCACCCCATACTGACAGAAAAACACAGAATTGTTGACATTGTTGCAGATTTATTAAAAAAGAAAAACTGAAATATCACATGGTCCTAAGTATTCAGACCCATTGCTCAGTATTTAGTAGAAGCCCCCTTTTGATCTAATACAGCCAGGAGTCTTTTTGGGAAAGATGCAACAACTCTTGATGGTAAACGTTGGTGGACAGCCATTTTTAGGTCTCTCCAGAGATGCTCAATTGGGTTTAAGTCAGGGCTCTGGCTGGGCCATTCAAGAACAGTCACGGAGTTGTTGTGAAGCCACTCCTTCGTTATTTTAGCTGTGTGCTTAGGGTCATTGTCTTGTTGGAAGGTAAACCTTCGGCCCAGTCTGAGGTCCAGAGCACTCTGGAGAAGGTTTTTGTCCAGGATATCCCTGTACTTGGCCGCATTCATCTTTCCCTCGATTGCAACCAGTCGTCCTGTCCCTGCAGCTGAAAAACACCCCCACAGCATGATGCTGCCACCACCATGCTTCACTGTTGGGACTGTATTGGACAGGTGATGAGCAGTGCCTGGTTTTCTCCACACATACCGCTTAGAATTAAGGCCAAAAAGTTCTATTTTGGTCTCATCAGACCAGAGAATCTTATTTCTCACTATCTTGGAGTCCTTCAGGTGTTTTTTTAGCAAACTCCATGCGGGCTTTCATGTGTCTTACACTGAGGAGAGGCTTCCGTCGGGCCACTCTGCCATAAAGCCCAGACTGGTGGAGGGCTGCAGTGATGGTTGACTTTCTACAACTTTCTCCCATCTCCTGACTGCATCTCTGGAGCTCAGCCACAGTGATCTTTGGGTTCTTCTTTACCTCTCTCACCAAGGCTCTTCTCCCCCGATAGCTCAGTTTGGCCGGACGGCCAGCTCTAGGAAGGGTTCTGGTAATCCCAAACGTCTTCCATTTGAGGATTATGGAGGCCACTGTGCTCTTAGGAACCTTAAGTGCAGCAGAAATGTTTTTGTAACCTTGGCCAGATCTGTGCCTTGCCACAATTCTGTCTCTGAGCTCTTCAGGCAGTTCCTCATGATTCTCATTTGCTCTGACATGCATTGTGATCTGGAAGGTCTTATATAGACAGGTGTGTGGCTTTCCTAATCAAGTCCAATCAGTATAATCAAACACAGCTGGACTCAAATGAATGTGTAGAACCATCTCAAGGATGATCAGAAGAAATGGAAAGCACCTGAGTTAAATATATGAGTGTCACAGCAAAGGGTCTGAATACTTAGGACCATGTGATATTTCAGTTTTTCTTTTTTAATAAATCTGCAACAATGTCAACAATTCTGTGTTTTTCTGTCAGTATGGGGTGCTATGTGTACATTCATGAGGAAGAAGAATGAACCTAAATGATTTTAGCAAATGGCTGCAATATAACAAAGAGTGAAAAATTTAAGGGGGTCTGAATACTTTCCGTACCCACTGTAAGTGAGCATAAGGCAAGCCGGCTTGAGTAGCACTAACTCTAAGTCCATATATGACTCCAATGATAAGTTTTAAAATAAAACCAATTTTATTTTATACAAACAATTAAAATTGCATAAAGAGACCAGGCGTCTCTATATGCCAAGAGACAAATTGTAAAACAAGTAATTGATGAATACACAGCTTGCAGCAATGGGTCAGGGTGGAACGTGTTCCAGAGAGACCTTGAAGTTGAAGTTGTGGTGCTACTTTCTGCACTAGCCAAAACATAATTACAAAACAATATATGTACAACAGCGTATAAATATTCCAGGGCTCTAAGTACGAGCTCACTCAAACTAGAGAATAAATGTCTCATACTTTGTGGAGTGGAATGGCCAGGTGAAAGATAAAGGGGAGATAGATTTGGGAGTGATTCAGTCCATTCATATGAAATAAAACAAAGTTGCCAGGATTAGTAATAGGTGTACACATTTATTGGTAAAAAACAATTCTCACTTACATCTGGGTAAATTGTGTATAGCTCCCAGTACAAAAGGGGATCATGCATGTACTGCCAGAAGAACCAAGACCATTAAACAGTAATCCTCCATGTCAGCGTCCGTCCCAACAAACACTGGTGGGATCTGGTTCTCCTATGGTGGCTTAGGGTCCTTCCACCCAGGGCTGTCTGATCAGGTTCTCCTGCCAGTTTTTCAGGCGGACCTGATCAGACCCTGCAGTCTCCTCTATGGAGCGGCAGATGTCAGCGGACACATGTTCGCTGACACCCGCCAGCATCCGATGCGATCCTGCCCGCAAAATCCAGACAGATGGTGGTCCTATTTTCCATCCGTCTGGCAGATCGGATGGACCACCTGTCCATTTCTATCTGATTTCTCTATAGAGGAGAGCGGGACTGTGTCTATGTCCGCTCTGCACAATGAGTGGACACGGACCTGTTATCCGCCTACTCAGCAGGGATCATCGGAGCAATCACGCTGTGCAAGTGGAATCCGAAACACGGAGGCGCCCGTGTGAAAGAACCCTAACTGATCCAGCGGTCTTGGTTCTCCTGGCTGCTTCTGAATGCTTGATAAATGCCCATGAAAGTGTTGCTTTTCTAGTGGGAAGTGCTTAAAGGGGAAGTGATGTAGAGGAATTGTGTATCTACTTTGAGGGGTGGTTAGGTTGTGGTGTGATAGCAGACATTTTTGTGAATTCTCTGCAAGATGGATCCATACTTTGATCTCTCTGACACTTGGCTTGATCCAGCTCAACTATACTAAAACAGAAAGCGTTGCCACTGGCAATGCTCAAAGCTTCTGCTCCTACCTGGCACTGGCAGTATTTGATGCTTTTGCCCGCACACAGAAGAAAATGTTACCACACAGCTGCTCTGTACAAACTGGAAGTGTCTGGAGCTGCTCTTTCCTACTTCTCTGTTATTTCCCAGTGCAGACATTAAAGGGCAATTATGAGGCTTTAAAAAAATACAGAATAAATGCTGCATACTTTGACGCACGTCAAGATGTAGAGAAGAAAAAGATAGGAAATGGGTTACTGGTATACTGGTAGGATTAACAGTTAAAAATGAAGGAAAAAAAAAACAAATGCAGCCACCACATCTAAGTTGCACAGTATTATTTTTGTTCTTAGAAGTTTATAGAGTAAATAGGAATGTAAACGCGGGTACTTTTTTATGTGTATATGCAAATCAAGTAGGAACACTGCTGGAAACCTAATGATGTGCATGTACACACAATATCATCAAAATTGTGCTTTTCTGCTTCTTTGACAGCAAAGCAGCTATCAAAACCTAGTAATACCTCATTTTTATGTGTTTGGTGTTGTACACGCTGCATGTGTTTTCAGATTTTCTGTATTGCTTCCTCTTCAGAGCTCAGAAATGCTGCATTTCTTCTGATAATGTGCTGCACACAGCAGAGTAATGGCTCTGCTCATATCTTTTCTGTATGTGATGTCAGTGATGCAATTGTCAGGCATGAAGAATGCATGCTGTGCACCTACTTTTAAGGATTTTATTAATACCTAGGGTATCCATTAGGTATCCAATAAGTTCTTCTTCTGTAGCTATTGTGCACACAGTGCTCATTTCAGCTTGTTGCTGTGAGTATGGAATGATATGAAATGGGATTCAGGATGTAAAGAAAAAACTAATTGACATTTCCCTTACATTTTTACACCTCTATATAAACTAAAGCCCATTCATCATTGTAACCTTTGACAACTGAAAATTTTCTCCCAGTATGTCCTCGGGTAAAAAGGTGTAGTGCAAAAGGTAATTACCACATCATTTAGTTGTTCCGGTGCGTTTGCTGCCTTTACATAATGAGGATCTTTTGGTATGGCAAGCCCTCTATTATTCATTTTCAACCTAAAAGGCAGCACATGGCACAGTATGCAATCTCTTTATTGATTGTTCCTATGCCAGTGTTACAGCAGTCCCTGCACAACTTTTTATGTTGATAATTTTAGCAACTCTCTTCTTCCTGTGGCATTTGAACCAGAATTGTGGAGTTTGCAATGATCGCAGAGAAAATGAACACAGCTCAACCTTTCTGATTCCAAAGGGTTTCTTGACAATAGCTGCAGCCACATGTTGGTTTTAGGTCTCTAGCATTGTGCTGAGCCATTCATTACATACATATATTTATCTTTTCACTTTTTTCTTATGAATGTACTATGTAATGAACCATGGCAATGGTAGATACTAATCCTGCTTCCTTTTCCAGGGTAGAGATGAAAATGCTACAAATGTTAAATATCTGCTAGATTAAAAAAAAAACTATTGCTATTGCTCCTCTGAGGGATAGTTATAAATCCAATATATATATACTGTATATAGATATATATGTATAGATATATAGATATGTATGTATGTATGTGTATATATGTATATATATACAGTGGGTACAGAAAGTATTCAGACCCCCTTAAATTTTTCACTCTTTGTTATATTGCAGCCATTTGCTAAAATCGTTCAATTCAGCACCCCATACTGACAGAAAAACACAGAATTGTTGACATTGTTGCAGATTTATTAAAAAAAAAAACTGAAATATCACATGGTCCTAAGTATTCAGACCCTTTGCTCAGTATTTAGTAGAAGCCCCCTTTTGATCTAATACAGCCAGGAGTCTTTTTGGGAAAGATGCAACAAGTCTTTCACACCTGGATTTGGGGATCCTCTGCCATTCCTCCTTGCAGATCCTCTCCAGTTCTGTCAGGTTGGATGGTAAACGTTGGTGGACAGCCATTTTAGGTCTCTCCAGAGATGCCCAATTGGGTTTAAGTCAGGGCTCTGGCTGGGCCATTCAAGAACAGTCACGGAGTTGTTGTGAAGCCACTCCTTCGTTATTTTAGCTGTGTTTTTCTGTCAGTATGGGGTGCTATGTGTAAATTCATGAGGAAGAAGAATGAACCTAAATGATTTTAGCAAACGGCTGCAATATAACAAAGAGTGAAAAATTTAAGGGGGTCTGAATACTTTCCGTACCCACTGTATATATATATATATAATATATATATATATATATAAATATATATATATATATATATAATATAAATATATATATATATAGATATAGATATAGATATAGATATAGATATGCATCTATATATATATTGGGTATAAAAAGTCTACACACCCCTGTTAAAATGTCAGATTTCTGTAATGTAAAAAATGAGACAAAGGTAAAACATTTCAGATTTTTTTCCCACCTTTAATGTGACCTATAAACTGTACAACTCAATTGAAAAACAAACGAAAATCTTTTAGGTGGAGGGAAGTAAAAATAAAAAACGAAAATAATATGGTTGCATAAGTGTGCACTCCCTTAAACTAATACTTTGATAATGCACCTTATTTACATCACAGAAACCTGACATTTTAACAGGGATGTGTAGACTTTATAGATTGACTGTGCATATATATTTATATATATACACAAATAGAGAGTGAGTCACTCCTCTCGTGTACACGTCCAGCACCTGTAGTGCTGGACATGATGGGCCCCAAGATGGGCTCCTAATTACCCACCAAACAAATGATAGAAAACTAAATATATATAAAAGAGAGCTCTATTTATTGCTTATGCATGCATATATTACAGCAGCTGTGATATGTATGTGTGAGCTCTCTTTATGAGGCAGCCACTCTCAGATTAAATATACAGTATTTCACAAAAGTGAGTACACCCCTCACATTTTTGTAAATATTTTATTCTATCGTTTCATGTGACAACACTGAAGAAATGACACTTTGCTACAATGTAACGTAGTGAGTGTACAGCTTGTATAACAGACAGTGAAAATTTGCTGTCCCCTCAAAATAATTCAACACACAGCCATTAATGTCTAAACTGCTGGTAACAAAAGTGAGTACACTCCTAAGTGACAATGTCCAAATTGGGCCCAATTAGCCATTTTCCCTCCCCGGTGTCATGTGACTCATTAGTGTTACAAGGTCTCAGGTGTAAATGGGGAGCAGTTGTGGTAAATTTGGTGTTATCACTCTCGCTCTCTCATACTAATCACTGGAAGTTCAACATGGCACTTCATGGCAAAGAGCTCTCTGAGGATCAGAAAAAAAAAATTGTTGCTCTACATAAAGATGGCCTAGGCTATAAGAAGATTGCCAAGGCCCTGAAACTGAGCTGCAGCACAGTGGCCAAGACCATACAGTGGTTTAACAGGACAGGTTCCACTCAGAAAATCCCTCACCATGGTCCACCAAAGAAGTTGAGTGCACGTGCTCAGCGTCATATCCAGAGGTTGTCTTTGGGAAATAGACGTATGAGTGCTTTGATTGGTTTCAATTGGTGTCAAGTGTGTGTGGCGGCAACCAGGTGAGGAGTACAAAGACAAGTGTGTCTTGCCTACAGTCAAGCATGGTAGTGGGATTGTCATTAGCTGGGGCTGCATGAGTTCTACAGTTCATTGAGGGAATCTTCAATGCCAACATGTACTGTGACATACTGAAGCAGAGCACGATCCCCTCCCTTCAGAGTCTGGGCTGCAGGGCATTATTCCAACATGATAACGACCCCAAACACAACTCCAAGACGATCATTGCCTCAAATGGAAGGTAGAGGAGCGCAAGGTCTCTAACATCCACCAGCTCCGTGATGTCATGGAGGAGTGGACGAGGACTCCAGTGGCAACCTGTGAAGCTCTGGTGAACTCCATGCCCAAGAGGGTTAAGGCAGTGCTGGAAAATAATGGTGGCCACACAAAATACTGACATTTTGGGCCCAATTTGGACCTTTTCAGTAACAGGTTTACTCACTTTTGTTGTCAGCGGTTTAGACATTAATGGCTATGTGTTGAGTTATTTTTAGGGGACAGCAAATGTACACTGTTATACAAGCTGTACACTCACTACTTTACATTGTAGCAAAGTGTCATTTCTTCAGTGTTGTCACATTAAAAGACATAATAAAATATTTACAAAATTGTGAGGGTGTACTCACTTTTGGGAGATACTTATATATATATATATATATATATATATATATATATATATATATATATATATTCATATATACTAGATGTATTTATATATACAGATGTTAGCATCAGAAAGAATGTCTATTGTTGATCTGCTCAGGTAGTAGAGTATGTGATTGGAAATGAGAAACTGTGTCACCTGAAATTATATGAATCCCAGACCCTTGATGATTAATATAATACTAATTTAATATATTTTGAAAATCTTTTTATTGTTTTGCATAACACAACAAAATAAAACATTTCGCATTGGGCATAAGGAAGAGTACAGAGATGAAACCCTCACAGGGGCTATGTAACTGAAAACACATCACACATAAATCAATGAATAAAATAAAATAAAAAAATGAGGGTAACATTGTTTAGACAGGTGGTATGTCTCCATATAGCACACACAGTGGTAAGGGAGTGAGACAATCATGTAGCATGAAGGGAACAACATGGCACCAACAATGGGGCTGACATGGTAAAATCAGACCTAAGACCCTATGACATGTTCAGAGCTGTTGAAGGTTCTGCCAGCCATTTTGACCAGACCTTATTTATTAATTTAGGCATCCTTGTAGAGCGACAAGCTGTTGTTGACCAGTTGCTTTCAAAATGAAAGCGCAACAGGGGCAGGTTTTTTCCAGTGTAGAGCAATTGCTTTTCTGGCATAAAATAGTGCTAGGTTAACTAGCATCTGCTCAGCCATTGTAAGTAAGAGGTGTGCTACCAGACCTAGTAAACAAATAGACATCAAGGGTCTCAGGGTATCACGTACCTGGAGATGAGCCTGTCACTGTGAGGAAGGCCTCCCTTGCGCCTCCGACTCGGGACCCCTGATAGTGCAGACAGGGGACACCTGAGTGTAGAGTAGCACGAGCGCCTGGAGACTTGCTTGGAGCGAACGGTGGCTACTGGTGAATGTTGCCAGAGAAGTCCAATGAGCAGGGTGTTGAGCAGGCAGCAGGTGCTGGAAGCAGGAGTTCCTGGGTAACAGGAGGAGCTTCCTATGCAGGATTGGCGGATCTGGGAATGACAGAAGCGTGGTAAGACAAGCCAGGTCAGGAGCCAATCGGTAACGTAGAAGCCAGTAGGAGCAGACAGGAAGAGAGGTCACGGGACAAGCCAAGGTCGGTGCAGGTGGAGATCAGAGAATCGTCAGGACAAGCCGGGTCTGGAACTTAGGAACAAGATGCAGGTAAACAGGTATCCAAGGCTGAAGACAAAGCAGCACTAGAGCAGTGCAATGGCTGGGTTTAAATAGTCCCTTTGGCGCGAATGTCTAACGTGCGCAGTGCACGTTCGTGTACTCGCAAACGTGGTTGCGCGAGTTCGCGCATGCGCATTGGCCATTGTCCAGTTTCTGACAGGAACATGTCTTTGTACAGCAAACATTCTCTTACACAGGGGGGTAGAGATAATAGAATTTAGCAAGGCCATCACTTCTTCCCAGAAACTGACAATGGACAGACAGGTCCGGAAGATATGTTAGAAGTCCCCTGGAATCTTTCCACATCACAAACACGCGAGGGGGCAAGTGGGGTTCATTTTGTGCAATCTATATGGAGAAAAATAGACCCAGGTGATTAATCTTATTTTGCTACTCTCAAGTTTACTCTTATCAGTTTTTACATAAAATGAAGAACAGGAAGCATGAAAGGAGATTTTTCAAGTAAACATATACTCTATTGTCAAAAATGACTATTGTTTGTATTGCTATTACAATGCTGATGTTATACAATTGTAGTGTATGCTGTGACCATAGATCTCCTCTAAAAGTACATCCTGTTACTATGTGATGCACAAGCCTCATAAAGTAAACAAAAAGTGAACAAAAAACTTACAACAAATAAATTCCCCTGACCCAAAACGAGCACAAAGGAAGAAAAAGAAAATGGAACTCTAATCAATACCTGAAAGAGGTTATATACATGTATATAAATAAAACACCCAAGATCGTTATTTTTACATCTAAAACATAATAAAATTTGACCATATTCAGTGCATAACATGTATATAAAACATCCATTTGGTATATAAGTTGGCGTTACAATGAACGCGATTCACGAGAAACTCGCTTCCTCAGGATCCACACCTTTTGTACATATGGACAACACTTTCAATCTACAAAGGGTAATTACAAAGAATGCATATACAGAACATCCATAAATAATAGTTACATTTCACATATTTAAAAAAAAAAAAACCTCACATACAACTCATCCAAAAGAAGTAAAGTATCAAAAATCAATAAGTATTTCAGCTGTGTGTGTAGCTGTGTGATATGAAATAGTGCTTATATTTATGTTTCATAGCCAGTAGGTGAGGCTCTAGGCTATTTTCCACATGTTTACTTCACCCCCTCTCTCTTTTATCTCCATCTGCTTTGTATGATTCCATACAAACTTTAGAGAGAGGCAGTCTGAAAGTAATTAACTACTGCTGCTCTTTCCCTTCCGATAACCTATAATGCCCTCTGACATGGGTGCATGGATGTTTCTTTTATGAAATGTATATTTGTAAAATAAAGATATCATACAAAAATAAAGGACAAAAAGTTTAAAACTGAAAAACAAAATAAAATTAAGCTAAATCTAAAAGTTTCCCTTTGTGATGAAATGTTGGTCTTGCCTCAGCATAATGAACCTATACCTAAAGGCAGGAGTAGAGTTTTTCATTGAACTGAGCACAAAAGCACCTATTGCCCGCTGTCTTTAACTTGACACAGTTCTCATCAGTTGAAATGGGGTCTGTATACTCAATACAGAAAAAGCTATGACTAAGCACCAGCTTGGGTGCGAAACACGTTAGCTGCCAGTGTCATCATCTCCGCTGTGGTATGATCATCCTTCATGTATTTCTGCATTTTTGTTTTCTTCAATATTTTTTTGGAGTGCTGCCATTCAGTCCATTTCTTCCATATGCTTCTGTTGCAACCAGGGCGTGCACCTGAATTTCCCCTCTGAGGCTGAACTTTGAACAGAGGCTTTTTGTCCTGGAGCAGCACAGTGTCTTGCCCCCTTTCTTTATCTTGACACAGTTCTCATCAGTTGAAATGGGGTCTGTATACTCAATACAGAATAAAATGACTTTCAACATAGGTCAGTCAGTAATCAAGTCAGAGAACCAGGGGAAAAGTCTTTGCCCCTGAAATGTTGCAGCAATCCCTACATGGTAGCACATAAGACACCTGAATAATACAAATTTTACACTGTCAGCTCTCTAATTTTTGAGTAGGTTAGGGACATCATACATGTGATTTAAAGGTTCACATTGACAAGGTCTCCCGGGCACGTTTTGATTACAAAATTACATGTATATGCCATGACTGATGAACGTTACAAGTTCCATCAATCACAACTGTCTGGGAAAAATAGCTTTTGAGGCATCCTATAACTGTGGACATTTACAGGACATTGTTCTGTTTATAGGGCATCTTTATTTTCTTTAATATTGTGTCTGCCAATAACTTTGATCATATTTTTCTACATCAGATGTATTTTGTACATCAGATTTCATTAGCATTGCTTTTCTGATCCCTGAAATGTACAAGTGTTCTTTATAAGACGCCACTGTCACGAGGAAGATATAGTAGACTGCATGTGTACAAGTTAGGTAAAATATACATTGAAAAATAAAATCATATAAATAAAAAATGCATTTGTTTTGTAATTAGAAATCCTAATTTTTATTCCCACAGTGGCCTTGTACTAAAGATACAGATACATAGAGCTTATGATCGTTCATCACAAATAGGCCCTTAAATTCTGGGCATGTGTTTTAACTGGACAGTACTTGTTTAAGGCAGGCCATACATGTGTTGGATTCCAATAGAACATTCTTTCGAAAATCAGAAATTTTGTGCGTTTTGTGATTCAATGGTGCCACCATTGATTTCGAAATTCGACCAACCAAGCCTTCAATTTCACCTTATATTGTTACAGAAAAGATTTTTCGTGGCCTGGGAATCTTCTTTTCTTTCTGGGAATTTTCTTTTCTTGCAATCATGCACATTTTCTTTTTTGATTATATTTCTCACACGATTCTCCCATTATTGATTAGAAAATCGTTCGTTTTTCATAAAATTTCCAACATGCCCGATCACTCAAATTCAATGACCACACGAAAATCAGCAGTTGCTGTGTTCCACTAATGGGAAATTCGAACAAAAATTCTTAGATATGATTTTCGAAAAATTCGACCCATGTATGGCCAGCCTAACTCTGCATAGAGAAATGTGTCTTACTTCTTTTTAATGAGCAAGAACTAAGAAATTACTTATTTTCCAAACTGTCTGATCGGTGGCCTAAAGGTTGTAACGTGCTGGTTTGGCTGTTTTGTGCTTATTTACAACATGAATATATCAGAGTCGTTCGGACTGTATGTCTGTTCAAATAAATGTATAGGTACCCAAAATGAACCAGTCATTTTTTTTTTAATATCAGAATATTCAGACTTAAATTATTGTAATGTAGAGACATACAAAAAACTCATGACAAATGTATAATTGCCCCTTATTTAACTTTGCTTACTCTATCAAACCTTTCCAAATATGCATCAGTTAGTCATAGGTCATCTGTGCAACCAGAAGCTGGCAAGCAGTGAGTGTGGTCAAGCAGGATAATGGTTCAACTTGACTGACTAGAGCAGGATGAAGGAGTTATATCTTCCCACACCAGCGAATCAAGACGGCCAAAGACTAGCTCCTGGAAGAAGCCAGGGAGACGATGCTGCCACCAGCGAAGGACCTTGTTAGCAACTGACTGTTGCAGCAGAAGTATTATGGACTTTATTTCCATTTTAAGATATTGTAAGCCAATTAATCTTCCTAATGCAGTTGTAATATAAAACAGAAGTTTTAAAAGTACAATTAAGGACATTTTTTTTTTTTTTTACTAGAGTAGTAAGGATTAAGGCGACTGTCAGGTTTGCATTTCAGTGACCAGGTTAGAGAGGCTCTCTCTCTCTCAGTGGGAAAGTATTAGTGGCACTGATGAGGGCTAAAAAATGTGACCCAGCCCAATAAAAGAATGATCAATATTAATACTGGTAATAAAGTATAATAATGTCCATCAGTTAGGAGTTTCCATATAGTATGTTATTCCATACAAGCTGCATTCTCAGAATAAGCAGCCAGCTGTCAAAGTAGAAGCAGCTCTCAAAAGAAAAATGGGAAACACAGAAGCGCTATGTGAGTGTATCTGGGTATCTGAGTGGTAATTTTTACTTACAGGGGATGATCAGTTTCATAGTTAGACCTTACATCAATAAATTATGTAGGTTAAAAATTAATGTTTATCAAATTACAGGGTCTACTGGTTTGTTCCATGCCCCTGAAAAAAGCTACTCACCCAATCTTCAGAGAGGGTTGGTGTAGAACTGCACATATATAGGTAAAGATACCAATGTAAATATATGACAACTAATAAATGAGGTTCTAAGGGAAATAACATTAAAAAGATTCCCTATGAGATAAATAGGGGAAGGAGAAATATAGGGGGTACTTATTGCTAGTAAATAACCAATTATGGCAACAGATGAAGATTTTTATATACCATAGAAGCCTAAAGATCTGTATAATAACAGATTATATTTAAAGATAACATAATGGGTTACAAAATAGAATGAGCTTCAAGATCCTCATTCAAGCCACCCGGGGCCAAAGTACCCAAGGTATAAATCCAAATTTCCCTTTTGCAGAGACGCCAAATGCGCTCTGCTCTTGGGAGACTCTTGGATATGCTTTCTATGACCCAGACCCAAAGATCAGCATATAATTTGTGATGGAAATCCAAAAAATGTTTCAGAAAACACTGATTTTATCATCCCCTGTAAGTAAAAATTACCACACTACGGATCTATATATCAACTGCATATATGGCCAGTATCATTGTGTACCCAATGATGCTTGCAATGAGATTAATGTTTATATAATGAAGTTTGCAATAAGATAGTATTTTAAAATAGAATGTTTTATTTTGGTCTTTGTGTTACTGTAATAACCGTCCAGCTAGATATTTGTTATTGCCATGAACCCGGTTACACTAACATGCTGGGTAATGTAGTCCCTCTACCTGGACACATATACAGCCCCTAAAAGACATGGCCCTATCATGGCCTGAGGAAGGAGCACGCATGCTCCGAACATGCGCCAGCCAGTCGGTCCTTCTGCCCTTCTTCTGGTGATGTCAAAGCTGACAGCTTTGCGGTCTCCACATGGACTTGAAGCCCTGGCAACCACCAGTGCAGCTGAGCGGCCAGTGGATCCATTACTGTCAGCGGTCCAGACTTGAAGCCCTGGGAACCACCAGTGCGGCTGAGTAGCCAGTGGATCCACTACTGTCAGCGGTCCAGACTGAATCGCAGTTGAGAGGCCTCCACATGTGATGTGCCTATTTACACTCTCTCTTTGTGAGTTGCTCTATTATCTATTAAACAGGACTTTTGAACCTTTACTACACCCAGATAGTGCCACTGTGTTTCCCGTGTCACTTTCTCTCACTAGTGTGACCGAGAATGAAAGAGAGGGTAAATCCAGCATTTTTAAATTTCCAATATTGGAATTTCCCTCTCATTTGAAAAATATCCTTTCACTTTTAGTTGTGTCTGCAGGACACGAAGTGAAGGGAAATCATGCTTTAAAATTGCTCATGCCCGTACAACAGCATATATTTTACTATCAATAGGCGACATTTTAAAAGCCTTTACAGGTTACAACTTTAGATTTACACAGTAGGTCTGGTGCTAGAAGTACTGTCCACAATCTGACATTCACTGTAATACCTCACATGTGTGGGGCAAATCACTGTTTGCGTGTGTGTGAAACTTATGCATAAGTTTGCCTTTGTGCATGAGCAGGGGGGGACTTGGGGGGGGGGGGGGACTTTAAACACTTTTTTAATGATTTATTTTATTTCTTTAAATCATTTTTACACTGTCACTTAACTGTTTTTAAATCACTTTTATTGTTTTTACAGAGAATATAAATATTCATGTGATTAAAATAGGCAGAGGGAAGTACTCTTTATAGAGAGATCTGGGGTCTCTCAGACCCCAGATGTCCCCTCTGCCCTTAAAAGCATTTGATTACATCAAGCCATTCAAGACTCTGGTTATCTCTAAATTCAACTAGGGAAAGCATCGGCTGGTCACTTAGGTCTTCTACTAGGACAGGAGAGCCCAAGAAAGCTGTAGAAGGCAGCAAGGGGGTCCCCTCCCGCTGCTTGTAAAACCAGCTGCAGGTATCACCCAGGATAACCACTCAGAGTTCAGTAACATATCAGCAACAGTCCCTGGAGCTGAAGTGGATATGTAAACTCTTACCTTGTAAAACAACCCATTCAATTTAACATAGTAATGAAAGAAAAAAAATGTATGTACTGTAGATATATTTAAAAACATAAATATTACACTTTTTTTTTTTAACTTGGTCACATAATCTCTGTTCTCAGCTGCTGTACATAGGAGACGTAGAGAAGTGGGGGTGGAGAAACAGCATAATACTGATCTTCCCAGTGAAGGGGGGCGTGTCACCACATGTCTGACCATTGGTGGACAGGCAAGCTGTGCGCTTAGTACAGCCAAATAACTGACCATACTAAGAAAAATGAGCTTCCATGCCTTGATCAGTTTGCCAAAGGAAATCAGGGGGACTAGCAGGATCACCAGGTATTTCACACAAAGGAAGCAATGCAAAAAGAGCAGGATGCTTTTTTTATACAAGTACAGCAGACACCTATCAGGAATATGAAATATTGGGGTGACTTTTCATATTTACATTCTTCAAATTTTGTTGCTGCAAAATATCTGATCACTACTCTGGAATACGGGATGGTCCCGTCCATGCAGCCCACGCTTTGGTGCAGTTACTGGCAATTACATCACCATGACAACAGTGGTATAGGTTTCTCTAAAGATTAAATTTAGATCCATTCAAACTCAGTCAGCAATGGAAAGAGATGTGAAAAAGTAGTAACCCAAATTAACCAAGCAACTTTCAATTTAATGAAGTCAGGTCAGCTAAAAAGGGAATTATGGTTGCTCCTGGTTGATGAGCTCTCTATAGATCATCAACACTCTACACTGCATTATTGATTACACCTCTTGGCTGATTTTTTATTTTTTATATTATCAGGTATAGAGGTCTAGGATGGACTATAGTACTATATACTTGGCTGAGAACGAGGCTGTTATGCTAAGATTTAAATGGGGGTACTGAGAACATGGTTATTTTAAGATAAAAATTGATTTTCTTGAATGTGCTGCTAAAACAGGGAAAGTGGCACATGAACACATGAACAGGAAAAACGAAGAACAGAAAAGCCAAAAAGTCAGTGTATATGATATTTTTTTAAATTCATTTTTCAGACAAGCACATTTTTTCTTCTCTATATTTAAAAAATCTTACTAATAGTTGTTATACTTCTATCTTAAGCTTTGCTATACCTTCAGCTATACAGAAGGAGACATATTCTTATCTGACCTTATTGTTTAATTAAAATATATTATAGTGGTATGAAATTTGATTGTGTACAATAAAAAAAAATGCTTTTCTTAGCCTTGGCATTGGGCAGATGAATTCGTTATTACAAAAATATTCATTACAGCACTGGTTCAATGATATAAATTATTCTTTGTGAAAACTCATGCATAATAAATCGTTCAATAAATGTCATGATCAAATAAAGCCCTCCAATTATTTAACCAAATTAATTTCCAATGAAATAAGTTCAAATAAAACAATCCAATGGTCTAATGACTAAAAGGTTCCCATCGCCAATATGATTCTTCCAAGTGTAGAAGAATATTTGATCAAAAGTGACCACCAACACTAATACAGGAAAACACTCATACCGGAAGTGTGTGCCAATCTCACGACAAGGTTAGGATAACACAGCTTGTAAAGTATTACAGTAATTATTTCAATTGGGTGCTTGGCCTCCATTGCTGTCCTCTCCCCATTTAGTGGTTAGATTTTACAGCCAGCAAAAAATTACATAAAACAGGTTTCCATAGTGTAGTGTCATAAACATCCAAATGTATTTGACACAAGTAATCTAGGTACTCAGAAAAGCTGCTAAAGCATAAGCTTAGAATAAAAAAAAATATAGAGAAGCCACAGACACCAGCCACTCCAATCCTTCACAGGTCATAAAAACAGCAAAAATGACAGGACCCAGCTCCTACTCAATTCCAGCATCAGGTTCACCTTACATGTTTCGTCTTTTCTGACTTCATCATAGGGGATGAATTGGTTATTGTCTTTACCGTTTTTACCATTGCTGAGCTTTGGAAATAGTAGGTAATCGGTAAGGTATGTAGCAGGAGAATACTGCTCCTCAACTCCATGTGGCTCCACAGACTTTGGTCTCAGCACTTGTTTGCGAAAGAGATACAGAAATGCACAGTTTATTACTTCTCTTTCCTTTTACTAGTTAGAAAATGCAGCTAATTTCCTGACTATAAGATGTTGCTAGTTCTCTTTAAGCGGCTCTTCAGCCATTTTTTAATCTTTCCCCCTATAAATCTTTTGCTCCTGTTGATTTAACTTTGAATAGTAAAACATTTTTTTTTTCTGTCAGTAAATAACTTATACCACCCACTTCCTTTTTCTTGTCTGGTAATTAGCCTAGGCTAATGACCTAATGCACAGCTTTCTATCTTACTCTCATGAGAGTTTGCCAACAAAGGAGGGGGGGGGGGGCGTAAGTCATAGGAGCGCCAATGATAGCTGAAGAGCTGGAGGCGGCTAGATGAGGGAAGAGATAACAGAAGACTGCAGAGATCCATGAGTATTCATCCACAGAGAAGAAATGAGCAGGTGATCAGAGGTGTGAGTATGTCTGTCTGTATGTGTGTGTGTGTGTGTGTCTGTGTGCCTCTGTGTGTCTGTGTAAATCCTGGAAGTGAACAGGCAGCAGCTTCAGCTGCCCACAGTTAAAATGTCTGCAGCCAGACTTAGTGGAGGGAAATTTTTGTAGCAAATATGGCAAGTACAGAATCACAGTATATATAAAATAATATGCAAAGTGGTTGGTGGGAAGCTTCAGAAAATGTTTTTATTATAAATTATGTGAGCAGACTGCTGTCCCTCTAACTAAGGAGATGCTGTTGTTTTTTTTTCTGGTTTTCAACTATTTTTTTTTCTTTGCTTCTAATAAAGTGGTCCAGGGAACCGTGTAACATGTAGAGCCAAAGCAGCCCTTCTCTCCATTATTACATGAATGGATGAGTATTTTTCATCCACCCTTCTTTCTTCTCTCTTCTTCTCTGACAATTTAATTGTACCATGTTATATTATTTATCCTATTTTGTCTCTGCTTTTCCAATCACTGATATGATTCTTCCAAGTGTAGAAAAATCTTTCCCCAAAGTGACCACCAACACTAACCACTTGCCGACTGCCCTATAGCAGTTTTAATGGCAGCTCACTCCAACTTTTTTGTGATTCTACACAGCGGGAGCTGATCAGCTGCTCCCATGGACCCATGATGGTTCAGTACACATGCAGAACGGCAATCTCCCTATGTAAACAAGGCAGATCGCCATTCTCTCAGTAAAGAAGGCATAGATCCTGTGTTCCTGCCAAGCAGGGGCAAGGATCTATGCTTTCCTCTAGTGAAAGCACCTCCCACACTACATTAAAAGACCAGCTAGGCACACAGTTAAACCTTTGGTCGCCCCTGATGTTAACCCCTTCCCAGCATATTTTTTAGCACTGATCTCTGTAATAATGTCCCACCGGGAGACCCGAGCAATCAGCCGGCACGTCCGTCGGCTGGGTGGTGTCCCGATCAAAGCCAAATGCGGCTTTGATCGGGTCTCCGATGATGTAACCCGGAGGCGGCGTCCATGACGTCACGTCCGGTTTACTTGGCTGCTAAAGGCGCCAAATTTAAAAAGTGAGTGTATTCAAAAATGTAGTTTTCGGCATTTTGAATACATGAAAGTATAGTGAAGGAGTCTAGGGTCTTTTAGACCCCCGATCCTTCCATAAAGAGTACCTGTCACTGCCTATTGCTGTCACAAGGGATGTTTACATTGCTTGTGACAGCAATAAAAGTGATCAGTTTTTTTTTTTTTTTTAAACCTGTGGTAAAATTAAAAAAATAAATAAAATAAATAGGAAAAAAAATTAGCTTGCGCACGAAAAGAAATGTATACGGAAGTCGCGCCCGCAAATTAAATCGCTGTTCAAACCACACATGTGAGGTATCGCTAGAGCATGAGCAATAATAAATAAAAAAAAGAGCTATTCTCTAACTCTAAACTGGTAACCATTAAAAATGTTTAAAGCATCGCCTATAGAGATTTTTATTGACCGTAGTTTGTCACCATTCAGTGGGTGTGCGCAATTTTAAAAGCGTAACATGTTGGGTATCTATTTACTCGATGTGACATCAAAAATGGCATTTCAAAGACCGCTGCACAAATACCATGTGACAAAAAATATTGCAGTGACCGCCATTTTATTCTCCAGAGTCTTTGCTAAAAATATATATATAATGTTTGGTGGCTCTAATTAGTTTTCTAGCAAAAAATACTGATTTTAACTTGTGAATAGGGTTGAGCGAACACCTAGATGTCCGTGTTCGACGGGTTCGGCCGAACTTTAAAAAAAAGTCCGGGTCCGTGTCCCGGACTTTTACCGAACTTTTCCCGGACACCGAACCCCATTGAAGTCAATGGGGACCCGAACTTTAAGGCACTAAAATGGCTCTAAAACACCAAAGGAAAGGGCTAGAGTGCTGCAAATGGCAGCAAAACGTAATTAAGAGCATGGCAAGTGCTCTGCAAACAAATGTGGATAGGGAAATAACTTAAAACAACAAAAAAAAAACAGAAAAATAAAACAATGTTCTTCTTCATCTCTGAAGGACGAGGCCCATATGGAGTAGGAGGGAGGTTGAGGTGGTGGTGGATGTGGCGGTGACATAGGCGTGCGCACAGGGTGTGCTGGGTGTGCCTGGGCACACCCTAATCACCTAGGGCACATAGCATTGCCAGTGAGGAGATGGGAAAGATCTCCCTGGGACCTGCTCTGCTCTATTTCTCCTTGCCTACAGGTACATGGCCCCGATACATTACTCTCCCTGCTGGCAAACACATGCATGTGTATTTCAACTTTGGGGTGCACACCTTAATGCAATAGGCTGCGCACACCTATGGGCGGTGTAGGTGGAAGCGGCGGTGGAGGAGGACCAGGGCCGGATTAACAGCATCATGGGCTTGGTGCTGAGGATTTTGAAGGGCCTTAAGGGCCGTGCCTTGCCATGCACCCAGAGGAGGAAGGGTGCAGCCATGCATGCCTAATTCAACATGGGATGCTGTCTCTGAAGCCCATAAACACATCCATGCATCGCCAACTGTCCCTCCTTGTCCGGCCTTCACGCTGTGTGGGGAGGTTCTGAGGGTGCTGCCTGGGGAAGCGAGCATAGAAGCCAGACTTCTGTGTTTACAAGTGACAGAAGAGCGGTAACAGTGAATATGGCCAACCCGGGGCCTATATAAAAGGTAGGGGCCTGGAGCTGCAGCTCCAATAGCCCCTACATTAATCTGGCCCTGAGGAGGAGGACGAGGTAGCCAACACTGCTTCTTTTCAAAAATTTTAAATGAGGGTACACCCCAAAAGAGTGAGAAAGAGCAAAAATGGAACAATGGGTGGGTAAGGTCGGTATCCATTGCTATTCTGCATAAGGTACGGAAAAGTCCCGTGGGATCCATGCCTGGTTCATTTTAATGAACGTGAGCTTGTCCACATTGTCTCTGGACAGGCGGCTGCGCTTGTCTGTTATAACGCCCCCAGCCGTGCTAAATACCCGTTCAGATAATACACTGGCTGCAGGGCACGCCAGCACCTCCAAGGCGTAAAGGGCAAGCTCAAGCCATGTGCCCAATTTGGAGACCCAGAAGTTGAAGGGGGCAGACCCGTCATTCACTACATGTAGGCGTGTGCACACATACTGCTCCACCATGTTGGTAAAATGCTGCCTCCTGCTAAGACGTTCCATCTGAGCTGCTGGTGCTGCTGTTTGTTGTGGCGTGCTGACAAAGCTTTTCCACATTTCGGCCATGCTAACCCTGCCTTCTGAGGTGCTGGCGGTGCCCTGGTTGCGTTGGCGACCTCCTCCTCCTCCTCCTCTGCCTTGTGCTTCCACTGTGGCCCCGCTGTCAGATGGGAATGCCAGCAGCATGGCGTCTACCAGCGTGCGCTTGTACTCGCGCATCTTGCGATCGCGCTCCAGTGAGTGAATTAAGGACGGTACGTTGTCCTTGTAACGGGGATCCAGCAGCGTGGCCACCCAGTAATCAGCACAAGTTAGAATGTGGGCAACTCGGCGGTCGTTGTGGAGACACTGCAGCATGTAATCGCTCATGTGTGCCAGGCTGCCCAGAGGCAACGAAAGGCTGTCCTCTGTGGGAGGTGTATCGTCCGTGTCCTCTGTATCCCCCCAGCCACGCACCAGTGATGGCCATGAGCTGGCCTGGGTGCCACCCTGCTGTGAACATGGTTCCATCTCCTCCTCCAGCTCCTCCTCCTCCTCATCCTCCTCATCCTCCAGAACTGTGCCCCTGCTGGACAATTGCGTCCCTGGCGTTTGCGTGTGCAGGAACCCACCCTCGGAGCCCCTTGCGAATGACTGCCCTGAAAGCCTTGGAAATGTTACCTCTTCATCCTCCTCCTCCTCCTCATCCTGTGCCACATCCTCTTCCATCATCGCCCGAATTGTTTTTTCAAGGAGGCATAGAAGTGGGATAGTTAAGCTGAGAAGGGCATCATTGCCACTGGCCATGTTGGTGGAGTACTCAAAACAGCGCAACAAGGCACACAGGTCTCGCATGGAGGCCCAGTTAAATTAAATAGCGGAATAGAAAATATGATCCAAAAAAAGTGTATGTATATCACACGTACACAACCACACTGGGCCCCAATTACTATTGTTTGTACCCCTAAAAGGCTAGATGAGGAGTAGGGGGAGTATGGAACAGGCAGCACCCTCAAACCTTCAGAAGTATGAGATGAACCCCAACAACTTGGAAAGGTGGATCTCTCTCACACGTACCGACACAGACTATCCCGCAATTCAATTGATCCTCAAAGGTTTTTATTGAATAGCGGAATAGGAAATATGATCAAAAAAAGTGTATGTATCTCGCACGTACACAACCACACTAGGCCCCAATTACTATTGTTTGTACCCCTAAAAGGCTAGATGAGGAGTAGGGGGGGTATGGAACAGGCAGCACCCTCAAACCTTCAGAAGTATGAGATGAACCCCAAAAACTTGGAAAGGTGGATCTCTCTCACACGTACCGACACAGACTATCCCCCAATTTAACTGATCCCCAAAGGTTTTTGATTAAATAGCGGAATAGAAAATATGATCCAAAAAAAGTGTATGTATATCACACGTACACAACCACACTAGGCCCCAATTACTATTGTTTGTACCCCTAAAAGGCTAGATGAGGAGTAGGGGGGGTATGGAACAGGCAGCACCCTCAAACCTTCAGAAGTATGAGATGAACCCCAACAACTTGGAAAGGTGGATCTCTCTCACACGTACCAACACAGACTATCCCCCAATTTAACTGATCCCCAAAGGTTTTTGATTAAATAGCGGAATAGAAAATATGATCCAAAAAAAGTGTATGTATATCACACGTACACAACCACACTAGGCCCCAATTACTATTGTTTGTACCCCTAAAAGGCTAGATGAGGAGTAGGGGGAGTATGGAACAGGCAGCACCCTCAAACCTTCAGAAGTATGAGATGAACCCCAACAACTTGGAAAGGTGGATCTCTCTCACACGTACCGACACAGACTATCCCGCAATTCAATTGATCCTCAAAGGTTTTTATTGAATAGCGGAATAGGAAATATGATCAAAAAAAGTGTATGTATCTCGCACGTACACAACCACACTAGGCCCCAATTACTATTGTTTGTACCCCTAAAAGGCTAGATGAGGAGTAGGGGGGGTATGGAACAGGCAGCACCCTCAAACCTTCAGAAGTATGAGATGAACCCCAACAACTTGGAAAGGTGGATCTCTCTCACACGTACCGACACAGACTATCCCCCAATTTAACTGATCCCCAAAGGTTTTTGATTAAATAGCGGAATAGAAAATATGATCCAAAAAAAGTGTATGTATATCACACGTACACAACCACACTAGGCCCCAATTACTATTGTTTGTACCCCTAAAAGGCTAGATGAGGAGTAGGGGGGGTATGGAACAGGCAGCACCCTCAAACCTTCAGAAGTATGAGATGAACCCCAACAACTTGGAAAGGTGGATCTCTCTCACACGTACCAACACAGACTATCCCCCAATTTAACTGATCCCCAAAGGTTTTTGATTAAATAGCGGAATAGAAAATATGATCCAAAAAAAGTGTATGTATATCACACGTACACAACCACACTGGGCCCCAATTACTATTGTTTGTACCCCTAAAAGGCTAGATGAGGAGTAGGGGGAGTATGGAACAGGCAGCACCCTCAAACCTTCAGAAGTATGAGATGAACCCCAACAACTTGGAAAGGTGGATCTCTCTCACACGTACCGACACAGACTATCCCCCAATTTAACTGATCCCCAAAGGTTTTTGATTAAATAGCGGAATAGAAAATATGATCCAAAAAAAGTGTATGTATATCACACGTACACAACCACACTAGGCCCCAATTACTATTGTTTGTACCCCTAAAAGGCTAGATGAGGAGTAGGGGGGGTATGGAACAGGCAGCACCCTCAAACCTTCAGAAGTATGAGATGAACCCCAACAACTTGGAAAGGTGGATCTCTCTCACACGTACCAACACAGACTATCCCCCAATTTAACTGATCCCCAAAGGTTTTTGATTAAATAGCGGAATAGAAAATATGATCCCAAAAAAGTGTATGTATATCACACGTACACAACCACACTAGGCCCCAATTACTATTGTTTGTACCCCTAAAAGGCTAGGAGTAGGGGGAGTATGGAACAGGCAGCACCCTCAAACCTTCAGAAGTATGAGATGAACCCCAACAACTTGGAAAGGTGGATCTCTCTCACACGTACCAACACAGACTATCCCCCAATTTAACTGATCCCCAAAGGTTTTTGATTAAATAGCGGAATAGAAAATATGATCCAAAAAAAGTGTATGTATATCACACGTACACAACCACACTAGGCCCCAATTACTATTGTTTGTACCCCTAAAAGGCTAGGAGTAGGGGGAGTATGGAACAGGCAGCACCCTCAAACCTTCAGAAGTATGAGATGAACCCCAACAACTTGGAAAGGTGGATCTCTCTCACACGTACCAACACAGACTATCCCCCAATTTAACTGATCCCCAAAGGTTTTTGATTAAATAGCGGAATAGAAAATATGATCCCAAAAAAGTGTATGTATATCACACGTACACAACCACACTAGGCCCCAATTACTATTGTTTGTACCCCTAAAAGGCTAGGAGTAGGGGGAGTATGGAACAGGCAGCACCCTCAAACCTTCAGAAGTATGAGATGAACCCCAACAACTTGGAAAGGTGGATCTCTCTCACACGTACCAACACAGACTATCCCCCAATTTAACTGATCCCCAAAGGTTTTTGATTAAATAGCGGAATAGAAAATATGATCCCAAAAAAGTGTATGTATATCACACGTACACAACCACACTAGGCCCCAATTACTATTGTTTGTACCCCTAAAAGGCTAGGAGTAGGGGGAGTATGGAACAGGCAGCACCCTCAAACCTTCAGAAGTATGAGATGAACCCCAACAACTTGGAAAGGTGGATCTCTCTCACACGTACCAACACAGACTATCCCCCAATTTAACTGATCCCCAAAGGTTTTTGATTAAATAGCGGAATAGAAAATATGATCCAAAAAAAGTGTATGTATATCACACGTACACAACCACACTAGGCCCCAATTACTATTGTTTGTACCCCTAAAAGGCTAGATGAGGAGTAGGGGGAGTATGGAACAGGCAGCACCCTCAAACCTTCAGAAGTATGAGATTGTGTTCACTGTACCCCACAAAGATTGAGTTCACTGCACCCCACAATGATTGTGTTCACTGCACCCCACAAAGATTGTGTTCACTGCACCTCACAAAGATTGTGTTCACTGTACCCCCCAAAGATTGTGTTCACTGCACCCCACAAAGATTCTGTTCACTGTACCCCACAAAGATTGTGTTCACTGCACCCCAAAAAGATTGTGTTCACTGCACCCCAAAAAGGATGTTGTTCACTGCACCCCAAAAAGGATGTTGTTCACTCCACCCCAAAAAGATTGTGTTCACTGCACCCCACAAAGATTGTGTTCACTGCACCCCAAAAAGATTGTGTTCACTGCACCCCAAAAATGATTTTGTTCACTGCACCCCAAAAAGGATTTTGTTCACTGCACCCCAAAAAGGATGTTGTTCACTCCACCCCAAAAAGATTGTGTTCACTGCACCCCAAAAAGATTGTGTTCACTGCACCCCACAAAGGATTTTGTTCACTGCACCCCAAAAAGATTGTGTTCACTGCACCCCAAAAAGGATGTTGTTCACTGCACCCCAAAAAGGATTTTGTTCACTGCACCCCAAAAAGATTGTGTTCACTGCACCCCACAAAGGATTTTGTTCACTGCACCCCACAAAGATTGTGTTCACTGCACACCAAAAAGGATTGTGTTCACTCCACCCCAAAAAGATTGTGTTCACTGCACCCCAAAAAGATTGTGTTCACTGCACCCCACAAAGGATTTTGTTCACTGCACCCCAAAAAGATTGTGTTCACTGCACCCCAAAAAGGATGTTGTTCACTGCACCCCAAAAAGGATTTTGTTCACTGCACCCCAAAAAGATTGTGTTCACTGCACCCCACAAAGGATTTTGTTCACTGCACCCCACAAAGATTGTGTTCACTGCACACCAAAAAGGATTGTGTTCACTGCACCCCAAAAAGATTTTGTTCACTGCAGCCCAAAAAGATTGTGTTCACTGCAGCCCAAAAAGATTGTGTTCACTGCAGCTCACACACAGAAAAATGGATGTGGATCACTGACACCTGCCTATCTCCAATCCCACACCACACAGCAATATCGATTGTAGTTTGTAGAACACAGTTTCCCTAAAATTCAGCAGACTCTGTCCCTAACAGGATTGAGAAGAGATCGTAGATCAGGATTGAGTGCAGACCCCACCCCCCACACAGCAATATCGATTGTAGTTTGTAGAAGACACTGACCCTATAATTCAGCAGACTCTATCCCTAAAATGCCTACAACTCGCCCTGCCTAAACACTCCGACCTGTCCCTCAATTCTATCCGGACACAAATGGTTTTTTCCTGCCTATCTTTCCCTAATCAGCAGCCAGCACGTTGATGTGTGCTCTGTCCCTGAATCTAAGCAGCATAATGACGCCGCTGCGGCTGCCTCGAACTTATAAAGACTTGGTCACATGCTTCAGACGGCCAATCACAGCTACTGAGACATTTGCAGGCATGGCTGGGATGGCTTAAGGCACACCAGTTAAACGATTGTTGATTGGCTGTTGAAAGCCCGCCATGAAAAGAGCGCCAAAGCATGCAAAACCCGGAAATAAAACGACCGAACACGGATTTTTACCCGAACATACAGTAAAGTGTCCGTGTCCGTGTTCGGGTACAAAAAATCCAATTATTCGGTACGAACACGAATAATACAGTCTGTGTTCGCTCAACACTACTTGTGAACAAAATGTGTCAAAAATAGGCTCGGTCCTTAAGTGGTTAAAGTAACGCAGTGCCGTGTTGCAAAAAATGGCTTTGGTAGGAAGGTAATGGCTAATACAGGAAAACACAGTTACACAGGTGGCCACCTCTTATCTTTTTCTTTAGAAAATAACCTTTGGTGAAAATTACATGTCATGGTTCATCTGAAGCTCCACATACAGTATATATTTTTACATTTAGGATTTCTCAAAGCTTTGTTTTAAAAGATATTTGCTTGTTGTGACCATGTTCCTCTCCCTGACATACAATGGGCATGCCCAAGCCCTGAGATCGTTAAAGGAGATGACAATCCAATATAAGCTTATTTGAAAAATCCACTTTCATGTTGTGAGTGCTGCCTTTCTGCTGGTCATCTCTTTACACAACTTCCTGGATCCCCAGCATGCTTTGCTGCTATTTCTCTGCTCAGTCCTTTGGTTTATTTTCAACTTCTGAGGACTACATATCCCATGGTACAATGGTACCTTGCTGCCTGCAAGCAGTGATTCCTGTTCTGACTCGTAGCAAAGGCATACAGAACAAATTGTTCCAAACAGGCATGCTTTACTGGCACAATATGAGAGAAGGATGGTATATAAAAAAACATAAAGTTTATTACAATCCATAAAAACATATCACATTATTAAAAACATTACTCCTAAAAGAGGGGCACCCATTGCAGAAAATGATACCTGACAGTGAAGTGAGAGTAGGGCACCCTGAATTAACCATAAAAATCTTAATTCACAATGCATTTTATGCTGGTGCTCAATAAATTCTCCAAATCCACAATAGCAATGTATTTTGCGAAGAATGTTCACAGAGGTAACATAAAAATATACAATTACATATCATGCACAATCTACTAATAAATACAGCATATATATTTGCACACAGTGCTTTGGATGCCTACATTATGAAAATTATAAAAATACCATAGACTGCTTGCTCATATACGGTAGGTCTTGGGGGCAGACATAGGCACCATTTCCCTGTGGTTCCTTTTGGAACATTCTGTTCCATATGCTTTTGCTACATAGTTTTGGATGTTGCACGGTGGGGGTCCCTATCCCGTACTGACTCCAGTTCCTGAAATTCCTCCTCTCAGCACCTCAGTAGTTCATAAGGCAGGCTCTGTGAAATAGTGAATCCATATCCCAGAGTTCAAGGAAGTACATGTGTGAGATTCTTCACAAAGTAAGTTTACAAGCTTGAAGATTGTTCAGCATAATAGGAGTAGGTTGAAAATAATTGAAATACAGCATAAGTTACATTTTGACCATAGATATACTTTAACCCTTTGTCAGGACAGACAGTGTTCAGATCTAGTTTACAACTGATAATGAGATCTGCCAACACAGTTCAGACAGGGTTAATTATGGCAAACATTAACTCCCAAGCCCCCTCCTTAACATTACATAGGAAGGGAAAACTTCAGTTTTGGAGTTTTTCAGAAATAAGAAAGTACAAATGTAAGTAGAATTTTTTTTTTGCAAGTTAGGATATGTGAATGAAAGCATGTAACACATATAAAGTAGGTGTTATCCCAATTTGGCTGCTAAAGTGGAAATACATTTTAACCACATTAAGACTGCCCGCCGCACATTTACTGCGGCAGGCAGCCTCTCTTACGTGAACCAACGTAGCCCTTGGTGCTGGGGAGCGAGTGCGCGCCTCTGGCGGTACGTTCCTGCACCCACTAGGCAGCGGGGATGTCGATGCACAGGGTCGGCAGGCGCAATTTCTCCCCGCTGAGAGAGGAGGACGTTCAGCTGTTGTAAACACAGCCGACTGTTCTTCTCTCTGAAATGATCACAGAGCACCTGTCCTCCTTCTGTATAGGAACACAGGTCTTTGTGGTCATTTCACAAGCCCATCCCCCATACAGTTAGAAAACACTCCCCTAGGCACGCACTTAACCCTTTGATCGCCCTTGCGTTAATCCCTTCCCTGCCGGTGTCATTATTACAGTAACAGTGCATATTTTTAGCACTGATTACTGTAGTAATGTCGCTGGTTCCTCCAAAAGTGTCAAAAATGTCAGTTAGGGGTCCGATCTGTCCACTGCAATGTCACAGTCCTGCTAAAAATTGCAGATTGTGGCCATTACTAGTAAAAAAATAAAAATGACATAAATCTTTCCCCTAGTTTGTAGACGCAATAACGTTTGCGCAAACCAATCAAAATACGCTTATTGGGATTTTTTTACCAAAAGTATGGAGCAGAATACAAATTGGCCTAAAAGGATGAAAAAATTTGATTTTAAAATGTTTTTTTTGGGGGGGGGGGGGGATGTCATATAGCAGAATGTGGAAAAGGTTTTTTATTTTCTGAATTGTCGCTCTTTTTATGTTTATAGCACAAAAAAAAAAATCGCACAAGTGATCAAATACCACCAAAAGTAAGCTCTGTGGGAAAAAAAGGACATCAGTCTTATTTCGGTACAGCGTCGCACGAACGCGCAATTTTCTGTTAAAATTAACGCAGTGCTGAATCACAAAAAAAAAATGGCCTGGTCATTCAGGGAGCAAATCCTTCCAGTCTACAAGTGGTTAAGGACCGTTTTAGGCTGTTACTTTGCATTGCCCTGTGTTACCACACATGCATTTATGTGTGGTATTTTGCATGTAAATTTGCATAGCATTAGGGCAGCCCATTCATTTAATATTTGAATAAGTGTGCAACTTTTTGTACAATGCAATGCACCACAATGCACAATTGGTGCACATCTGTGTGTTGCAGTGTGCTAAAATGCAAGTGCATTGTGCTGCACTGACTAGGTAGGTACATAGGGGTGCCATTTTAAATGGCCACTACATTTGGCCTGATAAACTATTGAGGGTGCGCCAGTAAAATAGGGCAGGTTACAACATTTCTACTTGTGTGACATTAAACAATAAATCACTATGCATGCTCCTGAAGGAGGAAGAGGATCAGAAAGAGGATGATTCTTATTTGCAAAATAGAATAAGTGTGTTAATGTGCCATGCAGTAGGTAGCACAAGACTTATAGTTATATGGAAATGATGTGTAACAATGTATTACCATTGTATAACAATGTATTTGTACTCCTGCTGGTTTGGATTGGATGGTAATGGTATGGTACTTCACATACATCCTTCTTATTTGCGATTCCACTGACACTTGACTTTCCTTCTGAACCTTACAGAAACTGCTGGCATTTCTTGAATTCCTCAGTTTTAACATTGATTTTTGTTCCATTAGCTAACACTTAAACTTGTTTCTGTGACCAAAAAAAACACATTTTCTAACATGCAGCACTTTACTTTAGTTTTAGAACTCAGAAGCTAACTGCACAACTACTCATCTCATGGACACCTGAGGTGCACATATTCGACTTCAGCTTTTAGCACCTTATAAACTATGGCCACTGTGACATAAAACATAACTTGGTGGAATTTGAAAGTTTTTTGGAATATTTTCACAAATCAATTCCCTGTCGCAACTTTTCATTCTGCATCATCATCGTGCTTTGTTAAAGCGGTAGTAAAAGGCGGCAGAGTTTAGAAAAAAAAAACCTGTAGGGCAATGGCATCATCTACTAGTAAGCATCGCATAATTACCTTAGAATGAAGCCCTCCAGTGGCACGCTGTCACGGCTGAGAGGGCTGACATCTTCCCCCGGTCTTTCTTCCGGGGTTGAGTCCTCGGTTCCGGCACGAAGCTCTGAAGGTCCGGCATGGTATGCTGGACCTTCAGAGCTCATGCTCTTATGACATCACCGGCTGCATCCAGGGTGAAAATCTCCTATATAGTGCATGTTTAAGAGATATAATTTTACCTACAGGTAAGCCTTTGTTATAAAAATTACAAAGCAGGCTTTACTACCACTTTAATTACTGTACATTACTGCAGCATGCGGTAATGCACAAAATACAATGTAAATCTCATTGGACACATCTTATAAACCTGTTTTTTCTTCCCCTAGCCCTAAAGTAGAAGGTCTGCATTAGTGAAAAAAACCTTCAGCTCTCCCTCCAGCCCCCCTAAACCTACCTCTGCCCAATCTCCCTCCAGAGTTGCACCTGGAGCAGGAGCTCTCTCCTCTCTATCCTCCTCACTAGATTTGGAGGCAGCAGCGGAAGCCATTGGCTCCTGCTGCTGTCAATCACAGCCAGTGAACAGGGGCTGGGGCCGAGCCAATGCAATGTGTGTCAATAAACACACACAGCGTGGTTCGAGAATGGGCACGCACAGGTGCCCCAATAGCAAGTGGCTTGCTGTTGGAGCAGTTAACAAGGGGGGGGGAGCCAGGAGCACTGGCGGGCGATCCCAGAAGAGGAAGACCGGGGCTGCTCTGTGCAAAACCACTGTGCAGAGCAGGTAAGTATGACATGTTTCTTACTAATAGGGCGACTATATAGCCACTCTTACAAAAAAGAGCATCACAAGCACTAAAGAATGATACCAGGATCAGGGTTGCAGCTGAAGCTATGATTCTTATATAACCACTTTCTGGAAAGGAAATTTATATATATATATATATATATATATATATATATATATATATATATGTCCATCAGTTACGAAAGAGCAACATAATAGTTAACCAAGAAATGAAGAAGGAGGGCAGAGGAGTCGGATACTATAAGGCCTCTTTCACACGGCCGCTCCGAATTTTTCTTCCCAGACACAGACACGGATGACACATCCGCTCCATATGTCCGCATATCATCCCATCCGTTTGCGGATGATATACGGACATAATGTATGTCTATGGGGATTGCGGATGTCAGTGGATGACACCGCTGACATCCAATTTTGCGTCTTTTCCGTTTTTTAAACAGAAGAAAAAAAGGGTTCTGTTCCGTTCCAAAAAACAGAACAGAACTGAAAGGAAGAAAATCGGATGTCAGCGGATGGTCATCCGCTGACATCCGCAATGCCATTGACATGCATTATGTCCGTATATCATCCACAAACGGATGGGGTGATATACGGATATACGAAGCGGCCGTGTGAAAGAGGCCTAACTTCTTTTTCAAGTGATTTAGGTGTTTATGTATTTTGCAACGGTCGTGTTGTTACATTTAACTGAAAGTAATATTTGAAGTCAGGGGCACATTTTTTATGTTTGCCTTTTCAGGTTATATTTATTGTATTTTATACACAGATTTCTTTAATGGTAATCTAAGTATCAGACAATGTGACCAAAAGCCCCTGTCTTTGGTTATCTGAGTCAAGCCCATAGCTATGTGATCAACAGTGTCCTATTTTCACCAAAAGATTCCTCTCTCATCGTCAGCCAACAGGAGTAATGTTTTTTTTTGTTTGTGCTCATTAACTGACTTTAAAGGCAAAGATATAAATTCAGAAATATGTATATAGGAAGTTTTTCTTTCTAATGCAACATGTAGACAATTTACTTTTTAATATCGTTCATTTACTGTTTAACATTACTACAAATTTGGTAGCATAAAAAAAAAAAAAAAAAACGAAAACGGGTGACATTTATTTTTCTGGCTATTTAAAATGTATGGAAATGTGATCATTTAAAATGATTTACCTAAACTCATGACTTCTAAGACTGAGTTGGAGGCTCCACCCATTTTGTGACGTCATTGTGGCACATACGCATTCCAATGACATCTCAAAATGAGCGGAGTCTCTGATTAGAGGAAACAACGGCCATCTTTTCACAAGGCCCTTTACAATACTAACTGATGTGTCCAGAACTGCTGCCAGATCATGAAGGTAAGGATTTAACACATTCGGTATTGCTAGTTAGCATCCATTGTTTTATGTGTGACAGTCCCTCCTTAGGAAATTATATACAGTATATCAAGCGCTTAGGGTACTGGCACATGGGCTGTATTTTTAACTGGAGCTTTAAGTGATCAGGAAAATGTTTTAAGCAGATACTTTTTGAGCTGATTATCAAACGTAAAGCGGTATTAAACCCCCCCCCCCCAAAAAAAAAAAAAAAAAATGGAATATATTGTATATTGTGCTATATTCGTTTTCTTTTTATTTAGGCTTTTTTCACCTAGTGATCGGCCTGTAACACACTTCCAAGATCAGCCCCCCCTCCTTCCCCCCGCAGCCTTCTGGAACACTTCACAGGTCCCAGAAGAATGCAGCTCATTCACAAAGTGCAGAACACTTCGCACATGTGCAATAGGGAACCGACTGCCGGTTTCCCTTAGTCAGGATGGTGGCACCAGCACCCGATCTGCATTGCAGAATCAGTTTGGGTGAGGACACCGCTGGATGCCTGGACAGGTAAGTGCCCTAATATTAAAAGTCAGCAGTTACAGTATTTTTGGCTGCTGACTTTTAATTTGGGGGTGGGGTGGGGGAGCCTGGGGCTTCTCTTTAAAGAGGAAGTAAACCCTCGTTACAAAAATGAGAAAAATAAAAACCTGTAAAGACAAAGGCATAATGAGCTTGTATGCACCGCATACTAGCTCATTATGAAATACTTACCTTAAAACGAAGCCCCCGCAGTGCCGTCCGCTCAGCGACAGGACGGCCGACATGTTCGGCCATCCTGCTTCTTGGTTTGCGTCCTCCGGCCATCCTCCGGCATGCGCGCGAGAGCCGCCTGTCACGGCACAGGGCTCTGTAGGAACGGCACGTCATCAGCTGCATGCACTGTAAACGGTGCAAATTTAGGAGATATTTACAGCACCTATAGGTAAGCCTTAATATAAGCTTGCCTATAGGTAAATGTCAACAAAGTGGGTTTACAACAACTTTAAGTACAACCGATTTTATTTGAATATATATCTTTTGTTTTGACACTATTTGGTGTTTGAGAATAGCTGCTGCACTGTATATTATGTCATATATCATCTATTATTATTTGTTTTGAAAGGGTCACATAGAGTATTCTTGAACATTTTATATACAATTGAACAGAGAGCTCATGCACAGGTGGCCGGAGCAGATTAAAGCTTAAATTGTTCCGCACACTCCCGGCACTTCCAGCACTAGTTGCAGCCCTTTAACCCCGCTTGCTACAGCGTTGTGTTGGGGCAGTGGGTGCACATCACGGAGACCCACTCCATGTCCACCCGGTCAGAGGGGGGGAGACATACAGCAGCCCTGCTACATGCCTCATGTGTCTGGGAAGGGAGCCAAGATGGGGACCGGGGCCAGCTCCGTACATACAGGTAAGGGGCAGCTGCAGCCAAAGCCACAGAGGGACAAAGGGAAGCCCCCTGGCACAGGGGCACACAGTGTGAACTCCCCCAATGCCACTCTGTCTTCAGGTGAGCCAGCAGATCTTCCCTGTGCTCCATCCAGCCCTGCCATAACCCCCTCACAGGCCTCTATTCCAATCTCCAAGCCATGCCTCCCACACTTCATCTGCCCTGGATAGGGACATGGCAGACATCTTTCCCAGCCAAACCAGTGGCCAGGATGCAGACACTGATAGTCCTGAGGGGTCCCCAACTCCGTTACCTGCGCCACTCCCTAACTCTCCGGACACTATCCTTCTTGCCTGCTTTGCTGATATGTTGCAAAAGGAAATACGGAAGTCTACCACTAAATTAACCTCTGACTTGAAGCAAGATTTCCAGGCATGAGGATGTCACCTAGACAGCATTGAATCCAAGGTGGATGACACTGTCCATAGAGTGGTGCAAAACTCCACCATGATTACTGAGCTTCAAGATCGCCTAGAGGAAGCTAATGCTAAAATTAATGACCTTGAAAATCGATCCTAGAGGTATAATTTTTGTATACGGGGATTGCCAGAAAGATGTCACTTCTATCACTTATTCTCTGATGCAATCTGTTGTACCAGATATTGATAAAATCCATATGGAGATTGACCTTATCCACAGGGCCCTAGTTCCTCTGAAACTTGACGGGCCCCCCCAGGGATGTGATTGTGAAACCCCATTTCTTCAGGGTCAAAGAAGCGGTCATGCGGTATGCCAGGGAACTTCCTGATCTTGAGGTCGAAGGCTATAAAATCCTGATTTTTGCTGACATTTCACTAGCTTCTATTCAAAACTGGAGAGTGTTTAAATCCTTGCTTTCTTTGCTGATTTAACGTGACATTCGTTACCGCTGGAACTATCCTTTCCGATTACAATATACCTATAACAGCCAATCATATTCCTTCTCTACTTTTGCTGGTGGTGAAACAATTCTGCTGAATTTGGGATTTATCCCTCATAGCCCCTCGTCTCAACACCAATCGAGATCCAGTGGTCCCCCTGCCCCGCTTTCACCTATTTGGTCCTCCCCATAATTAAGGAAAGCTGGAACTCCACGCCAAGTTACCTGAGAACTTCCTAAAGGACGCCAGTTGATTCTCTCTTATGGCGGTGGCTTCTCAGTGGTCCTCTTATGGGACATTAGCCGCTGGCTATGTTTTGTTTACGTTTTTTACACTTCTTGAAACTGTTTTTTTTATTTTCTAGGTTACTTTGGTCTTGTTGATTTAAAGATTTACCTTTTTATATTTTGGATTTATTTACCATGTACATGTTTTTTTTTTTGCTGTTCAAGGGCTCTAGGAGGGCGTTTTTTTTTTTTCTTTTACTTCCTGTATTATTTGTGCCGGGAGGAGGTTATGCACTCTCCCAGTTTGTCGGACTCTTCCAATTGGTTACCTTTGGCGGACACTCTCACATTCCCAGAACTTGGGTTCTGGACTACGTAGTCACATTATTTGCTGTTTTCAGTTGATACATTTATTTTCTATGTTACACACTTTGATACTGGGCGTCCTTAAGCCCATGTATCTTTTATTCTGGTCAGCTGGAATATCTTTTGGATTCCCAAGATTCATGAGTGTTGGCATTGGTGGATAAGTTTGTCTGTCTACAATTATTTTTATCCTTTGCCATGTCCAAGTTAACTAACTCCACTGGAACCATACGACTGCTCTGCCATATCGTTCAGGGGTTGGGCTCACCCTCTAAATGTATTAAAATATTTAACTACTATAGGTCGCTGAGTATTGTAACTCTTCAGGAAACGCATTTTACTTCTTCTTTCACTCCCTGCTATATACATAAAGACTACCTTTTTTTTTGCTAATGCTACAGAGAAAAAAATGAGGGGTGGTGCTCTGTTTCTCATGAAGGCTTTCATTTACTGAAACCAAAATGCTAAAAGACAAATTAAGGCGATATTTATTGGTGAAAGGCATCTTGGGTGAGACCTTGGTAACATTTTTGGTTTATTATGCCCCTAATACGAACCAGGTGCCTTTTTCCATTCCTTACTTCGATTTCTAGCGCCAGAGTTTGAGGGAGATAGCATCTTGGCCAGTGACCCTAACCTGGCATTGAATCATATATTAGGCAAGTCTCACATATCTCGACTGCAGCCCCCCCCTAAACAAAGCCGCAAATTAGCTCAACTGTTACATCATCACGATCTTATTGACGCTTGGAGGGAGGTCAATCCTACCACTCAAGACTACTCCCACTTTTCTAGAGCCCATAATCGCTATTCACACATTGATCATGTATTTCTCCTCTCTGGGCTATTACCAAAATTGCTCTCAGGTAAGATAATCTGGACGCCCTGGTTTGACCACGACCCTGTAGTTTTATTGTTCTCTAATTTGACAATTAAATTGGCGATTAAACAAATCTATACTCAGTAACTAATCTTACTGCAGTGATATCATTACCCAGTTGAGCTTACTTTGATATTAATAGGGCAGAAGACACAACTGGGCGGCACATAAAGCTGCTGTTCAGGGTTTTCTGATTCAATTGACGTCCAGACTGAAGAAAGCTTGCAACAAGGTGATCACTGCCAGAACTAAGGAATTTGAAGCCCTAGATACCAAACACAGACATTCCCTACACCCTGATTTGTTGAACAAACTGGAACGGGCCCGCACGGAACTTAATATTTGCCTTACTAGGAAGGGAGAAAAATGGGAGAGAAATGCTTACACTGGACCAATCCTAAATTCTTTACCTGGTGTGATTGACCGGGTTCGTTGTTAGCACATAAACTTACCCCTAAACACACACATACAGCTCTTCCAAAAATTAGACAATCTCTCTCAAAACCCCCTAAAAGTATCTATTGACACAATACTAATTGAAGCAAACTATAAAACACTCCTACGTTGGTATTTGGTCCCGACCAGAGTTACGAGGATGCACCCAACTGCATCCCCCACTTGCTTTAGGCATTGCTGCCAGATGGGTACAATATATCATGTTTGGTGGCAGTGCCTGTAGTCACCAGATTTTGGATTTGAATATTTAACTTGATACATTCAGTGACGGGTTATTATTCGTAGATCCCCAAATCCAGCGCTTTATCAAAAGTTTCCTGATGAGGTCCCCAAAAAATTGATTAAACACACACATATATATATATATTTTTTTAACAGCTAGAATAACTAATGCCTAATATTGGAAGCTTAATTTAGTTTAGGTGTCACCGTAGGGAGGCAAATATGGACCCCAATTAAGAACAGTGCCTCGTCCTGATATTCAATGGAAAATTATATAGAGCGACAGGATGGATAATATTGAAAGTAATCAGTGGTTCCCCTTGAATACATGAAGAATAAACTTAACTGGATCATGGTTAATGATATACTTACTTGTATTCTTTGCAATTCTACTAAGAAAGTTGATGCAACATGGGATCCATGGATACTTACCTGTAACTTAATTAATTTCTGGCTGACCCCCCCCCCCCCCCCTTTTCCTTTTTCCTCTTTCTTTCTTTCTTCCTTCCTTTCCTTGATCTACTCCCTTTTTTTTCTCCTTTTCTTCTTTCCTATAGTTTTTTCTGATTGTCTGATTTCTTCAATAATTGTAAGATGTTCTGATATAACATATAGTTCTATGCTGATGATACTCATAGGAATGTACACAGGGGATTCCTCCTACTAGCCTTGTTATTTTTTTTTTTTCTCTTCTCTTCCCTTCCCCTCCCTTCCCTTCCTATTCCGCTTGCCCCCTATCTCTTTTCCCCGTGACATAACCATTACCAGTATCACATATCAAAATGGCTCGATGGAATATTGCGCAGTCAGTGCCTGGTGAATTGGACATGTATTCCTTGACCCTATTGATAATAATTTGTATCTTAATATACTGTTTTGTTATCTCTACTTGTTTTACTACCTAGATTGTTTATTGCTAAGATCTCCCAGTTCAATATTAGAAGGTCCTATGTCTATGAATATTTTGAGGGAAAAACATTCCCCTATTTGTGTTCGTTTTGACATCTGTTTGCACTACTGTTCAAAGATTGTGCCTTATACGACATTGTCTTATTACTTCAATAAAAAAAATATTGAAATATATAAACTTGAACATTTACAATGATAAAGCAATGAAAGGACCCTATATTGGCACATCTTTTAATTATCCTTTACTGTAAATGTGTATGAATACATTTTTTTAAAAATGCAATTCCGCAATTAATTTTCCATTGGTACAAACCAATACATTTCTTATCATAGCATCTAGTACGTTTCAAGTCATCATGGGACTGTTGCATGTAGATAACAAAGATTGTAACTAATAATGGTATTAATAACTGTTTTTACTTTTTGGATTACATTTTACAATTACAATATTCTGAGCTGCAGGGTAGGAGGTAAATATGAGTCTAAAAGTAACATAAATACACAAATAATAGAATAGAATAGAAAGATTAAGCAGGAAAAGATGACATGCTTTTTTGTGGTGAATTAGTTGCAAACTTTATTATCTTGATGCTGATATAAATTTGGACTTTATAAGTAAATTTGTTTTCTTTCAATATGTTTTGAGATGCTGTGATAATAATTAGGATCTTTTCATTTACAAATATATAAACTTTATTGTGATAGATACTTATGCTGGCCATACACTATACGGAAAATCGTTCAAACTCATTTTCGAAAAATGAACACTCGCCCGTGAGAGCAAACGATCGTGCCCTCATGTAATGACTGATAAATCGCTTAATGGACATAAATGAACATGTTTTTTGTTTGTTTTTTTCACATATACCTAGTGCAAACAGTCTGGGCAAGAAACACATTAACCTTTCAATTTATCGTTCATTCAGCAGAAAATTTCCAAACTTGTCCTTAGTTTTTTTTGGCTTAAAAATGTCACAACCGATTCGTGCCCATTAACTGGCCGAAAAATTAACAAACTGTCCAAATGACCGAGTTTCTGCCAATTTTTCGTATAGTGTATGACCAGCATTACTTTTTTGAGTTTACAAGTTTACAGTAAGAGGGGTTGTGAGGTGGCAATAATGTAAGCTTTTTTTTATATTCCATTATCATAGTGGAAATACAATGGCTACTAAACTCTGTATGCCAGAATAAACAAATAGTTATTTTGTCTGTTCTAAATATGTTGGGAGAAAGCATAGCTGGATCTTAAATGGGCTCCACAGTATTAGGTTATGAGAACGCCATATACAATAGGTTTTTAAGTAGATTTTTGGAACATTTGGGAATTTCTTTCTGAAGATAGGAAGTGATGTACTGAGAAATGTTTGGTATAGTTTAGTCCGTTAAAATTCAGCAGAAACATCTTAACCTGAATTCCCAATTCTATTGGCAGTCAATAGAGGATGATTGGGATAGCAAATGAATGACAAGGTACATTTGCAAGCAGTCAAAGTTTAGAATTTTATGTTGTTATAGTTGCACATTATTTTTTGGGAATACTACATACTAAGGATAACAATTCAGCTGCCAGACATGACAAAAAGGGGGTGCAGAGGAAGCCTGGCTTCTGGGGCAAAGCCTTTGGGAAGGGTTGCGGGCATAGCAGGTATCTGATACTGGTTCCCCACAGTTCTACTATGCAGTGCAGTGACCAATGTGTTTGCTAATTAAACACTATAACATATTAACATAACATTAACATAACATAACTATAAAAACACTATAAGACTAATTTACTTTTTGTGTTTTTAAACCAAAAATTCCTGTTTTAATGTTCAGGGGCACATGCATACAAAACTGGAAGTTTTAGAGTGATTGATCTTCTTCTGCTGTGTTACAACCATGTGAAAAATAAGGTGACTAAAGCACCACTAATCATTGAATGAACAATGCACAGTGGGTGGGCCATGCTGCTAAGCAAGCCCTAACCAATTGAGAAAATAAGATTTACTGTTAGAACCAAAACATCTGTAGTGCAGTTTCTACGAGTAATGCTGGCAGCTTATGATGTCATATGAGAGTTGTCTTAACACTGGGCATACATTCCAGTAGTCACACATTCCAAATAGCATATCTAGTGTCAGTTGGCTGCAAGGAGACCAGTGTTATCACTGAGATAGAAACTTGTGTTCTGAAAGAAGAGAAAATGCAAAGTACATGTAAGGTGGCAAACAAAATTATAAGGGAAAAAAGGACCCATTATGGACAACACAGCTGCCAAGTTAAGTGAGATAGCAACCACAGATACATTTTTCATTAACACCTGAAAGAGAAAGTATTTGTAATATATAAATCTACCACTTCCCATCTTAGATCATATATTTGATACGGGGAATCCTTTAAGGCCTAGCTGCAGTGATCCTACGCTGTCTTGTATTTTCTCTTTAGTCATTGACTTATAGGATTTTTTTGTATTCATCCAATGGCATTTGTAGCAGGCTCCTAATCACCCTTGACGCATACACAACACCTGCTTCATTGGTATCGCTGGAGTAACACATTGTTGATGGAATTGTAAAATAGATTTTGTGCTTTAGTGCAGTGTTTCTCAAGTCCGGTCCTCAGGGCACACTAACAGGCCAGGTTTGCAAGAAAACTGAAATACATCACAGATGATATTATTTGCTGCTCAGTGATTGCAGTATTCTAGTCTGCATCTCCCTAAGGTAATACTTAAAATTTGGCCTGTTAGTGTGCCCTGAGGACCGGAGTTGAGAAACACTGCTTTAGTGGCTTGAGATTACCAATCTGTCACAATAAAGTTTTCCCAAAAAATTGTGACAAGGCCCATAATTGTACACATCTTTCTTTCTGGCCTTCATACCTATAAATGTCTGCAGTTATACTGTAAGTTCCTGCTCCCATTTTGAAGGAGTCTACCTCATGCATTACTACAGGGAGTAAGGGTTCTTGGAAGACATGATAAGTTTGTGGTCATGGACAGTCTAAGACCTTTAGTGACAGTAAGGACTGTCGAAAGCTGAGTTGTCTTTCTTTGAGTACAGTGGGGATCGAAAGTTTGGGCACCCCAGGTAAAAATTTGTATTAATGTGCATAAAGAAGCCAAGGAAAGATGGAAAAATCTCCAAAAGGCATCAAATTACAGATTAGACATTCTTATGATATGTTAACAAAAGTTAGATTTTATTTCCATCATTGACACTTACAGAAAACAAAAAATGGCGTCTGCAAAAGTTTGGGCACCCTGCAGAATTTATAGCATGCACTGCCCCCTTTGCAAGGCTGAGACCTGCCAGTGTCATGTATTGTTCTCAATCATCATCTGGGAAGACCAGGTGATGTCAATCTCAAAGGTTTTAAATGCCCAGACTCATCTGACCTTGCCCCAACAATCAGCACCATGGGATCTTCTAAGCAGTTGTCTAGAAAACTGAAACTGAAAATAGTTGACGCTCACAAAGCTGGAGAAGGCTATAGATAGCAAAGCGTTTTCAGATGTCAATATCCTCTGTTTGGAATGTAATTAAGAAATGGCAGTCATCAGGAACAGTGGAAGTTAAAGCAAGATCTGGAAGACCAAGAAAAATATCCTACAGAACAGCTTGCAGGATTGTGAGAAAAACAATTCAAAACCCACCTTTGACTGCACGATCCCTCCAGAAAGATCTGGCAGACACTGGAGTTGTGGTACACTATTCCACTATAAAGAGATACTTGTACAAATATGGTCTTCATGGAAGAGTCATCAGAAGAAAATCTCTTCTACGCCCTCATCACAAAAATCAGCGTTTGAACTTTGCAAATGATCATATAGAAAAGCCTGATGCATTTTGGAAACAAGTTCTGTGGACCGAAAATGTAACTTTTTGGCCGGAATGAGCAAAGGTGCGTTTGGAGAAGAAGGGGCACAGAATTTATTGAAAAGAACCTCTGTCCAACTGTTAAGCATGGGGGTGGATCAATCATGCTTTGGGGTTGTATTGCAGCCAGTGGCACAGGGAACATCTCATGAGTAGAAGGAAAAATGGATTAAAAAAAATTTCGGCAAATTTTGGTAACTTGATGCCATCTGTGAAAAAGCTGAAGTTAAAGAAAGGATGGCTTCTACAAATGGATAATGATCCTAAACACACCTCGAAATCCACGGGGGATTACATCAAGAGGCGTAAACTGTAGGTTTTGCCATGGCCTTCACAGTCTCCTGACCTCAACATAATTGAAAGTCAATGGATAGACCTTAAAAGAGCAGTGCGTGACAGACAGCCCAGAAATCTCAAAGAACTGGAAGACTTTTGTAAGGATGAATGGCCAAAGATACCTCAAACAAGAATTGAAAGACTCTTTGCTGGCTACAAAAAGCATTTACAAGCTCTGATACTTGCCAAAGGGGGCAGTACAAGATAATAACTCTGCAGTGTGCCCAAACTTTTGCAGACGCCATTTTTTTGTTTTCTGTTATTTTGAAAGTGTAACTGATGGAAATAAAATCTAACTTTTGTTGACATATTATAAGAATGTCTAATCTGTAATTTGATGCCTTTTGGAGATTATTCCATCTTTCCTTGGCTTCTTTATGCACATTAATACAAATTTTTACCTGGGGTGCCCAAACATTCGATCCCCACTGTATATCCAAAACCATTTGCAGTCTTTTGAAGCTCTAGCTTCACTTTGCATTCAAGAAATGATTAGATGTTGGACTGAACACTGTCCCTTCCTTCCAGCCTTCTATGCCAATGTTTGATGCTTTTTAGATAATTTATGAGGATACAAGGGATTGCTATCCTAAGAATATTGATGTGTATATAATACAGCATAAATCTAGCTTAGTATATACAGCTCCTGTAATTTAAAGTCAGTGCACAATTGCATCAAATTCAGAAGCATGTAAAATGCAGCATGTTTTACTGATGAATTGATTTAATTTGAAATTGATTTGGGTTGCATTCACCATGCTTTCCTATGGACTTGCATAGTTGAATAAAAGCAAAGTAACACAATTGTATAGCAAAAACAACAATATTACATTTCTCATATCACAGTGCTATGTGTAAACACAAAAAAATGTGTCAATACTTACATACACATACAAAACAATGTAACAATGTGTTAATAAACAATCATGGTGCTCCTGCAGCCTCTTTTTTAATACATCCTAATATATTGAAAAATATATACAGTCATGGCCAAAAACATTGTCACCCCAATATTCTGTCAGATAATGCTTTAGGCATGTTTAGGCATTCTCGTTTTATTTATTTTGTTTGTATTGGTATAAAACAAAAAAGTGGAGAATAAAAAGCCAAATCTGACACATTCCACGCCAAACTTCATACACGGACTGGACAAAAATATTTGCACCTTCTTAAAATTGTAAGAAATAATTTGCATTCCAAGTTTGTTATGCCCCTGTAGTTTGTAATTAAAATCAACTATATCAATGAACAGGTGCTGACAATAAAGAAATCACACCGGTAACCAGTAAAAATGGTGAAAATTGACTCAACCTTTCTGTTGTGTGTCTCTGTGTGGCACACGGAGCATGGAGAAAAGAAAGAGCAGTAAAGAATTGTCTGAGGATTTGAGAACAAAGGTTTTGGAAAAGCATGGACAATCTCAAGGTCAAGTATATCTCCAGAGATCTTAATGTTCCTTTGTCCACTGTGCGCAACATTGTCAAGAAATGTACGTCCCATGGCACTATAGCTAATCTCCCTGGACATAGGCAAAAGAGAAAAACTGATTAAAGAGTTTGCCAAAACTTACCTGAGGAAGCCAAAATCCTTTTTGGGACAATGTGCTGTGGACAGACAAAACAAAATACAGTTTTTGGGTATTGCCCATCATTCCACTGTTTTCAGAAAAATAAATGAGGCCTTTAAAGAAAATAATACAGTCTCTACAGTCAATCATGATGGAGGTTCACTAATGATTTGGGGTTGCTTTGTTATTTCAGGCACTGGATGACTGTGTGCAGGACAATATGAAATCTGAAGACTACCAAAGAATTCTGGGGTGTAATGTAAGGCTGAGTGTCAGAAAGTTGGGTCTCTGTCAGAGGTCATGTGTCTTACAGCAGGACAATAACCCAAAGCACATGTCAAAAAGCACCCAGAAATGCGCTGGAGAGTAGTGAACTGGCCAGCAATGAGTCCAGATCTAAATCCCATAGAGCACCTGTGGAGAGATCTCAACATAGCAGTTGAGAAAAGCAACCCTACCAATCTGAGAAACCTGGAGCGGCTGGCAAAACAAGAGTGGTCCACAATTTCAGTAGAGAGGTGTAAGAAACTCATTGATGGCTACAAGAAGCAATTGATTTCAGTTATTTTCTTTAAGGGGTGTGCTACAAAATATTAAATTGAAAATGCCAATCATTTTGTCCAATCCATTTGTGGAGTTTTGCGTGGATTGTGTCAGATTTTGCTTTTTGTTTCTCCACTCTTTTGTGTCATACAAATAAAAGAAATAAACACGAGAAGGCCTAAACATTTGTAATTTCAACAATTTTTTGGATGAATCGGTACATTATCTAACAGAAATGCAGGGATGCCAATATTTTTGGTCATGACTGTATATAATTTAAAATGTTTTCAATGTATTAAAAAAACAACAATATGTAAATATTGTTTCATATAAACCAGTTCTGGCTGAATTTTGAAAACTGGATATCATAAAAATGCTTAGCAAATTCACAAATCAAAAGCAATACACAAATGTTTAAGGAGTGCAAGTACAGGGTTGGGTGGGAATCAGAAAATATGTTTCCCTACAGAGTCCATTATGGCTCTCAGCATCACTACCAGTCAAATGAACACAAATACATTAATTTTATGTGATATGCCCTTGGGGTTGAGTAAGTATCGTTTCCATAGCTATATTCCTCAGGGTGAAGAATCTGGTTTTGACAGCAGAAGACATTGGCTTTTTAAATGGTACATAAAAGCAAATTTTTTGCTTAAAGCTGAACTTCAGGCACACATCCAAATATATGGACACGATACCTATAAGGGAGCTGTTTCACCTGCCAAAGGATTTGCATTTCTGTTCATCCAGTTCTGAGATTTTTGTTTAATATATGTTTATTAAGAAAACTGTCACATAAACATATACAAGAAACAGGAAAACAGGGGAATCCATTGACAAAATAATAGCCACAACAGTCGATAGGTAATCAGTTCTGAGATTTAGACAGCTTCGGCACACCACAAAACTTTTTCTGGCAGGGGTAGAGACCTGATTTTTCTCTGCTACAGTTGGATAAAACTTAGTGGTCTGCCTCCCACTCCTGATCTGTGAATGAACGGTAAAAGAAAAAACATCCAACTGATACCCTCATCTCTGTGTGTAACTCTTTTTTTTCCTCTTAGCATAGTCCTTGCACTGCAGCACAATTGCTGCTTCTCCCTAAACTCCCTTGAACTGGTCAGCAAGTAACTGATATCACGTCAAAATAGGATTTTTAAATGAATTCACAGCTGCATTCATTTTTTTTTCCTAGCTGCCTGGAGTTTAGTGTAAAATGTAAAAAAAAAATGTATTAAAAAACATCTTTCCATTTTTTTCTTCTCAAGATACAAAAAAATTAGATTACCTTCCCACAACCTTACCAACAGTACTATGTTACAGTACTTTGTTAACATTTTCCGAATTTTCAGGCCAGTCCCCCTATATTTCACAGAAGCCTACACAGAACCTGGAGTAAACGTGCAGACATTTTAATGATTATAAAAGGATTTTTTTTAAAAAACAAACGAGGTAGATTTACCTGCTCTGTGCAATGGTTTTTGGATTACCAGTATTTCCCAGTTATATTACAATCTATACAAATTCTCCAGATAAATACACTTATATAAACTTTATTCCACAAAAATATTTTCAAAAATAATATTTTTTTTAAAATGCGTGTAAATTTAAAGAGAAACTCTGGCCGACCTACCCATCTTTTTTTAATTTTTTTATTGCCCCTCTTACATGATGGTGGTATCTGCACATTTCAGATACTCACCCATTTAGTGGATCCAGCGTTGACCTGCTGAGATCATCTCATGCCTGGCCACAGCTCCATCCCACGCCGCCATGTTCTCTCTGACATCATCGAGAGGTCTGCCGACTCTTCTGGATTCAGCGGGCTGGCCGCTTGATGACGTGTCCATAGGCCCGCCCCCTTCTTCTGTTCTTCTGTGAAAGGCTTTGACTCCTGGGATATATGATGTACATACCCCGGGAGGCACAGCAGGCAGTGTGCATCATTTGTCCAAGGCGAGTGACATGCATAGGGAGGCAGGGCAGACTTTCAATTTAAAAAAATGTAAACAAAAGAAATAAAAAGCCCTATTCCTGCAGAGGATGGGAAGGAGGGTGGGGAGGCAGGACATTTCTCAAGAGGGTGAAGACAAAGATGAGATATTACCTCTAGTGGCAGGTAATGTATTTACAATATAGTCAATACTCAATATGTTTGCCCCTAATGTACTAGATCCTCCAAAACACATGAGTCTTTTTGGCAGGATAATGGGTTTTTATCGCTGAGATGCCAGGTCTGTAGGTGTATTGTACAAAACAGTGTTAGAACTAAAACATGTGTCTTTGACGTAACCAAACAGGTTATACTATTTAGGATTTCATAACTTGTTCAACTTGGGGAGTGGTTTACCTCCTGCAGTACCCTTGTTGGTTGCAATATGTGGTACGCACAGGGCCGTCTTTAGTATTGACTGGACCCTGGGCAAAAATTTTCTTGAGCCCTACCAAATGCACTTATCAACTATTTGTGGGCAGTGCGGGCTCAAGGGGCAGCTGCTTTGGGCCCCACAACAATGGCTGGGCCCAGGGCAGCTGCCCCTTTTGCTCCATGTTAAGGACAGCCCTGGGTACGCACCACAATGGCACTGCAGGTGAGAATTGGTGAACAAGTGGCCAACATCCACAAAGGATTTTGTGGTCATAGTCTGTCGAGACATTATGCCCATTGTCACTCTAAAGAACCATCCAGTTTCAAAATCGAAGTGGAAAATGACAAATTTGTACCACACTGGCGTGGAAATAACTGCATTAGAGAAGTATCACGTAGGGAAACATATTGGATTTACAAGTTGAAGTTATAATCCTAAAGCCCAGTGGAAGTGGGTTATAAATTGCTTGATAAATAACAGTTGAAATTTTTGACTTTTATTTTTACTTAATTTGTTTTATCTGTTTGCCATCTGTTTTTTTTTTTTTCATCTGATTGCTTTTTAACCATGTGAGGTTTTAAGTACTGAATATATTGTAAATACATTACCTGCCTCTGGAGGGAGCCATCTCATCTTAGTCTTTTTAATGTACACAATTTTTTTTTTAAATATCCTTTTTGAAAATAGTTATATGTAGTAAAGTTTATATGAGTATATTTAGTGTATAGACTGTAATATAATTGTAATTTACTGATGATTTAATGAGCTGGTGTCTCTAGTAAACAATATAGTAGTCTATATAAGTGTAGAATTGCCAGTCTGCCGCTATCTTCATGCCCATTGAAGATGTCCTCTGCACCCAAATGCATTGGATGGAGCTAACGATGACGTCATTACGCCTGCCTGTCATAATTGGTGTGGCAATCTTTACATGTTTGCTTTCGGTTTCATTATTTGACCACTTCTTTGGATTTAATAAAACGGTTCCTTAAAATTTTACACTATGGAGTTTCCTTTTATTTTTGATTTGCCATAACCTGATTTAATACCCATGAGTGTACCATTGGAGGAGTAAACTGGTTGAGCGATCTGGGTGGCTTACAGCACCGATGATTGATGTTTTAAGTGCTATTAGACCTCCTAGATTTTTGAGGGTCAGAACATCTGGTAAGTGGCCTGAGATTTTAAGGAACAGCACAACATTTTTATTTTTCAGGTATTCTATACACAACTAACAACTGCTTTTTGAATCTGGTCAAATTGCAGGTATTGTACAATGGGCATGTTCTGTGTAGAGGTTCCTTTTGGCTATCTATGCATGAGAGCTTTTGGAAAAGTTATAAAAAAGTGATCTGGATGATAACTTTTTTGTAAGCAAAATGCACATCTGTTAAACAGGACATGTTAGCAAAATTGAGCTTTTAACAAATTTTCCATCAGTAGATACCCAAAGATTTCCAATTCTTTTATTAAACATCCAAGAATATGTTGCTTATTTGCTCTGATGATTTTCTCTGCATGCATGTCTGAATTGTTGCGCTATTGTATCATAATCACTTGCGTCATTCAGCACTTTGACTCTGTGACTGAATAAGAGGTTAAGGATAATAGCACTTCACTCATAGAATGTTCTAGATTTATTATAAAGACACAATATTAAGCAATCTTCACATGTGTTTTAAAGCTTTCATTTCGTTTTTTCGATCCAGGTTGTAAGTGATTTGATGGTGTGCTAATTGAATGTAACACGTCTATTCTAAAAAAAGCTGAATTAGTACATTTTAACAAGGCACAATCTTAACAAAACAGTCACAAGCTGCAAACTGATTGCTTGGTATCAGAATAATTATTGTAATGTGTAACTCAGGCAAATATATGCAATTTATTAGAGTTTCTCCAAGGTGTTTCCTATTTATTTTTTACATGTTTAAATAATTTATTGCTCAGTGAAGATCAGAGAAGAACAAATAATACCAGCACAGTGAAAATATAGCGTGTCCACATTGCATTAATTGTATATGACTGGGCTATGGGGATGTACCGCAAGATGTGAATGACTTTTGGCTGATGTATCAGAAATTTACAAAGGGGTTGTTATAGTTGGCCAGTGATTGGGTTATACATCATTAAAAAGGGGCATATCAGAAAAATAAAAATCTAGAGGTAGAAGAAAAGTTTTCCTATACAGTAAAACCTTGGATTGAGAGTAACTTGGTCTGAGAGTGTTTTACAAGACAAGCAAAATGTTTTAATACATTTTGACTTGATAAACAAGCGATGTCTTTATATACAAGTAGCGTCATGTCACAACTGAGTATAAAAGACAAGAAAGGTGCCTCTAAGTGTAGCAATATGGTTACATTTAATGAAGGGGGCAACGGTTAGCAACTTATATGGTTGATGACAGTCCCATCTAAGTATGCAGGCATCTGGGGTAAAGCTATCCACATAGACCATTCTCCACACCACCATCAATGTCATCCCTTCCACACTGCACCCCAGGAGCGATTCAAGCTTCACTTTCAGATCGCTCTACTGCAGGGTAGTCTTCTCGCTCATGATTGAAGACTCACAGCTGTGAGGAGGATGGTCCATGTGGACAGTTTTACCCCGGATGCCTGCATACTTAGAGGTGCTTCTTTTAATCATCAACCATGTAAGTTGCTAAATGTTGTACCTTTATTAAATGTAACCATATTGCTACACTTAGGGCTCTTTCATGCGGTCCGCCTCCGTAGGCGGATCTGTGCTGCTCAGCGGGGATGACAGCTCCGTCTCCGCTTGTCACAGCCCCCGCTGCTCTCTATGGGGAATCGGATGAGAGCGGACCGCCACCCGCTCTCATCCGATCCCATCCGATCCGATCCCCAGGACGAATGGAAAATAGGGTTTCCATCCGTCTGGATTTCAAGGACAGGATCAAATGCGGGTGTCAGCGG